>NW_022145609.1:35414618-35972629 GCF_000002235.5 Strongylocentrotus purpuratus | reverse complement strand
TTCGTCGACGACATACACATTATTTCGTCAACTTATTAAGCATCATAGCTATATATTTTAATGCAGGCGCGTAGCTAGGATCTTATTTTAGGGAGGGGTGGTATTGAGCCAGCGAATCACTTAAAGAGCGCGCAAAGCGCTCCCTATAGGTGGGGGAGGGGATGGGTGAAAGGCCTTCCGCGCGATGCGCGGTAGCTTAGACGTTTCATTAAATTATTATGAAAAGAAGACGATTTGTTGGACCGTTCTCGACTCTTAATCCTTGTCTGAATTCAGTTTCCCCATCCCACGCGAAGCGCGGAAGCTTAGACGTTTCATTAAATTATTATAGAAAGAAGACGATTTGTTGTATACCGTTCTCTACTCTTAACCCTAATTGTCTGAATTCAGTTTTCCCCCTCTTGCGCGAAGCGCGGGAGCTTCGACGTTTCATTAAATTATTAGAAAAAGAAGACGATTCATTGTACCGACTCTAAATCATTGTCTGAATTATCAAAGATGTTTCTTTTTTCCGATAAAAAGTCACAGTTCGAAGGGGAACAAATTGCTGGCCGACCGACATTAAAAAAAATCCCACTGACTTCAACCCCACACCCCCCCCCCCCCCCCCCCTTTAGCGACGCCCCTGAATGTAGAGTGGCCTGAGCGGGTAGGCACAGGGCGTGGTTCTAAACTTACAGAGACACTTAGATGAAGACACCCTTATTTCATGATTGCGTGTGTTGAACTGCTTTGGGCTTTACAACTTTAAACCTCCAGGGTTTATTTTGCATATATAGGTATTTACATGTTCATTTAATAAAAGGAAATAATGAATATTCAAATATCATAGGTAGCAAATAAATGATGACTAACAGAGGAATGAAAACAAACAGATAGGAGAGGATGTGAATTACTAAGTAGCCCGTTCACACTACAGCTCTACAGTAACAAAGCATTTGTAGCCTTAATTTTAAGCAGTTGAAGAAATTAATAAAAGTAGGCCTACTTGAAGAAATCGTTGAATTGTAAGATATTCAGTTTACTTTTATTAAGTAAGAAAAAGTACTAGGTGTTAAAATAACACACATTTAACACCTTTGGAAAAAATAATACCCCAGGAACGTGAAAAACAAAACTGTTATTGTCACACATGCCTATAATCGGACATATTTAAAAACTGAAATGTGGCACCACCCAAAAAATATAATTTTTAGATCCTCCTTTGTCTTTAATTTGCACCTGGAAATTAATTCTTTGTTCCTCGTCTATGTCATCGCGGCGAAAAATTTCAGACTTTTCTTCTTTTGAGGTGCACATGCAGCCTTAGACAAATGTGCCAAAGAAGTTTTGTCTTCTTGTGTTCCTGGAAACAAAGTTTTGGGCAATATTTTTCAAGTCCAGTTTAACTGTACGAGATTTATGTATGAGTAATATTAAGCTTTGGTTGAGCTTTCTTGGGGTCACTGTACTTATCAGATAAGTTTTGAACCGTTTCAAGACAGGGAATGTTCTCTCGCAAGTTGCCGTTGTAACCGGGATGGTAAGGTAAATAAGAAGAAGGATGTGCACCTCTGAGAATGATCTCTTTTAGATTAGACTGTTGTTTAAAATCTCACAGATTGTTTTAATGTATTTGATAGGTTTCCTCTCATCGTCACACACGTCTTGGAGGCTTGTAAGCTGCCGAGTTAATGCTACAAAGTCAATATCTCCGGCATACACTTCCCTCAACTCATCAGCACGAACAAAATATTAGGGAGGGGGGGCTCAATGATATCCGAGCCCCTCAAAAATATCGGGGGGCTCCGTGATGTTATCCGAACCCCACAAAAATATCGGGGGCTCCGTGATGTTATTTGAGCCCCACCAAAAACAATTTGGGGGCTGATGATATCTGAGCCCCACCAACATATGGGGGGGGGGGCTCAATGATATCTATAAGCCCCGCCAAAAAATATTTTTTTGGGGGCTCAATGATATCTGAGCCCCCCCCCCCAATATTTTGTTTGGGGGGCTGTGCCCCCAAGCCCCCCCCCCCCCGGTTCCTAATCCTATGTACAGGTCAATGAAGTCTACTTTTTGAAACTTAAAGGGATTGGGTAACTTTGTCTCAGGTTCTGAAACAAAATCCTGGAATGATAGTTAGGGCTAGTTCTGATCTTTCCTTTCCTTTTTTTCAAAGAGAGGGCGGGTCCGTCGCCCCCCGTATTTCCGCGCCTGAGTGACACCCACATAAACTAACCTTATTTTTTACCAAACAAAAATAAAGAAAGAGCCCCTCGACACCATAGGTGCAAGTATTCAGCCAGTTGCTACCCCCACCCCCCCCCCCCCGAAAATTAACTTTAAAAGTGATTTGTTTTGTTCAAATTTGATACCAGTGATTTACAGATGTTGATGAATTTGGCCTAATTTTCCGGGATTTTTCCTCACTTTTCAGTAAATTATACTTGTTATGCGTTTGTTGGAGAATGACAAATATCAAAATTTACAGTCAGGCAAGAAATGTGCTTATTTACTATTTAGAGGCCTACATGTCAGATCCCGCGGAACGGCGGGCTTGGGGCTCAATCCTCCCCCCCCCCCCCCACACTTTTGAAAAAGTATATTACAGAGAATTAAATAGAAAGAAATTAAAAAGAAAGTATGCTCATGTGAACTTAATTAAATGCCCATACCCCTGAGCTTCTGGGAGCTCTGCCCCCTGGACCCCACCTTGGGACCTAAGGCTGGCCCCTGGATGCTAATCTGACCTTAATTTTAATGCTTAAAACTCCTGCGCTTCCGGGGGCTCCGCCCCTTGGACCATACGTCAATTAGTGACCTGCCAGTGTCATGAATAAGGTATTAAAATATGCTCACCTGACCGTAATTAAATGCCCCTACCCCCTGAGCATCCGCCAATTTGTGCTACGCTCTACCTTATCTTAAATACTCTAGCCTCCCCCACTTACTTTCAACCCCATTTGTAATCACTTTTTTCCCAATTTCTCCTTCATTAAACCTCGAAACGCCCCCAAATACTTGGGGCGGGCCTGTATCACGAGTATTAGTAGTGAGTTGGTTGAAGTTCGAAGCCACGTACAAAAGTATAATCGATTACAACAATTATGGGGCCGATATCACGAGTATGCCTACATAGAATAAAGGTTTTAAAGAAAATATTTACTTCTACTTTCGAAAGGACTGGCCCATTTGCTTTAAAAAAAATTGTAGAGTTATTATTATGTAATTTCTAGAAAAAATGTCAACCACATGATTTACAATGAGTCTAAATACATTGATTTGCCGAGTTGCTTCCTTTTATCAAATATACACGTAAAACAATGGGGGACAGAATGTGCGGGTAGCCGGACGACCCGTACGAGTCAGGGACGATCCGTGCGAGCAGAAAACCCGCATATTATTTCTGACGGACAAACGAAACTGGTAGGACAAACGGCGCGGTCACACCCCCCCCCCCCCCCCCCCCCCCGCTGCGAAAAAAAAATGTGTAAAAACACGAGATTTTTACCTTTTGGGGGGATGGGCCCCCCCCCCCCCCCCCCTGGCGCCCAAGGGGGGGGGGTGCAAATTTGTATATTTTCGAGGGCCAAAAAAAAATGTGTTCATGGGTGAAAAAGAGGAGAGAGAGAGGGGAGGTCACAGCATGAGAGAGGAGGAGTGGGAGCAAAAGAGAGAGGGGTTGTTTGGTGGAGTCGTCTCGTCGAGGGTGCAAGAAAGACACGGGTAAATATGTTGCTGTGTCGGGTCATCTGTGTCGGTGTACTATTCTCGATTCTTAATCCTTATGGTGCGTAAGATGGCCGGAAGTGTATTTAAACAGTGTGCAATAGGAATTTCCTGCCAGTTGGTATTGCGCAATACTGGGGAATCCCGTGAACGCTTAACGCACTCAATATGCTGCAGACAGCCTTTTGGGAATTGGCTGTACTTGTATGTGCCAGGTTTTAAAGCCGCTATAACTGATCAACAACATACTTATTGGAAGAAGTCATTTTATGAAACCAGTGACGCAAAATTGGACAGAGAGGAGAAGGAAGCAAAGAACAAGTAATTCATTCTTATTTTTCTATAACATTAAACTAGTCTTTGATCAGTAAATATTTATTAGTGAGAGAGAGAGGGTTGAGTGTGTGCCCCTGTGAATGGTGGTGGGTTTATAAGTGTGTTTGGTGTGTGTATAATTTGATTAATTTTAAAGAACATTCAAGAGAGACGGGGGAAGATTTCTCTTTGCGCAGGGGTGTGAGTGTTGGTAAATAAGTGTGTATAATTTGCCAATTTTTAAAGAAATATGAAAGAGAGAGAGAGAGGCAGAGAATGATTATATGCGCCTGGGTTGTGTGGTGGATAGGTGTGTGGGTGATGGTGCGCTAGTGCGCGCGCGCGCGCGCGTGTGTGTGTGTGTGTGTGTGTGTGCATTTATATATTTGTGTATGCATTTAATATATTTTCCAGTAATTTGTGGCTAGTTTTGTCGATAATCGGTGGCCTCTACATCTCCCCTGAAAAAGGTCTAGCCCCTGCCTGGTAGGTGTATATAAATCAAACAGGTATCTGAATATTGTAGAGCTTGATTAATGAGTATTTTGTAGTAGTCAAACAAGAGTAATTCATGGAACATTTTTCTCTCTGATTTTCTTCCACACTTGGATAATAACAATGAAAACGCTCACAAAAATAGTTTCCACCTCTCCCCAGAACTAAACCTTTTTTTGTTCCTCCTTTCATGTTCATCCCATTTCTCAGTATGACGGGTTAAGCCCTTATGTAATATTCATAGCAAGTCATTTATGTGCGCATATATAAATATATATATATATATATATGTCCTTTCATTTACAAGCTCTGTTATTTGAATATCTATTATTTACAGTTGTGATACAATAATTTAATTTACATGTAAATATAGTTATGCAAAATAAACCCCTGGGGTTGCAAGCATGCATGCATAATACAAGGCAGTTCCCCACATGCAAAAACAAGTGCCTATTATTTCCTGTTTTCCAAAGAAGCACGAAAAAAACTTAACTTATCAGCACGAACAAAATATTAGGGAGGGGGGGCTCAATGATATCCGAGCCCCTCAAAAATATCGGGGGGCTCCGTGATGTTATCCGAACCCCACAAAAATATCGGGGGGCTCCGTGATGTTATTCGAGCCCCACCAAAAACAATTTGGGGGCTGATGATATCTGAGCCCCACCAACATATGGGGGGGGGGCTCAATGATATCTATAAGCCCCGCCAAAAAATATTTTTTTGGGGGCTCAATGATATCTGAGCCCCCCCCCCCCCCCAATATTTTGTTTGGGGGGCTGTGCCCCCAAGCACCCCCCCCCCCGGTTCCTAATCCTATGTACAGGTCAATGAAGTCTACTTTTTGAAACTTAAAGGGATTGGGTAACTTTGTCTCAGGTTCTGAAACAAAATCCTGGAATGATAGTTAGGGCTAGTTCTGATCTTTCCTTTCCTTTTTTTCAAAGAGAGGGCGGGTCCGTCGCCCCCCGTATTTCCGCGCCTGAGTGACACCCACATAAACTAACCTTATTTTTTACCAAACAAAAATAAAGAAAGAGCCCCTCGACACCATAGGTGCAAGTATTCAGCCAGTTGCTACCCCCACCCCCCCCCCCCCCCGAAAATTAACTTTAAAAGTGATTTGTTTTGTTCAAATTTGATACCAGTGATTTACAGATGTTGATGAATTTGGCCTAATTTTCCGGGATTTTTCCTCACTTTTCAGTAAATTATACTTGTTATGCGTTTGTTGGAGAATGACAAATATCAAAATTTACAGTCAGGCAAGAAATGTGCTTATTTACTATTTAGAGGCCTACATGTCAGATCCCGCGGAACGGCGGGCTTGGGGCTCAATCCTCCCCCCCCCCCCACACTTTTGAAAAAGTATATTACAGAGAATTAAATAGAAAGAAATTAAAAGAAAGTATGCTCATGTGAACTTAATTAAATGCCCATACCCCTGAGCTTCTGGGAGCTCTGCCCCCTGGACCCCACCTTGGGACCTAAGGCTGGCCCCTGGATGCTAATCTGACCTTAATTTTAATGCTTAAAACTCCTGCGCTTCCGGGGGCTCCGCCCCTTGGACCATACGTCAATTAGTGACCTGCCAGTGTCATGAATAAGGTATTAAAATATGCTCACCTGACCGTAATTAAATGCCCCTACCCCCTGAGCATCCGCCAATTTGTGCTACGCTCTACCTTATCTTAAATACTCTAGCCTCCCCCACTTACTTTCAACCCCATTTGTAATCACTTTTTTCCCAATTTCTCCTTCATTAAACCTCGAAACGCCCCCAAATACTTGGGGCGGGCCTGTATCACGAGTATTAGTAGTGAGTTGGTTGAAGTTCGAAGCCACGTACAAAAGTATAATCGATTACAACAATTATGGGGCCGATATCACGAGTATGCCTACATAGAATAAAGGTTTTAAAGAAAATATTTACTTCTACTTTCGAAAGGACTGGCCCATTTGCTTTAAAAAAAATTGTAGAGTTATTATTATGTAATTTCTAGAAAAAATGTCAACCACATGATTTACAATGAGTCTAAATACATTGATTTGCCGAGTTGCTTCCTTTTATCAAATATACACGTAAAACAATGGGGGGACAGAATGTGCGGGTAGCCGGACGACCCGTACGAGTCAGGGACGATCCGTGCGAGCAGAAAACCCGCATATTATTTCTGACGGACAAACGAAACTGGTAGGACAAACGGCGCGGTCACACCCCCCCCCCCCCCCCCCCCCCCCCCCCGCTGCGAAAAAAAAATGTGTAAAAACACGAGATTTTTACCTTTTGGGGGGATGGGCCCCCCCCCCCCCCTGGCGCCCAAGGGGGGGGGTGCAAATTTGTATATTTTCGAGGGCCAAAAAAAAATGTGTTCATGGGTGAAAAAGAGGAGAGAGAGAGGGGAGGTCACAGCATGAGAGAGGAGGAGTGGGAGCAAAAGAGAGAGGGGGTTGTTTGGTGGAGTCGTCTCGTCGAGGGTGCAAGAAAGACACGGGTAAATATGTTGCTGTGTCGGGTCATCTGTGTCGGTGTACTATTCTCGATTCTTAATCCTTATGGTGCGTAAGATGGCCGGAAGTGTATTTAAACAGTGTGCAATAGGAATTTCCTGCCAGTTGGTATTGCGCAATACTGGGGAATCCCGTGAACGCTTAACGCACTCAATATGCTGCAGACAGCCTTTTGGGAATTGGCTGTACTTGTATGTGCCAGGTTTTAAAGCCGCTATAACTGATCAACAACATACTTATTGGAAGAAGTCATTTTATGAAACCAGTGACGCAAAATTGGACAGAGAGGAGAAGGAAGCAAAGAACAAGTAATTCATTCTTATTTTTCTATAACATTAAACTAGTCTTTGATCAGTAAATATTTATTAGTGAGAGAGAGAGGGTTGAGTGTGTGCCCCTGTGAATGGTGGTGGGTTTATAAGTGTGTTTGGTGTGTGTATAATTTGATTAATTTTAAAGAACATTCAAGAGAGACGGGGAAGATTTCTCTTTGCGCAGGGGTGTGAGTGTTGGTAAATAAGTGTGTATAATTTGCCAATTTTTAAAGAAATATGAAAGAGAGAGAGAGAGGCAGAGAATGATTATATGCGCCTGGGTTGTGTGGTGGATAGGTGTGTGGGTGATGGTGCGCTAGTGCGCGCGCGCGCGCGCGTGTGTGTGTGTGTGTGTGTGTGCATTTATATATTTGTGTATGCATTTAATATATTTTCCAGTAATTTGTGGCTAGTTTTGTCGATAATCGGTGGCCTCTACATCTCCCCTGAAAAAGGTCTAGCCCCTGCCTGGTAGGTGTATATAAATCAAACAGGTATCTGAATATTGTAGAGCTTGATTAATGAGTATTTTGTAGTAGTCAAACAAGAGTAATTCATGGAACATTTTTCTCTCTGATTTTCTTCCACACTTGGATAATAACAATGAAAACGCTCACAAAAATAGTTTCCACCTCTCCCCAGAACTAAACCTTTTTTTGTTCCTCCTTTCATGTTCATCCCATTTCTCAGTATGACGGGTTAAGCCCTTATGTAATATTCATAGCAAGTCATTTATGTGCGCATATATAAATATATATATATGTCCTTTCATTTACAAGCTCTGTTATTTGAATATCTATTATTTACAGTTGTGATACATAATTTAATTTACATGTAAATATAGTTATGCAAAATAAACCCCTGGGGTTGCAAGCATGCATGCATAATACAAGGCAGTTCCCCACATGCAAAAACAAGTGCCTATTATTTCCTGTTTTCCAAAGAAGCACGAAAAAAACTTAATTTGCATGTTAATTGAATGTCGAATAGATCTTAATCGGATAAGTGAATGAATGCCTAAGTTGAATTTTCATTGAAATGTAAAATAATATATCACTTTAAAAAAGAATATGCGGCAGCGGGTAGGTTTTTTTCACTTTCAACTCTTGGTTACTTCAAATAAAAATTATAATCAAAAGAAAAAGAAAAAGAGGAAGTTGTTCTTGCATTACGGTATATTCTTTTTTTAAAGTGACATATAATGAAGTATACAATGGCATAAACAGAAGGCAGGTAAACAAGTAAACAATGTCTTATAAGGAATAATTATTAATTGATACTATTCTTGCTCCATATCGATGGATTATTCATGAGAAATATGGAGGTTTCTCTTTATCTTGTTAAAAACAATATGTTTTTAACAGGATAAATAATAAACGAATATGATCCTAATTCATGAACCTTGGTTAAACTGTCTGTTTCAAATGGTATGAAAATAAAATAGTGGATTGAACTGCAAACTATGATATCTATGGACCTCTCCTACCATCACACGAATTTCTACCCTTCCTGTCTCTCTCTTTATCTATCTACCAGGCGCGTACGCAGGGGGGGGGGGGGGGGAGTTTATGGGGTTAACCCCCCCCCCCCTTTGTTTTGTTTTTTTGTTTTTTTAATTAAAAAGAAAAAAATTATACCAATGGCTGACCTAAAAAAGTTGACCTTACCCTTCCCCCCCCCCCCCCAACGGAGCAAAACGTCAAATTTTCAAATTTCGAGACCAAAACATTTTTTTTAAGTATCCTCTTACCCCCCCCCCCCCGTTAAAACAGCTGATTGTATGGCAAGCCGTGAAGAGGTCGCTGAAGTTGCAGATCGCAGGTATTGCGTTCTTTTGGGTTACCCTTCCTACCACTAAGTATTGATATCAGGGGATAGAATACGTTCTTAAATCATGTAAATAGAACCGGAAAGATATGCTCATAATTATAGTCATAAATATCCATATCATAATTTTCGGCCCGATTTAAAAATGTTAACCCCCCCCCCCTTGAAATCCTGCGTACGCGCCTGCTATCTACATATATATATTTCTACCTATCTATCTCTCTGTCTTTTTCCTTTTCTGCCCTCTATTTAGCTGTTGAAGGTAAAACAAATGGAAAGCTCTGTAAAACCAGGTTTCCGTGTCATACGAGGCCCTGATTGGACTTATAAGAACCAAGATGGCGGAAAGGGATACGCAGGAACGGTTCTGAGACTACATGGTGAACGCCAACCACATTTTCCAAAGCTGTCTGTTCTCATCCAGTGGGACAGTGGAGATAAAGGTCTCTACCGGGCTGGCTATGACCAGGGTTACGATCTCAGGATCATTGATACAGCTAATGCAGGTAGTTCCCAATATGGTTACTAATACTTTTGTTAACCCAGGGAAGCCTCATCCGTTTCAATGCTGTTCTCCTTGAGGGCCCTGCAATTAGTATTAACCTAGCAATTGCAAGGTATCCATTTACACCTGGGTGGAGAGTGGCAAATATAGATTATTGTCTTACCAAAGAACGTTAGTGACAGGCTAAGATTCAAAGTCGAACCCTAGGAATAACAGTCAATTAAATTAACTATTACATTAAATTACTAAACCACGACACCTCGACAACTATTGATGTTTTGATATGGTTCGTACCTCTCACCAATTACATCAATGACAAATGGCGTTTTATACATAAACTCATGCTCGTTAAAAATTGATTTTTCCTGGCACAGGTAGATACTAATAAAATTCCGCCTGAATGCCACAATTTATCTTCCTTACCAGGAACTATGACACACCTGGATCGAGAAGGACATTTTAACCAAATGCCATGTAAAATGACACAATTATCACAAATTATTTTAAAGTAGTCCTCTTAATGTAAAGTCAATCGAATGAAGAAATATTCCACAGTGTCCTATGGATAATATGCCGGATACAACTACTAAAATTGACAATATTCCATATTAGATTTCAACCCACCAGGGTTCCGGCGTTTCATATGCTTGATAAAGGGAGCAAACAAACATAATATGTGGTCTATAAATTTAATTAATTAGTAGCTGTATTACATTGATATGATTGCTTTGCATTGTGACGATATTAGGGACTTTTAGATTTGCACGTCGACATAGTGGACTGCTACGGGTCACGTCCTTTTAAGGTTTGCACGTCGACACAGTAGACTTCCTTTTAAGGCACTGGGCAGGCACACTTAATTAGCAGTCCACTATGTCGACGTGTCAATCTAAAAGTCCCTAATATTGATGACGATGGGTTATTGCATATAAAACGCCTGTGTCCGCTTTTATTGGGCGCTCATAGCCCTTGCTCTACAGTGTCTCGCAAACTTAACGTTCTTGGTCAGTGTTACGATATGGTCAAATTAAGGTCAAATTGAGATTATTTTCCATTAGTCTTTGTTGACATTGGTATTGTGTTTTTTCTCCCTTTGTATTAGTGTGTCATCCAAAGGTCTGGTGTGACGGATGCGACGTTGATGAGATTAGGGGGATACGATGGAGATGCACCGAGTGCTACGCCATTGACCTCTGTACCACTTGCTACATGAATGATGAACATGATCTCAGTCATATATTCATGAGAGTGTTGTCTTCAGACAAAACATCCATGGGGTACGTGTGTATGACACTCAACATTTTAAATGTATTTTGTGGGATTTGGGTGATGAGCAGGCGCGTACGCAGGGGGGGGGGTTTGGGGGGTTAAACCCCCCCCCCTTTGGAAATTTTTTGTGTGTAAACCCCCCTAAAAAAAACCTAAAACCCCCCCCCATTTGGATTGTTTTTTTTTTTTTTTTTTTTTTTTTAAATTATTAAAAAAAAAAAAAAAAAAAAAAATTATTCCCATGGCCGACCTAAAAAGGTGACCTTACCCCCCCCCCCCAACGGAGCAAAATGTCAAATTTCCAAATTTCGAGACCAAAAAAAAAAAAAAAGTGTCCTCTTACCCCCCCCCCCCCCCCCCCCCCCCCCCCCCCCCCCGCTTATTCAGCGGTCGGCTGAGTCGTTGCGATTTTTTTGGGACCAAAAAAAAAAAAATGTGTCCTCTTACCCCCCCCCCCCCCCCCCCCCCCCCCCCCCCCCCCGCTTATTCAGCGGCTGGCTGAGTCGTTGTGAAATTTACGGACCGATTTATAAATGTTAAAACCCCCCCCTTGAAAAAATCCTGCGTACGCGCCTGGTGATGAGAGACCATGAAATCGGTTAGTATTATGGGCATTTTAGGGAGAAATGGCACCTTGTTCTTCATAATATCTCAGGTTTTTGAAACAGTACATCACTACTCTTGTTCGTACATCTCTTGGTATATATCAAGATTGGCTAACACTGGACCGATATCATCTAGTCCCATTTGTGTACATCGAGTCCTGTAATTGAAATTTGAATTGCTCCTAAAAGCGGAGTGTATTGAACTTAATTTAACAGTCGCTATTGTCTTTAAGATATTAAATAATGATTTGTATTCACCACATGTTAGAGTAAGTTAACTGCCAACAGACAGAAACTACAGTGGTATGATGAATTACATTTGAAATAACAGATATTGCTTCTTATTTTTTTTAGATGTCGATCAGAGAGCACCTCCTGGGGCCAGTTTCTCGAAACCATCAACATTTTAAGTTCACTTAAGTTTTCATAGAAGCTCGTGTTAGTTCTATAACACATACATGTGGGATGTCCACGAAGTTAGACTTTTGTCGGTTTCGTGAAACGGCCCCCTAATCACAGACCAATCCGAATGTTTATTAAGCATGTTCGAATCTTAGTTAGTATCTTTAAAAATCAGACAATCGAAGTCAGGTCTAAAATTTCTAATATTTCGTTGCTACAAGTTGACACATAACAGTAAGGACTTTTATATTGAGTGGACGAGAACGGCGTGAACGTCCAATGATCATTTATTCCTATTTCTTGATATCACAAATTACCATTGCTTTACAACAGAAAATCAATTCCTGATATGAAGAAATAGGAATAGATGTTAATACGGCTTGCCATGGACACGCATGACAAGTGGACGTCCACGCCGTTCTCGTCCACTCAATCTAAAAATCCCTATTTTCTGCGTTCGATATTGATTTTGTAATTGATGCAGTCCTAAGATGCTACCAAGATCATCATCTCCTCGCCTTGCTCTTGAAGGAAGCTTTGCCGGAGCAAAGGTTGTCAGACATCCCCAGTGGCACAAGAGACTTGAATCAGGTTCGTCTTGATATCTTCTACTCTGTGAAGAAAAAAAGAAGAAGAAGATATATACTCTCCATATATATGTTGGCAATACGCATGAACATGTAAAGTGGCTATCATAGTATAGGATTTCCCGGCCAAATTCGCGAGTTTGTCATTCAAATTAATTTGTCTTGCGTTCAAATTCGACGGTTTTAGTGCAGTCAGGTATATCTCGGGTTTATATTCCCTTTTCTAGTTTTCAAATCTATGGAATTTTCGTTAGAATCTACGTATGTTTCATTCAAATTAACAAACATTGTGCTTCTTTCGCTATTTGGTCATTCGATTTGGCGCAACACGATTTTCTGACAACGCGACGGTGTACTTTTAGCATTCTAATTTATTTGTTGCATTCAAATTAGCACTTTGTGCACTTAAATTGATGGTCATTATACAATTCTCGTTTATTACACACTTTTTGTAGCTCATTCTTTTTCTTTCAAGATTGTTTTTTCATGTGTATTTCATCATATTTCATTTTCTTGCATTTATACACTTATACTTATTAGATTTATCTGATATTCATCAGACTTTAAGTTTGATTGTTAAGAAGAAAAAAACGACTTGCATCTACGGACCTGATGGTCTCAGTATATTTGTAAATGTTCATGTAAGGAAGTTGTTTGTCTTATGTTTCATCATAAATTTATTATAATTTCATCATAATTTCATTATGAAAGAAGGGTACAATATTGTGACTGGGGGTAGGGACTAGAGTCAACAATTTGAACATGATTCATTATTTAGCCATGTCTTTAGACATCGATCTGCTGGCGCGCAATTAAACTATGAAACTATTTAAGAAAAACAGAGGGGTGTGCTGGGTATAAGAGACGATGTGAATTACTTTTGTACAATTCCGAGTCTGTAGTAAAAAGGGGCGATTGAGGGTATCCCCACCTTTCCCGGGTATATGAACATGTCCGTGCAGAAATGCCATATCCCTTGATTTCGCCGCTTCTTTACTTTATGTCTGACTACACCCATCTGCATGGTCCTGAAAATAAATAAATGGAATAACAGCTTAGACCCCAATGGCAAATCATGCATTTTAACTGCATTATTTAAAAACTGTAAAAGTTTGTTGCAATTCTTCCCCCTAACATTCCTAACTTTAATAAAAAATATTACGAATACGAATGACAGGTGTTAATTTGAATGATAAAAGTTACGCTTCGAAAAGTGAATATTAATTTGAATGTTAGTTGAGCAGTTTCTAAATTGAATGACAGATCTATGAAACCCTTCGACCAAAATCCTAAATTAAATACAAAAGCTGGAAAATTGAATGATAATTGGCATGGCAAAGCCGATCTGAGCTAACTTAAATGCAAAGTAAATGAATTCGAATGACAAACACGCGAATTTGGCCGGGAAATCCTATATTTAATCAAAAGGGTTCACCGCACATGACTGTCTGTTACATAATACCAGATGAAATCTCCAAATAATTGCATTTGGCGACAGAAATGAAGAATAATCAAGAAATTCTCTATACAAATGATATCTATCAGACCTTTTATTTTATTTCCTCCTAGATAAGCTACTCGGGACAGTAGTCAGACATGGACAGACACTTGAGGATAAAGTCAATGTACGAGCAGCGGTTGAGTTCTCTTCTGGGCGAGAGAGGGTAGACCTCATTAAGATGTTATGTACACTACCAGGGTCAGGAGGTTTTGTGTATGCTGGACACCTACCAAATCTTGGTGAGAAAAGCAATGTCTTAGAGTGCTTAGAGGTTGAGAATTAAGACAATTTATTTTATCTCGTATGTTTCCAAGTAGTTGTATATACGAGGTGCTCCACAAAGTCTTCAACATCTGCAATTTCGAAGACACCATTGACCAATGTGATTGATTTCTGTTTTTTCCGAGTAAAATGACACCAAGATTATAAGTGTTTCGGTAAGGCGTTTTGATTCTACAGATATTTTTGTGAGGCAATATTATTTCAAACGTTGATACTTTTACAACCGGCAAAATGCTTGCAGCGGAGTTGAGAAATGTGCGCATGACGGCTTCCCATACAACCAGCTGCGTTGAGAAACACATTTCCGTCCCGTCAAAACAGCTGATTGTATGGCAAGCCGTGAAGAGGTCGCTGAAATTGCAGATAGCAGATATTGCATTCTTTTTGGGGTTACCCTGTTTATCAATACGTATTGATATCAGGCGAAAAAGGTCTGATCCTAAATCTTGGCAATAGAACCAGAGATATGTGGTCATTTTATAGTCATGAATATCCATTTCATCATCATCATCATCATCATCATCCACAATCCACCAAACAGCCATGATTGGAATTGAGATTGCTATTGCCATCAGTGATAATTGGGTTATAAAACATGAAAATTGACAGAATTAGATCGGATGTTTTCCTTTAGACACGTAGGTAGAAAAAGCCGTGCCATATAGCACAGATTTGTTTACCCTTAGTTGTTCGCTAATCGTAGGGGATCTGGAGCCAGTGAATGAAGGAGACAACGTCCTGGTAACTGCCACTCCTGCAGAATTAGAGGAACTCCACAAGCGCAGAGGGTTGTGGCAGCCTGTAATGGTCAAAGTGAGTATAAGTCTATTTTCACTTAGGCCATTTTTTTGAGGCTGCAAAATGTTAGCTTTTACTGAAAATAATACTTTATAATTTTATTATTTCAAAAAGTAATTCGTCCATGTTTTGACATTCAGATAAATGATGAACTTGGTAATGAAGAGGGAAAAAATATCCTTTTTTTTTTCTTTGTAAATTCAGTAAATGTATATCCCACCGCTGCCACCTGTTATTAAACTACAGTCATATCTGTCTAAGTGCCCCCCGCTCTATAAAGGCCACCTGGCTGTAGTGGCCATCTATTTTGTTACCCTCGAGAACAAATTGTATGTTGTAGAACCTGTCTATAGTGGCCATTTTGTCTCTTTCCCTCGTTTGGCCTCAATAGACAGGTTTGACAGTACATTGAATATAGTTTGGAGAGAAATATTTTACATACTAGATTTTCATACAGGTATTACTCATGGTGACATGCTCATTTTACATGGAAAAGAAGATTTCCTTTCTAACCCAATCTAGTCCAAGCCACAGAGAATTCGGTATAGTGCCTTTTCTTTGCAGTTACAAGGTGTTTCACCATGTGCTCCTCGACGAAGTATAAGGACAGTTTAAACTATGATTTATAAAAACTTCAAAAACACCACTAAAACCGGTTTCGCAAAAACCTGTTAAGCAGAAACAATTTTAGTTTAACTATTTAGTTCACAGCCAATCAAATACCGCAAGCAGACTATGTCAATCATTGTAAATTGCAATTTCTAAAAGGATTGAATGAAACGGGGACCTTACCTACTTGATATTATCATACGGTGCACTAGTATTAAAAATCTTAAAATTCACTTCCGATGTTTTTATGAATTCAACGTTAAAGTAATAGAGATGGGAGCAAATACACCCTGTTAACATTTCAGTGGACGTCCCTCTATATCTCTCTCCAACCCCCCCCCCCCCCGCCGGTAGCCAAGCCGGGGAGACTACCCCGACCTAACTGTAACTTTCAAACTAGATTGCAGATAATGAATCGGCCAATTTGTAAGGTTACTCTCTCTTTATCTATATTACAGACTGTTCGCAAGAAGGGATTTGTGAATAGAAGAACGAAATATGGTGACTTCACTGTGACTTTCCAAGACAGCCAAGAAACCTTCACGATGAATTCTGCAGCTCTAAGGAAGGTAACAAGGACATAATCAGCTAGTCTTGCTTAAATCTAACCGACTATGCACATGCTTTAACATTTTTCCTTGATAAATAGGGCCTAATTGTAAAGGATTCGTGGTACGGTAGTTCAGTAACCAGACAGGTTACGGGGTTTGAATCCCCACCGCAGCATTAAACGCCCTTTGGCAAGACATTAATCTCCATTTGCCACACTCGACATAGATGATGTATTTTCCTTGGCAAGAATTAATTCCTTAAAGGTACTTCTACTTCTACTTCTATGACGTTACTCAGCAGGATCCATAAGTCAGGATGTAGTGCTAAGGAATAAACTATCTAGTTCTTGGTCTAGATGCTTGGTGGAAGCGCTCCCTTAAAGCCCTCCAGTGAAGTAGCGTCAAGGGTGATCTTTGAAAGTGCATTCCACGCAGTTACTGTCCGGGGGGGAAATGAGTTCTGGTAGAGCTGAGTGCGGGATGGGATAGCCAGCAACTTCTTTGAGTGATACTGTCGTGTGTTGCTGGCAATCATGGGTGTTGTGTAATGGTGTGCATTGATGGCTACTGTGTCGTTTTGGATCTTGTACATGAGGTGGAGGCTTGCAGCATTTCTTCTCCTCTCCAGGCTCTCCCATTTCAGATGTTGAATCATGGCTGAGACACTGGCCATACGACGATATCTGTGGAGGGTGAATCTTGCTGCTCGCCTTTGTACTGCCTCGATTTTGGATATATGCTTGTTTGTGTGAGGGTTCCAGACCGAGCAACAGTATTCCAGATGAGGTCTAACAAGAGAGAAGTAGGCTTGTTGGCGGATCTTTTGTGAGGTTTTGCGGAGATTTCTGCTGACTAGTCCCAGCATCCGATTGGCTCGGGATGTGATGTTGTTCATGTGGCCTTGCCAGGACAAGTTGGATGAGAAAGTCAGTCCTAGATACCGGAGATCTGTTACCAACGCAAGAGGAGTGTCTCCTAGCGTGTATGTCGTGGTGATGGCTTTCCGACGTAGGGAGAATGTGATGTGGTAGCATTTCTCGGTGTTGAATTTCATCTGCCATGTGTTAGCCCATATATGCAGCCTGTTGAGATCTTGCTGTAGGGCTTGGCTATCAGTGACATCAGTGATCGGACGGTATAGAAGACAATCATCAGCAAAGAGTCGGATTTTGGAAGAGATCCCATCTACTATGTCATTGATGAAGGATATAAACAGAAGTGGGGCGAGAACTGTACCCTGCGGTACCCCAGAGGTGACTGGAACCCATTCAGATGACTCTCCATCTACAACAACACGTTGTAACCTTTCAGATCCATCTGATAAGGTTGTCATGGATACCATAGTGATGGAGCTTATGGAGGAGGCGGTTATGGGGTACACGGTCAAAGGCTTTGGAGAAGTCTAATGCAACTGCATCAACTTGCTCTTTCTGGTCTAGAGAGTGTGCAACATCTTGAGATGTAATGATCAACTGGGTCTCACATGAATGGCCAGGACGAAAGCCATGCTGAACATCATTGAGAATATTATTTTCGTCATAGTGATCCATGATATTGCTGAAAATGACATGTTCGAGCAGTTTATTGCAGATGGACGTGATTGATACAGGGCGGTAGTTGGAGGCCTTGCTCCTGTCTCCTTTCTTGAAAATTGGTGAGATAATTGGTAAAGACCAGTTTTGGAAACACCCCCCTCTCAAAATATGAAATGGAATATGTTTTGACTAATACGTGATGATACAAATTTTGCCGAAAAATCGCCTACTAATGGATGTATTTGGTAAATTATTATATCTATTTGGACCTGATAGATATCGCGCATGTGTCACGTAGTCCCATATACATCTTTCTGTGTACAGTGCTTTTAACTTTACCAAGACTGGGCCAAATTTCTTATCATTTTGATGATTCCAGAACATTGCAGTACACACCAATACTTATATGCTAGATGATCAACCTTTTCTGATTGATTCCACAACGTTTCTTTCACAATGCAATCGGATGACCATAACTGGTCTTTATCTTTAAGATGCTAGAGCATCATAATGGCAGCCATGTTAAAGTAAGGATAATAACTTAGGAGCGCCAGAAGTGTCAAGTCTGACAGACATGAGCGCTAAACAAGGACCCACTATAATCATTATTATCCTTCTTACAAGTTTTCTTAACCTTATTATAGTTTTAAAAAAGACTGCTACTATTATCAATGTTATTATATTATGATTGTTATTATTATTATTTTCATTGTAATTATTACTTCTTTTTTGTTGCTATTTTTTGTTGATATTTTTATCAAAAAGTTACCAAATCTATGGGGAAACATCGTCATTAATCTTTTTCTTGATATCGTGAGTATTCTTACCATTTTCATTGCTTTTAGATTCATCCATTGTGTCTTGGTCAGCTTGTCCGCATAAGTGATAATATCGAGATGGTCAAGAGATTGCAGTCTAGACATGGCGGATGGACTGCAGCTATGGAAAAGGTGACTTCTGTCTAACTATTTTAGTTATAGAATACGGGTGTACGAGGCGGGGGAGGGGAGCTGCTTGCTGCACCCCATCCCCCGTGAACTTACAAAGTTCTCATATTCTCACAGCAAAGGTGCTCGTATTTGTTATGTCCATACCGAATGCATATTTTGTTTTTATAGCTATCTCGCTTCGGTCGCTAATGAAATTTAGGAAATGAAAGATTAATATACGGGCAAGGACGTCAACCCCCCCCCCCTCCCCCCCCCCCCCCCTGGCGAAAATGTGCCTTTTTTTACCTTTTAGCTAGAATGTATGATTTTTTAGATACGTTTATCTTTATTTTAAAAAACAATTTTTTAACAGTATGACACTGAAGGCAAGTTATTCAATACTGACGTTGTTTTCTTGCATTTTTTTTTAATTGTATGGCAAATAAATATTCTTTGAGATGTTTGCAAGTTGACACAACCTTAATTTTAATTTGATTTCATAAATTTCAACATATCCAAATTAAAAACATCCCAATTATACAAAAGTATAAAGCAGGACAAATTACAATCCATTTAAAAACAACATAATACAAGCAAATATACAAAGAGAAAGAACTCAATGTGGTTGGATCAGAAATCTTTTGTTTTCACTGGTAAAGAAGTGTTCATTATGACAAAAATAGCTGAAACGAATTCTCACAGAGAATGGTAAATTAATGAAATAAAAAAAAAATCATAATAATATACCATTTTGAAATATCTAAACGTTAATCAACAAATAATTTTTAAAGTTATCTGTCTCAACAATGACGAACAATATAGGAGACATCACCAGATCATCGATTCAAATAAAGTGACATTGTTTTGATTTTCTTATCATCCCCTCGCCGACGTAGTCGGAGGGGACATAGTTAGCGAGCTTTCGATTTTAGGCAGCCGACGTGTGTTGCGGTCTTAAAGTGGTGCCTAACATAGTGCCTAAAGCCCCCATCACACCAAACTAGTTCTCACTACAGAAAATCGTAAATCGGGTTGTGGTTGGAGTAGAATTTGTAAATAATGTCAATAATACGACCCTAGGTCATTCATAAATAGTCCTCAATACGTCCATCTCGTCTGTACCTCGTGCACAAGTCAGTTCATATCAACTTCAGATCGGGTAAATCTGCCATTTCCAGGCAGTTCAAGCCGGTCCGTAGTCAGTTTTAAACCCGTTATTAACTAGTTCTAACTCGTTCCAAATACGACAAAACCCATTCTAACAAGTTCAGCTCGTCCTCATCTCGTCCTCATCTCGTTCTTAGTGCGTTCGAAAGCGCTCCTACGTTTGGGGGGGGGGGGTAGACAAAAAAAAATCCGCACACCCCACCATTACATGCAGGCCCCGCTGAACGTTTCAGCGGGTAAAGCGTTGCGTAAATTGGCGTGGGGTCTAGGGGCAAAGCCCATGCGGAGGTCAAGGGGTATTGGCATTTAATTACGGTCAGATGGGCATATTTTGATACCTTATTTGTGACACTGGCAGGACACAAATTGGTGTGGGGTCCAGGGGGCGGAGCCCTCAAAAGGTCAGGGGTTTAGGCATTTCATTACGGTCAGATGAGCATAATGATACCTTATTTGTGACACTGGCGCGATACCTTAGTCGGTAGAGCAGTGGTTTCGTAATCCGGTGACCCGGGTTCGGAACCAAGTCGCTAGTGTCCTTTGGTAAGGCATTAATCCTCATTACCAGATCCCTCGGAGAGGACCTAAAGCCGTCGGCCGTCTGCTTTATTAGCAGTCAGGTAAAATAATCACCATCACTCACTCACTCACACTGACAGGTAACGAATCGGCGTGGGGTCCAGGGAACGGAGCCCCGGAAGCTCAGGGGTTATGGGCAATAAATTACGGCCAGATGAGCATATTTTGATACCTTATTTGTGACACTGGCAGGACACAAAATGGTGTGGGGTCCAGGGGGCGGAGCCCTCGGAAGCTCAGGGGTTTGGGGCAATAATTACGGTCAGATGAGCATATTCTTACACCTTATTTGTGACACTAGCAGGTCACGAATTGGCATGGGGTCCAGGGGATGGAGCCCCACAAGCTCAGGGGGTATAGGCATTTAATTACGGTCATATGAGCATATTTTAATACCTTATTTGTGACACTGGTAGGACACAAATTGGTGTGGGGTCTAGGGGCGGAGCTCCCAGAAGCTCAGGGGTTTTATACATTAAATTACGGTCAGATGAGCATATTTTTATACCTTTTTTTGTGACACTGGCAGGTCACGAATTCGCGTGGGGTTCAGGGGGCGGGGACCCTGAGGCTCAGGGGTTTTAGGCAATAGATTACCGTCAGATGAGCATCCAGGGGCCCGCCTTAGGGCCATTGGTTGGGTTAAGGGGGCAGAGCCCCGGAGGCTCAGGGGTTTAGGCATTTAATTACGGTCAGATGAGCATGATGATACCATTTTTTGTGATACTGGCAGTTCACTCATTGGCGTGGGGTCCACGAGGCGGAGCCCCTAGAAGCTCAGGGGTTTTAGACATTTTATAACGGTCAAATAAGCATGAAGGGGCCGCCTTATGGCATATGGTGGGGTCGAGGGGGCGAAGCCCCGGAAGCTCATGGGTTTTAGGCATTTAATTACGGTCAGATGAACATAATTATACCTTATTTGTGATACTGGCAGGTCACTAATTGGTGGAGGGTCCAGGGGGCGGAGCCCCCCACGAGATCATGGGTTTTAGGCATTAAATTACCGTCAGATGGGCAAATTTTGACACCTTATTATTTTTGTGACAAAGGCAGGTCAGTATTCTTTCTTTATGAATTTGCCATTTTCCAACAAACACATAAAAGGTATAATTTACTAAACATTGAGGAAAAATCTCTGAAAATTATGTCATTTCAGCAACATTTGTAAACCACCGGTATCGAATTAGAAATAAACCACGTTTGAATTATATTTTGGGGGGCATCTGTCACCCTCCTACATATTGAGTACGCCAGTGAGCCTGCCCCCCTGATCTACACCTTGTTGGTGGGGAAATCGTAACTAATCTCCCCTTCTTTCTCTCTTTCCCCCTTTCTCTCTTTCCCTTTCTTTTTCCTTTCTTCTCTCTGTTTTAGGTTTGCTGGGGGAGGCAAGTGCTTTTTGCCCCCCCCCCCGGCCCCCCCCCCCCCTGATTCACGCGTTTTTGGACGGATTAATCGCAACTGTTCTCCCCTTCTTTTCACCCTTTTCTTTTTATTTTCTTCCATTTGTTTTTGTTCCCTTTTAGCTCTCCTCTTTCCCTTTCCCTTCCTCCCCCTTTTTTGTTGGGGGGGGGGAGGCAAGGGCCTTTTGGCCCCCGAAATTACAACTTGTTCGCGGAAAATTGCAACTGATATCCCCTTCTTTTCTTTACTTACTTATACTTTTTTCCTTCCCTTTACTTCCTCTTTTCATTTTTTCTTTCCCTTTCCTCCATTCTCACTTATTTTGTGATGGGGGGGGGGTAACAGATGGGAGGCAAGGCCCTTTCCCCCCCCCCCCCCCGATCTCCTTCTTTTCCCCCTTTTCTTTTGTTCTTTCTCTTCTTTATTTCCCTTTCTCTCCTCTTTCCCTTCTTTTCCTTCTCTCTCTCTCTCTCTCTCTCTTTTTTTTGTTTGCTTTCACACAGGCGCGGATACAGGGGGGGGCAGCGGGCCTTGCCCCCTGGATCCGCGCCTGTGTGAAAGCACGACCCCAGCGTGTTCTAGCCATTCCTTATTCCCGTACAACTTCAACGATTCAAGCTGTTCAATTCAAGACATTCAAGTAAAGCCCCCATCACACCAAACCAGTTCTCACTACGTTCTGTAAAATGTTGCTCAAACTGTGCGCGAAGGTAGTGAACGTAGAGGCAACTGTTTACGATCTGTTTAATTAAAGTAGACACACGAAAAATCAAAAGTGTTTTTAATTGATGCGAAACTCATATCATTGCGAAGGGGAAGCTTACTGATCAAATACAACAACTCTCCTCTTCAAAATATGTTTGGGGCCCGCAGTAATCAACTCTCAAGAATGTTAGTTTTGAGATCTAGATTTTCTGCCTTCAGCGGTCCTTTGTAGAGCGTCAATATCTGTGACGTCACACACGGGACACGGCTGGCTAGCTGCAGACTAATACACGCGCGACTCCGGTACTGAGCTGTTGGTCCAGTGTGTTACGTCACTATTCAGAGCTCGCTACGCTCGTGTGTTTGGCTTACGTTCAGGGGCGTTCGGGGGTCTAAGAAGGGTCTTGAAAAATTGCATTTTACGCCTTTCCATGATATCTATATGATTTCTCAGCAAATATTTTTTGTTTTTCAAGAGAAAATCTTTCCATCCATATGTAATTTGTTCTAATTATCAGTTGTAGTGAATTTTTACTTTTTAAGTTACTTATCAACATTAATCTGAGTAGCGTCAACAAGCTTTGAAGTGTATATACAATTCAGTGGACCATGTTTTAAGACGTGCTCAAACTGTGCGCGAAGGTAGTGATCTAGGATCGTATTGTAGACATTATTTACACATTCTACCCCGACCATAACCCGTTTGTTACGATTTTCTAGGACGGTTCCGGAACGTAGTGAGAACTAGTTTGGTGTGATGGCGCTTAGTTGCTGCTACTTGATGCTCGACCACAGCACGTTGTGACACGTTCCAAGTAGGATCGAAGTACGCCTGTCCGTTTATAGTACGGCAATCAGTCCGCTTGTAGTACGTCCTCCTCGTTTTAAGTATGTTGTCACTCCGCCTAATTGCAGGACGGGGACAATTTTGAACAGGCTCAAAGTTCTAGAGCACTCTCCCGTATAGCCAGTCTGAGCCCGTCCATGAAGTTCTCAAACAGATCGCAAACAGTTGCTACTACGTTCAGCTCCGTTTGCACACAGTTTGAGCCCGTTTGGCAAAATTTTCCGGAACGTATGATTCTTGAGGAAAAGACTAGGAATACATTTCTTTTGAAATTGCACTTTGATTTTCTTCGTAATTTTCGCATCAGATTTTCGCGCACTGTGAATTCGTACCTCATTTAACCACCTGATCTCAAAAATTGGTCACGTGACCGACGAAAACACCTTCGTGAAAAATCGAAAGCTCTGCCGCGAAGGGAACGGACGTGAGCTGCAAAACGTCTCCACGATCCAGTACCTCGTAGTAGCCGATGTCCGGTGCCTAAATCGAAAGCTCGCTAGTAACACTGCCTTCCGTCCGTAACAAATATGGTTTTTGTTCAATAACTATAGTATTATTTGACGGATTTTGGAGTAGGTCAAAGGTCATAGCTTATTAAATATTTAAAATTTGGATGTCGTTCAATAATTTTAGTAATATTTGATGGATTTTAATGAAATTTGATATGGAGGTACATGGTATCAAAGCCTAAGTTCGATTTCGGAGTATGTAAGTCAAAGGTCGATGGGTATCGATCATTAAATATGAGAAAATACCTAATCATATATTCCAAAAATCTGAAAGGAAGGTACATGGTATCAAAACACAGCCTAAGTTCGATTTCGGAGTATGGAGGTCAAAGGTCATAGCTCATCAAATATTCGAAATATTGCAAAAATACCCAAATTGGTTTTCCGTTCGATAACTGCAGTAATATTTGACGGATTTTTATGAAATTTGATATAATAATAATAATAATAATATTGGATTCTTATATAGCGCACGTATCGACCTATATGAAGGTACATGGTATCAAAATACAGCCTAAGTTCTATTTCAGAGTATGTAGGTTAAAAGTCAAGTCATAGCTCATTAGATATGCAAAAATAGCTTATTATGCATCCGAAAATGTGGCTGCCGTTCGATAACAGGCCTAATATTGGCGGATTTTAATGAAATTTGATATGAAGGTACATGGTATTTAAATACAGCCTAAGATTGACTTCGGAGTATGTAGTTCAAAGGTCATAGCTCATTTGATATGCGAAAATACTTAATTGTATATGGGAAAAGGTTCTTTTTATTCAATAACGTAAGAAATGTTGTTGAGTATGTACATCAAAGGTCAAAGTTCACAGCTCATCAAATACGCAAACATTTCTAAATACTAGTATAGGCCATTTGTACCCAGCGATGGGATGCCACACTTTGCGTTGACTTGTTTTAATCTATCTACTTTTCAAAATGCGAAAAAAAAAATAATGTAGCCCAATAACCATGATAATTATATTCCTGTTTTAGGCCATCGGTACAGTTGGAAAGGTGGTAGAGATTGATGGATCTGAAATTCGTGTCGAAACCAAGGACAATCAAAAGTTAATTTTCAATTCTGCAAATCTGGCTCCGGAACGGATTCGTGCTCCTGAACCAGAAGACAAGAGCAGTGAAGAAATAAAGCGTGGTAAGTTTTAAAGGTGAAGTTGAGTTCTGGTCATGCGATTGCATTGTGAAAGAAAAGGTGTGGAATGGATTTAAAAAAAGTTGATCATGTAGCATGCAAAGTTCTGGAGTCATCAAAATCATAATAAATTTGGCCCAGTCTTGGTAAAGTAACAAGCACTGTCAACAGAAAGATGTTATAGGGACTACACAAATGGTGTCGGGCCTACTTACCTTGATTTCCTTATCTGTCTATGTTCATCACTCAGCCAGTATACATTTTGTACCAAAATTGTTTGGCAAATTACATTTATTTGTAATCTTAAACATTCAGTGTAGGTTTCGTTTGATTCTGTGAGAATTCATTTTCTTCTTTTTTTACCAGAACTCAAGTTTATCTTTAAGTAAAATCAAAATCAAAACAAGTGTGCTGGTCAAATTAAGGCTCTCCATTTTTATTAGTTGATTACAATTATGAATCCCCCCAAAAAGGAAAATAAATAAATAAATGAATGAATATATTAATAATTACAGTGCTTATATAGCGCCTAACACTTACTATGTCAGAAGTCTCTAAGCGCTCTACAATAATGCAGCATAATTACTCTGGCTTTAGCAGTGCGTTTCAAGGAATAAATTCCTACCAGGTACCCATTTACTTCACCTGGGTGGAGTATGGCAAATGTAGATCAATGTCTTGCCAAAGGACATTAGTGCAGCGGCGGGACTCCGGCGACGTATCCACTTGACCACAACACCTCTACATTAATAGTTTTATATAAAGGAATGAGTATAATTGAAAGGCATTAGTTCCTTGCAATTTATATTTTGATAATATTTTTCTAGAAGGAATCATCATTGCGTTTAGGAGCAATCGGATTTTCTTCATACAGTAGAAAATAAATATTTTAATTCAAAGATCTTTGAATGAGAAATGGTGGGAAACTTTTCAAAAAATATTCTTCTTACCACTGCAGAACGATACTGTTCGAATGCATATCCAAAGTTTGTTATAAGGCTTGACAAAAATGCATGATTAGAGACGATTTTATTTAATACTTATTTTTATCATCTTTAATTTTATGTAGTAGGAACTGACTTGTGGAATCGTCTGCTGGCCATGTGATTAGAACCTTCGTTTCATATTTATTACACGTCCCTCTAAGTCAGACCCCAGTTTTCTCTTCAATTTTACCTCGTTTTGGGTTTATGAAAAATTAATGAGGTACATGTATAATGTGTTTACATTGGTTTAATAAGGCTCTTGACTTTAATAATAATAATAATAATAACCTAGACTTATATAGCGCATTTCATAATCGAAGAAAATAGCAATGCGCTTTACAATATTAATACAACAAAATTACACATAACTACTAATTCATGAACTAAAGAAATGAGAGGTTCTGGATTCAATACTTACTCGGTGCTTTTATCCTTGATCAAAGTGTTTTGCCCTTAGTGTCCCTCTTGACTCGGGTATAACCAATAGATACCTGGCAATAAATTATCATAATCAAATTCATTATTATTTACATTATTTGTACTATAATTGTAATTACTATTATTTGTAGCCTTTAGAAGTAGAAGTAGTAGTAGTAGTAGTACTTAGATCATTAATTTTATTCTATGTATTTTTTATCATGAACATCATAATCATCATTAATATATTTATGATTGTTATCATTGTTATTTCTATTACTGTAAATATTGTGAAAGATATAATGTACTTTAAATATCATTATTACTTTTGTTGAATAATTATTACCATTATCATTATTATTATCATCATCATTATTAACATTATTTGTACTAAAATTATAGTTACTAGTATTTGTACTATTATTATCAGTAGTAGTAGTAGTAGTAGTAGTACTTATATCATCAATTGTATTATGTATCATTATCATCATCAACATCATGATCATTAATAATTTATTTATTATTGTTATTATTATTATTTCTATTACTGTCACTAGTATCATCATTATTATTTATATTCTTAACATTGTATTACAATTTTACCTTTGCCTCTAGTTATCTCTAGGGTCAAGCAGGATCCCGAATGGAGCATCATGGCTGCTGCAGAAGCAGGTGATATCAAAGAGATGGAGCGTATCTTGGCTATTCACCCAGAGTGGGTTAGTATCTAGGGTCGGATCTAGAATTCTGTAAAGGGGAAGGGGTAACAACAAAAATGGTCATCAGACTTTGGCGCTGTATCTTTGTTTTCAAATTCTGTAACAAGCAACGAAATAAAAGAAGGAAGAAGAAAGGTTAGATCATTTCAAAACTGGGGCACAACTTGGGATTAGCTGTGTACATATTAGGTATGCCACTTGGGGGTCAAGTGAGGGGATGGGGAGTCTTGGGCTGGATCTCGTTTTCCTTATCACATTCAATAATTCATAAAGTATTAATATTATCCTTGGAGGTGGAGGAAAAGATTCCAATCAAATATTTTTTCTGTCTATTTGCATCTAGATTCATTACCAGTCCGAGTATGGTCTTTCGCTGTTGGGTTACTTTGCATCTACCTGCAATGTTTACAACGTGAAGTTTCTCCTTGAGAAAGGGGCCTTTATTGAGTACATTGACATAAACGGCTGTACGCCACTGTTCCTTGCAACACATCGGTAAGATATTCTAAAGTCTTTCAAAGATACAGAACGTATTTTCATAAAGCTAATGATAATTTGTGTTGCCAACATGTAATGCTAAAACCCGAATCTTTCAATGCCTCATGCAAAATCAAACGAAAAAAGTCAATCTCCATCACCCACATTGATGTAACAATATCATTAACATGAACAGTTTATGTATTCATGTAATCAGTGAAATAACATATCCCGCATGTTTTTTGCTCCGAGTCTACAAGCCTATTAATACACACACCCTTTTTAAAAAGCTTCAAAACAAAAGGCTATCTCATATCTAATTTTCTTTACAGAGCATTTTCTAATCTCTCCCTTAGCATTAATGCTATTAATGAATGGACATTTAATAGAATTCTTGTTAAATGCGCCACCGAAAAGAAAAATTATTTTGGCGTTGTTCAAATTATGTTAAGATGTAGTAAACAAAATTCTCACATGTACCTTTGTTATTTCAATGATATACCTTCAAGTTTATTTAATAATTATTTGTCAGTATGTTTTTATTGTTCATTTGGACCTTCTTTGTTTGGTTAACTTCCTTGAATATTTGATCATATTCAATATTCAATATTTAATATATATTAGTTCAAGTGAACTGATATAATTTTATCATTCCATAAAGGCACTAGCGGGTTTACCCTACCCTGACTGAAGGCCCGCAAGACCGAATATGAAAAAGGTGCCACGAGACAGCGCGTGTAAATAATATGCCGTAAGCTGTCTATCTGGGACAAATTGCGGCTGCGTATATTTGACATGATTCATATGACTAATAATGTACCGTTCACAAGACAATAAATATATTGTTATAGAGATCTATTGCTCACAGATTCATCTTGGCAATTTTTTGTATGGATCATTGCAGGTGTAGAAGTGCTGTTGTCATGAACTTTGCTGATCTGTGTTCAAAATGACCTGTACAAAAATGCTCTGGGTGATTTAAGTTTGTTACATCAGACAATCAATATGGTCAACTTATCATAACAATGAAATGCCATAACTAATTATGATGCGATTCTCTTGATTAAATGAATAGTGAGCCTTTCATTTTTCAGATTTCAGATGATACATCACAAGTTAACATTTTTGTGTATACCCGATTTATGTTTATTATATAAAGAATTTGTATTATATTAAAAATTTACAGGCCCGGATCATTCCCCCAAATTGCGCTTTTTACCTTGACATGCCAACACAAATATATTTTAATCATTAGGTGAAGGGTCATAAGCACCAAGAATTACTTTTTAAAAAAATTAAAACCCAAATGTATGTACGCAAGCAATTGTACTGTATATCGTATAATTGCACACGATATAAGGCTTTCGGTTTCACGGGCCTTCGGACAACTTGGCTGTAGCCCCCCCCCCCCCCCCACGCACCGTTCCCACTAGCATATTCTATTGCAGAGTAATTTTTGTCCAGAATGCCTGTGAAACTTACTTAATATATTATCTTTTATCCACTCCATTTCTTGAATGTAACCGCCGAGTTTTTCAACCGTTTCGCCATTATTTTTTGTATTCATAATTTTCCAGACTTTTTAATCGTCAGTTTATGAATCTCTTTACCTCAACATAGTGCAGTTCAGAGTTTGCTATTGGTCGAATTACATCAGCTTTCCTACCTCAAATTGCCAACAAGTTTTTGCATTTCAAACCCTTTCATACTGTTGAATAAACAAACAATGTTTATTAACTGGAAAAAAATGCTTGAATGAACATTACAACAAGCCAACAAGTCGACAAGTAATTGTCAATATGTACAGGAAGAATAAATGGTTATAAACTTTATTCTGCGTCGCCAGTTTCGAGACTTCAGTAATTATTTTCGGGTAAATATATCTGCTCTTATTCATGAATGGCACAATGCACTGCAACAAAAATGGACTCCAATTGTCCAGTGATTTTTGTTTTTTCTGTACAAGTTGTAATCCAATGTTCCGGGTTAAATAAATGATAACCCATCCGTTTTCTTCAAATACCCATTCCAAACGGAAGCAACAAATACGAAATTGTGGAATATCTTCTAGATCAAGGGGCTGATGTGCATGCCGTCAACTGGCGAGGCTACACATGTCTCCATTTGGCATGTTCCCAAGGTTTCTCTCAATGTGCACGTTATCTGCTGATGCACGGTGCAGACTTGAACCAAAAGGTAATATACCATGATTCAAGTAATATCATTGACATATAAAAAGTAAATTAAACAAAATTCAGGATCGTTGTAACGTATGTGGGAGATTTTCTTTTACTTCATAATTTGATACTCCATTAAAGAAAATTATATAACGACGGCTAGAAATTATTATCATAATACTATCTTACAATTTTATTTAAACAGTGACAAATCTGCATTGTTCTTAAACTGTTTGTGTCATCGAGAAAAATAGTAGCGAGTTATTTTTAAATTCCAACCCATATTTTATAGAGCTTACCTGCAAAATTGGCTACCTATCTCTATTATTAGTCTGTTCTTATAATTTTTTACTTTCAAAACAGTAACAAATTGCAGCTGTTTGGCAATTGCCATATTGAAAAGCTATTGTTTCAAAATCAATATCAATTGCTGATTTCGCAATTTATTCGAGCGTTATTTGTGCAGTCAGTAAAATTGATTCAATTGTGTTGACTGGCTCTTAACCGATCAGATAACAGGGATTTCCTAACCTCTTTTACAGAAGAGTTCTTAGATAATAAACATTGCAACTATTAAGAATATAAAATACTGTCACTATCATTTCATGAAAAGGGGTAAATATAATACTAAAGTGTAAAGGCAACAGTTTATATCACTTAGTATGAGACATTTCAAATTATAATTGTTCTTCCTATATGCCTTGGAATGTCTTTGCAATAGGGCGAGAATAATTTGACACCTGCACTCCAATCAATAATTGGAGGGAGAACCTTAGTGGACCTCATCGTGGACAGAAAGGAAGCAGATCTGAAAGCCGTTTCTAGAAATCTAGTATCTGCCATGCATCAAGCTGCTCGGTTTGATAAAACATAGTGCGTGGAGTTCATTTATTCAGTTTTCCAAAACGATCCAACGAATAAGACATATTAAATGAGCTTCAGAATTCATCCGGGGAAACAAACATATTCATTTTAGCAGATCTTGGTTCAGAGAATTATTATCTTTATAGTTACCTCTGTTATACATGAAGGTCATTTGAAGAAAACAATGTATAAAGTCTATCAATTGTAATTGATGTAAATTTATCTTACATGAACAAGAACAGTTTCATAGAGATCTAGGTTTATTACAAGAAAAGCACCAATACGAATATTTATATATATATATATATATATATATACTTATTTATGTTTGTTTGTGCATTAAAAGACAGCGGGACTTTTCAGCACCGTTAGTAGCAATTATACAAATGTAAGTGTCAATAAAATTGTCTCTAAAGCAAACAGGACACAAATGAAAAATTATTTTAAAGAATAAGAATGGGTGCAATGGAGGAAAAAATATATAAGTTACAGTAAAAGGTTTGCTTGTGCCATATACGTCGTATTAATTCAGTCAATATTCAGGGGGAGGAACTCCCCTTTCCCATTCCTTTTCAAGGGGTTGATGTATAAATTCATTATCCCTTATTCGATTATTCTCCATGCCTTGGTCACAGTGCTATGAGTAAGCTCCTGGACAAGATACCTAGACTAGGGGAAGCAATGGAGGGAAATGACAGAACTCCTCTCTATTCAGCTGCTTACAAAGGCTGCCGTGATGCTGCAGAACTATTGATCAAAAAGGTAAAAAGCCAGATGGTTAAAGCGTACCGCTACACATTATTCGACCCGCCTGAGATAAGATTTTCAAGGAATCTCAATTTAATAGCTATAGAAATTTAAACAAACATTATCTTTCTCACTTAAGTTCTTAAAAATCATATGAATAAACTAAATTAAAAGTTCTGTAAAGGTCGAATCGACTTTAAATCATATACAATCTAATGACTAGTCCGGTGTCATTTAGTGAATCGGAGCCGACTTGGATTTTTCCTCCGACAATGAAGCTTTTATTCATAAATCAATGATATTGTTTACATGACTCGTCAATTTCACTTGTTCGAAATATAATATCGACTGCTCTTGCAAAGTCTTGTAAAATCAGATCGTAGTCGGATTGCAGATTTAGTGTGCGCTAGCTAGGTTTAAATTGGATCAAAATCGAACTTCATCAGCACTCAGGCAATGCAACATTTGTCCATTTAATCATGATTTTTCTTTACATTTCTGCCGACAGGGACGCTGTAATGTGAATGCAGTTGATAGCGAATGTGGAACCTGTCCTCTTGCTGCAGCTATATTCTTTCAGAATTTCCATTTAGTCGATGTCTTGGTAAAGCATGGTGCAGACATCAACCTTCCAAACATTGTTGGAAAAACGTCCTTGCAATTTGCCGTCGATGTCCATGCTACTCGAGGACAAGACATGAAAGAAGAGCCATACATGGCTGAGGTATGACATAAAGTGAGAATATATTACCGAGGTGTAAAGCAAACTGAAAGTACATTTATATTAATAATAATAATAATAATGATGGCTTCTTATATAGCGCACATGTCCGTCACGTTGAGACGCTCCATGAGGTACGAAGCAAACTGAGAGTTTATTGCCGAGGTATGAATTAAAGTGGGTAGAGATTACCGATGGATAAAAAAAAACTGATAATATATTACCCAAGTATGAGACAAACTTGGATTATTGGCATGAAACAAATTGAATTTGTTTTACTAAGGTAAGAAACAAACTGAGGAAATATTTATGAGGTATAACAAAAAAGTGAGAAAATATAACCAAGGTATGAAACATACTGAGAATATGTTACCGAGTATGAAACAAACCGATAATACATTACTGAGGGATGAAACGAATTGAGAATACATTACACGTACCTCTAAAAACCCACGTTTATCACCCAAAATTGTGCAAATTGGCAGGCTATTTCATATACATATCACAAAGAAATCTCAAAGGCTTTAAATCGTTAACTCTTAAGGATTTGACTAAAAATTTAACATTCAGGCAAAGGCCTTGAAATACGGTATGTTATGAGAAAAAAAGAGGCTATATTTTGCATTTTGAAATCCCATATAAAGAAAAAATTCTAATTCTTTGATTTGGAAACGAATCTTGATTCTTTTGAATAAACCATCAATGAAAATTAAATGACAGTATGGCAACACGTGGTGCTCTAACGACCCCTTTTTTGTTTACAGATGAAGATGAAATGGGGACACCTTGGCATTAAGACGAACTCAGATGCTCTCCTTGCCTTCCTTGTCTCTCACGGTGGTGACCTGAATGCATTCAACAGTGAAAGGGTGACAATAAAGACACTGCTTCAGCATCAACCAATCCTGCAACCTCTACTTGAAATCCAAAGTCAGAGAGGGTATGACAATATTTTGTATACAAGACACACAATATAATATTTGCATAAAACGTGCATTTTAATATATTACATGGACATGATGTATAAGTCAATATAAAAATTCACTCTGTAATAGCCCAAACTCGTTAATATCTAAAACTTTGTTGATTATTGATTTTATTTATCCGCCATAAATTACACTTATGATAGAGATTAAATCGTTTGAATCAGCCTCATTGTGACGTCATTCTTAGAGTGAACTTGCCGTAAGCTAAAAAAAGTTCCTACAATTTCAAAATGTCAGCTAAAAGTTACTTTGACTATTCATTCAGTTAAATCAAACTAACATCTCCGAAAAACCACATGTTAACAAGACTTTCTTAAATTTGCCATTTTGTGGTAATGTGTAGTGGTTTTAAATTCAGAAGATATTGGTTTCTGTTTTCTTTCACCTGTAGATATGAACGTAATGTTTTAAATTTGTTTGCAATCTCTAAAACTCTTACAGGAAAGACATCGCCAGACAGCAGAGCACAGCCAATCGCCCCCTGCGTACCCTGACGGTGAAAACCAATGACACTGGAGCTGAGGCCAACTCTGTCTCCTCTCTCTTACAGAAAAGCACTGGTAGACAAGATTCAAAGAAACAGAGCTCTGGAGACTCCTCGGAGAAGTTTGCAGCGGGATCAGGAATACAGCAGAAATCTTCAGGTAAGGAATCCAATGATTTAATTGAATTGAATTGAAATTTATTTCCATCATCATGGCAATATATACAAAGATAAAATATGGAATTTCATAACATGTAACAATATCAAAATTACATATAAAATTAACATAACAGCATTCAAAATATAAATGGAAAATGGTGCATCCGTAAAAGCCAGTAAGGCTTGACAATTGAAAGCACCTGGCGCAGAATTAATAATAACATATACTTGAAGAGAGAAAAAAAAAGGGAAAATAAAAAGGAGTATTAGTAATATAGGTGTGGTCTTAAAATAAATTATGCGTCATAAAGAGAGAGAAGATGTTTCTTGTAAAGTCTTTTGAAAGAATTATTTAATCCAACAGATTGTAAAAATGGAGGTAGGGAATTCCACATTTTTGGACCAACATAACGTAGAGAATCGGTTAGTATATTGGATGAAGCATTCCAATGATGGAATTTATCAGCATTTCTTGTGTAGTGGGTATGGACCACATTGTTAAGGCTAAATAGGTGCATGAGGTTTGGAGGTAGTGAGTTTGAGAAAAATCGTTGCATCAAGGAGGCAATTTGCAATTTATTAATATCATAAATATGTAAAGTATTGAATTTTCTAAATAAAGGTTGTGAGGGAGCTAAGAAAGGGGAATTAGAGCAGAGTCGTAATGCCCTTTTTTGAGGTCTATGTAATTTGAGTAACTTAGAGGGATGTTTCGTCGCCCAAACAGAATTGCAATACATAATATATGGCAAAATAAATGCATTATATAACATGAATAAGATACGAAGTGGAATAACAAATCTTAAGTGACTAATAATACCGACGCTCTGAGAAACCTTTTTTGTAATATAATTAATATGAGAAGTCCAAGATAGGTTTTCATCGAAAAGTACTTCAAGGTAATTAAAAACTCTACACTGTTCAATTAATCTATTGTTGATAGAAATAGATACATTGTCATATACAGGATTTAGGTTCCTAGCATTTTTGAAAATAACAAATTTAGTCTTAGAAACATTCAAAGACAGCTTATTGCAAACTAGCCATTCGTAAACATACTCCAAATTAATATTCAGTTTATGGGTTAATAGATCAATTTTTTCTGAGGCAAGAATAGTCGTATCGTCTGCAAAAAGTGTGAATTTACAGAAAGTGGAACAGTTTACAATATCATTGATGTAAATCAAAAATAAGAGAGGCCCCAAAATAAAGTCCTGAGGGACGCCATATGATATTAGATTAAAAAAAGAACAATGAGAATTTACAGATGTAAATTGCTTCCTTTCGGCAAGATAACTTTGAAACCATTTGTGAGGTAAACCTCTTACGCCGTGAAAATGTAATTTAACTAATAATATATCATGGGGTATAGAATCGAACGCTTTCGAAAGATCCATAAAAACACATATTGCATGATTATTTACATCAACATAATGGACTATTTTATCATATAAATCAAGAAAAGCAAGACCTGTGGAAGAATTTTTTCGAAAGCCATATTGCTCATTAGACAGAATGTTGAAGCGAACCAAAAAACTTGATAGTCTATTAAAAACTAATCTTTCAAGTATTTTAGAAAAAGAAGGCAGAATGGAAATAGGACGGTAATTATCAACATTATCTGTATCTCCCTTCTTGAACAAGGGAATTACTTTGGCGATTTTCATGTTTGAAGGAAAATCACCATTTTTAAGCGACAGATTACAAATATGTGTTAAAGGTACGAGTAAAAAATTGATGACAGATTTTAAAAGACGTGTACTTATGTTATCATATCCGGAACTGTTCGCACTAGGCAATTTTTTAACAATAATTAAAATTTCAGTGATAGTTACTGGTTTGAAAAATAAACTGTGAACAAAGTTACCTTGTAAATAGTCAGAGAATGAATGATTAGAGTCAGGAATGGACTTAATAAGGTTTTCTCCAATGTTGACAAAATGATTATTGAAAATATTTGCAATTTCTTTTGGTTCATTTACAGTTTTTCCTTTGTATTGCAGCGTTTGACGCGTTGTACGATTTTTTTTTTACCCAAAATAGTATTCACAACGTTCCATGTTTAACGCAAATTAGACTTCACAGCAGTGAATTTATCAAAATAATATTTTCTTTTAGCACATCGTTTTAAGGTATTTATTTTATTACGATATTGTCTATATTTGAATTTATTTTCAAAAGGAAGGGTCCAATTTATATTTACCATACAACATGTTAGTTTTCTTAATAAACTTCAAAATAGCAAGAGTTATCCAGGGTTTTTTAATCTCATTTCTACGGTAGCTTTTCTTCTTTTGATAAGGTATATGCTTATCACATAACGTTGTAAAACTATCAAGAAATATATCATATGCCGTATTTACATCACTTGATTGAAGTACCATGTTCCAATCAGTAATTCTCAAATCATTGGTTAAAGAGGCAACTGAAGTTGGGGTAATATTACGTGCAAAACACTTCGTATCGACTTCACTTGTACTGCGTGAACCAATTATAGATGAAATACTAAATATAGGAAAATGATCACTAATGTCAGAAACACAAATACCCGAAACAATACTATCATAGGTTGAATTTGTAAATATAATGTCAAGTAGAGTAGCTGAATCTATAGACAAATGAGTGGGTTTATTGATCAAAGGATAAAATCCAAAAGAAAAAAACATGTTCAAAAAGTTGCCGATACCTGAGACCTTAGTAAAATCCAGTAAGTTCAAATTAAAATCACCCATAATATAACATGTTTTATGGTTCAAAGAAATCGAGTGCACTATATTTTCAAATCTGTTTATGAAATCGATAGCACTGCTTGAGGGTTTGCGATAAATAACTCCTATAATCATATTCTTACAGCTTTTACTTTCAATTTCAATAAAAAGTGATTCTACTCCTACGATATTGAAATTAATTTTGTCTAAAAAACGAAAAGTGAATTGGTCATCGATAAAGAATGCAACTCCCCCTCCTCTCCCGGACAAACGTGCTGACTGAATAAATGTATAACCAGAGAGTAAAAAATGTTGGGTCTATTTTACATCCAGGTTTCCGTTATACCAACGATTGAAAACGGGTAATTTAAAGACAATAAATATGCACAAATGCTGTCAAAATTCTTATACAGACTTCTAGCATTGAAATGAATGAGGCTAAATTGATTTGCCGATGCATTGCAAGTACTAATGATAAATTGTTCTTCATTAAAATATTTACGATTAGTATTTTTGACAAATATAGAATCTGAATCCTCATCTCCTTCATTAGAAAATAAACTTTCTCTGTCGTTAAGTTTATTGATGACATTTACAGAATCCGGGTTGTTAAAGGTGGAAGATAAATTATGAGACGTATCTTGCATGTTCATAACAGTATGGAGCTTATGAAAAGGATTTATAATAAGTAAATAAAAAACTAACCGAGACGATCAATGTCAGAGGTGTTCCTAATCAGTACTTTCAGACTATTCTTGGTGAGTGAGAAGATCTTGCCGTCATTGGACCACGTGAATTTCGTGTTCGGATGTTTCATGGCCCTGCAGAAAAGATCCTGCCGAATGGATGTTAGGTCTTCCCTGATGACGATACCGGTATTTTTCTATTTTGACTTTGCGGCATACATTAACTGACGTGCATTGTATCTTGAGAACTTGACGATTAGTGGTTTCGGACGATGTTTAGCTGTAGGAGTCGAACTGGACGTTGAAGCCGACTCCGGAGTAGCGATATGTTTAGTAGGAATTCGATGACTTCTATTGATATCACGTGGTTCTAATGTGACATTCATCTTCCTGGCTACTTCCAGAACAAGGTTATCGGTATTCTCGTTTACTCTCTCTGTGACACCGTAGATCCGCAAACATTGCGTTCGTGAGTACTGCTCTTGTTCGTCCAGCAGAGACTCCAAACCCGCGATCCTTTTTTTTTAGAGAATCTGAAGAATCCACCAAACTAGATATTTTATCCTCGCTCTTTTTCATTTCTAGTTGGAAGGATTCGTGAAGTTCACTTGCGATCTTCTCGTAGACTGTGTTGTAAATGGCGTCAACGATCTCCTTGACAACCAGAGGGGATCGCAACGCATGTATTACCTGATCCATTATTTCACGCTTCATGCAGCTGGGTGAATTTGAATTTGAAAGCTTTGATGGGGTTGACTGAGCAGCAGAGCTTTCTTCGGAGTCTTCGCAATCGCTGATATCAACATGCCCAGAAGCTTCGGCAAGCGATTGAAAAGGATTGTCGACAACTTCCTTCATTTTTACAGCGGCTTTTTTCTTTCCCTTTCTGGCGACAGGCATGATGTTGAAATATCACGAAAATTGACCTAAACTTAAACAAATACAAAAGGAGCTCAAAAACGAACCTCAAAAGCTAATAAAACTGTTCCTTGGATAGAGAAATCAAGAATGATATGTAACTTTCCAAAAGGGGTGTGTCCGTGTCTTAAACAAGAAAGAGCACAGAATCGAAACACACTGCTATAGATAAGGATATTAATCGATATTTATATTCTCTTCTTATAGTAGAACGATGACGAGGACTAAGTTAATCAGAAATCATTACCCACATCGGTCTCCTAAAGTTTATGTGGAAAACTAAGGAATCAGATTGTGATACCATCGATCTGGAGAAAAAAAACAGTGCTGAAAGCTCTAAAGCATAGATCCGTCATGTCGGTTTATATTTGGATATAATATACTGTTACTATTTATTTGCTAAGTCTTTGATTTAACTATGTTTTTTTGATAGTGTAAATATCTTATTTTCTAATATTGTTCTTATTTTTCATATACCTTTCTGAATCAGGAAAATTTCTGTGGAGGGAAAATCAAACTTGAAAATGGTATATTTCAAATTGTGATGGAATTGCGTTCAAGTAAGCTTAGAATGGACAAGGAATCAAGCGACAGAAATATTTTTCTTTATTCTCTGTATCTTATATCCTTATAGGCGATTTGCATCACCTCCAAGCTGAGCTCCAGCGCAAAGATGAAGAGCTAGAAACCCTTCGGTCAAGGGTCAAGACACTGGAACACCTGATCAAGAAGAAAATCTCCTTCACTTGTGGCCATAATGTCATCCGAAGCATTGCTGAGCTCGTCCCTGAATGCCCATATTGCAGCGAGCCAATTTCTTCAGTCGTTGACTTGCAGTAGGGACTTTACCCTCTTAATACAGAGGAGTGGAAACCTTTTTAGGATAAATATAAAGGATTGCCACCTTTAGAACTGAATATACATTCAAATATAGTAATTTAATAGTTCTTCTGTTTAATAGTGGATCGCCGTGTTTTATTTTCAATGTAGTTTTCCTTTCCAAAACGAAGAATGATCCCTAATATCACTCTCCCAAAGTGGATTTCCACTCCTGTTCATAATTATCGAGGGCATTGCAATTATAAGGGTTAACGCCTCTTGGTTCTCATCGCACGTGTAGAGGTATTACCACTAAATATTTTGAAGGCTGAGATTTCAATACCACATTTGTTTACCCATGGCGGCGCAACTTTAGTGATCAATATTAATTCAAATCATTGCTGGGGTAACATGACAAAGAGTTCATTGAAACTACATGATTCGCATGTCCTCAAAAAAAGATTGACTTTAATGCCATTTCCGTAATGCACTAGTAATCATTTTTTTTTCCATATTTTTCCCTCAACAGGGATTTTATTGATTTTCATTTGAAACACAAACAAAAATATATATTCAAGGTAATTTACATAATAACATGAATAAAATAAAATTGGCTTTTCAAGATACAAGTATTGTTGAGCTGTTGAGTTAAGAGAAAACTAACAAATCAATAATTCATTTCTAACACTCATGGAAAGAAAAACAAATACAGAAAAAATATCATTTTAAGGAAACAAATTCCTGAATTGAAACCATTTTCTTGTGAATTTATTATTTCTACAATTCGAATTTGCAATATATTTTTCGTTTTTGAAGTAATTTATAATCGAAACTCTAATACTATCAAAGTCGGGCAATTGTTTCTTTATTTTGCAAGTATACACCATCTGTCGCACCACAATCAGTATACAATTCAATGCATAATTATTTGAACCTTTTAAACCAAATAAGTTATCTTGTAATGAAAATGTTAATTTATTTCCGGTACCAGTATTAATCCAGTGTTCTAACCTACCCCAAATATTTTTAACATATGTACAATCACATAGCAAATGTACAACTGTTTCAATCTGTTCATTACAAAATGTACATTCTTTTCTTGGGACTAAATTCATTTTAAACAGTAGATCGTTCGTATATAATATGCGTTGCAAGACTTTAAACTGAAACCATCGTAAGCCCACATCAATGGTACAATTAAATCCAATAGAACAATATGTTTCCCAACTCTTATCATTCAGGTCAAAAATGCATTTCCATTTAAGAAAACTTTTACATAGTACTTTTCTTCTCTTTAATAATATTGCATAGATATGTGAACATCCTTTAATACGTTTCATAACAAATGCCATTGTATCTGGGAAAAGAGGTTGTGGCACCTTGTTAAAAATAGTACAATTGTTAAACCCTTGTCTTATTGCATCGCATAATCCACGATAAAAAAGAAAATTTATTTGAATATTATACTTTTCTTGAAAGTGTTCCAGAGAGAAAAAATCACCATTTGTGTCTAAAATATCGTTAACAAAACGAACTCCCTTTTGACACAATTTTTTATTATATATTGAGCTATTGCCTATTTTAATGTAATCATTATTCCATAAGGGTTGGCAAGAAATTTTATCATGATGCATGGACAAGAGCGTACTATAAGCCATGAACATTTCTTTCCAAAAAAGGTTCTTTGTTTTACCTGCCAGTTCCCGAAAATAATTGTTTCCCATATATAATTTTAAATCTTGCCGTTCAGGCAAGAAAGATTGCAAAAGACAGAGGATATTGCTATCTATTGAGCCAATTACTAATCTCTTAATCTAGGAAATTTTTAATGATTGGCAATGTGTGTATATATCTATCATTTTAACCCCTCCGTCTGAGTAACTTTGTGACATCTGATTTCTACTTATTTTATCAGGTTTCTCCCCCCATATAAATCTATAAAAGTGAGCATTTATATCTTTCAAAAGATTTTCACCAGGATTAGGGAGGGACAAAAAAAGGTAGTTTAATTTGGATACCAACAATGACTTGACGACAGTGATTCTTCCAAGAACAGTTAAGTATCGTCTCAACCACGATGTCATTTGACTTTTTATTTCTTTAAATTTTTCATTATAATTGTGAATTATCAATTTGGGCAAATCCGTACAAAAGTCTATACCTAAATATCTGAAATAATCATCAAACACCCAATTTAGATTTCTATTCAAAAGAACACCATCTTTCTTGTTTTTAAATCCTCCAATCCAAATCGCATGTGTCTTCTGTATATTAACTTTTAAACCAGACATTGCATTATATTTATCTAAAATGTTTAATGCACTGTTTAATTCCATTACTGACCCGTTCAATGTTAGAAGAGTATCATCTGCATATTGAATTATTTTAAGTTGTCTACCAGGTAAGCTCAAACCAACAATGGAATCGGAATTTCTAAACAAGAGACCTAGTATTTCGGCGCATAATAGAAAGATAAGAGCTGACATGGGATCTCCTTGACGTAATCATATTTTAAAACATATGTCTTTGTTGAGTTAATTGTTATTATTCGTTTCGAGTACATGTAATTATATTTCAAAATTCACCATGTAAATTGCATAGTACATGTTGTTAGGGCTTGTCACAAAGTTTGTCTGACCTAGCACCAACTGACGTTTGCAATAGGCATCCTGCCAATTGCTATACAGTCAATTATAATAATAGGTAAACGTATATAATTTTGATAACATTGTGAAAATGTCCTATTGGCCTGACGTTGTATGAGAATTCATCGACGATTTATTTGTCTTTTCAACTGTGATAATGATCATAATTATTATAAAATATATTACGAATCTATTTATCCCTGATCACTGAGTAGATTTCATGCCATTTGTACAATAAATAGCACGTTTGATTTTGAATCTCTTCTCTAAACGCAAAGGGCAAGACCTGCTTAAATAAACCACTTTTTGTAACACCATGTTTCCAAACCTCATTAACAAATAAAAAGAAAAATGTTTATTATAACTAGGACAGGTTACTCCGTATGTTAAAGATACAATGTCCCTTTTGCAGCCAACATCAAATTCTGTAGAACTTTGCAGAAATTATAAATATGTCATGTATGTCCTATCTGTGAAAATTAAACGTTCGCAGTGTCCTAATATTCAAATTATGCAAGCAAACCCGTTTACTTGCTAGACTTCACTGGCAGACACTATTGAGTAACTGACTGGCATTTTTTTTCTTCTTTATACATAAAATGAGCTGTAAAGGGTACATGAGCATTTGTCTACATCAATAACCCACTTCTTGTAATGGCCAAATTTAAACTGACTGAATCTTTGCGCAGCATAAAACGTACGATCATTCGGTACAATGGTCTGAAAATAAGACTATTACTTACTGGCTCTTTAACTCTTAAGTCGATTTGACAACTAATAGTCGTTATTTTCCCACGTAAAGACATTTTCAAGCCCCCCGTTTTTTAGGGAAGTTCTAAATTAGTATTATCTTTCAAATGCCGTTGGAATTTAACCTTTTCTTTTGTTTGGCTTGCAAATGGGACATAGTACCTTGAACAACAGTTTATCATGTTGTTGCTTAAGTATAAGCTGGTGTTATGAGTGTGAAACCTAGTACATTCATTCAGTGTGAGTAGTAGATAAACAAGCAGGATGCATTATATTAAGATAATATCAAACGCATTATAATCCATATGTCTAATGCTACTTCTATGTTAGATGCTCAACCTACTTGGCTTTTGAAGAAACTTATCAATTGTAATGTTCCTGCCTTAACTTGTATTGTAAACAGTTCTTTAGCATCTGGTATTTTCCCAGAAGCTGCTCACGAGGCTGTAGTTGTACCTATCATCAAGAAACTCAACTTAGATAAGGATACTTTACGTAACTACAGGCCTGTTAGTAATCTTTCACATGTTGCCAAACTGATAGAAAAGGTAGTAGCTATTCAACTCACAGACCACTTAAACGATAACAGCTTATATGATCCAATGCAATCAGCTTACAGGTCCAATTTCAGCACTGAAACAGCTCTTTTGAAGCTACAGAATGACGTTTTAACATTTTTTGATCAACGAAGGTCAGTTTTCTTAGTCTTATTAGACCTTAGTGCAGCTTTTGATACGGTCGATCATGTGATATTACTTAATCGTTTAGAGTCTCGTTTTCATATATCCGGTGTAGTTCTTAGTTGGATGAAGTCATACCTAACTGGATGGTCATCCAGGGTAAATATAGCTGGGGAATTATCTGACCCATGGGTATCTGATTTTGGAGTTCCTCAAGGGTCAGTTCTCGGACCGATCCTTTTTAGTTTATATATCACCCCAATATCTGATATTATTAATAAATATGGTTTACAGTATATTTGCTACGCTGATGATATTCAGTTATTTACTTCTTTTGACCCACGCTCTTTGGAAAACATTAACGAAACACTCCACCAAATCTCACTGTGCATTGCAGAGATCAGCACTTGGATGTCGTCGAACTATCTCCAACTTAATAATAACAAAACTGAATTCATGGCCTTCTGTTCTTCCGCTCACCATCTTCAATATATATCAGATGTACAGCTTAAAGTAAATAATCAATTCATTCCTCTCTCTCCTAAAATTACAGATCTTGGTGTATGCATCGATAATATGTTCAAATTGACCTCTCATGTAAACCAAGTAGTCCGTAATAGTAATTTTCATCTCCGCAATTTATGGAGGATTCGCAGATTTATTGATTTAAAGACATGTCACCATGCTGTCCGAGCTCTTATTATTTCTAGATTGGATTACTGCAATAGTCTTTATACTGTTTTATCTGCTAAAGATAGAAGGAAACTTGAAACTGTCCAGAATCGTGCCGCTAGATTAATTTTTGGCCTTGGGTCAAGAACTCATACTTCACCTTTACTTAAGGAGCTCCACTGGTTACCTCTTCACCAACGTGTTCTGTTTAAATTCTGTTTGTATGCTTTTAAAATACTCAATCATCTGGCACCTGAATATCTTAATGACACCCTCCAAATATATACACCAACTCGTAATCTTCGTTCAGCAACCGACACATGTAAACTTAACATTCCCAAATCTAGACTCTCAGTAGCTGAAAAACGCTTTGCAGTAGCTGCATCAAAGACATGGAACAGCATCCCTCTTTCCATAAGGAAAATTACCTGTCTTGCCACCTTCAAAAGATCCCTCAAAACTCACCTTTTCCACCAATGATCTATGTGATATACTTCCTGTATTGTACTTTCTTGTCCTCTTTACATATATTTGTATTTGTAAGCGCTATGGTACTTATTGTTTTTAGCGCTCCTAAATATTCGATATTATTATTATTATTATTATATTCAGATCGAATTCAAATGTGGAGGAACGTATCTCTTTAATCAATGTACAAGAATTTTTTATGAAATAACTAAAATACCCTGATATGTAGGCAAGTCATTGCAGTTCTGGAGTGTTTCATTTTCCACAGAAAAATGCCTTTTCATTTCATTATGAAAATGAAAGAGTACGCTCTTTTTGTCTTTCTTTTGTATTAGATATTGTCAGAAATTACTATGAAAGTTTGTGTAACTTTTTCTTTGTTTTGTTTTGTTCGTTATGCAGTTACAGTTCATTACTTCAATAATGTGCTTTGTATTTTTCTTTCCTTTCTAATTAGATGAGAATTGTCCTCTGTACTTAATGTTAAATAAGAGTTTATAACAACAATTATCTAAGATATGCTGATGAGCCCTAATGGCTCAACATTCGTATCCAAATGTGCTTCTTTTAAAGTTATGTTTGCTACTTTACAAAATAGGAGGGGCAAAACTAAATAGCTCACGGTCATGCACTTAGTTCAACAAGGGACGGTGTGTGTGGCGGTGGATTGCTTGGCATCATGTTATGTCTTTTAACACGACATGGACGCAGCCATTTTAGATGTGACGTACCAAGTTATACATGTATCACGCATGAAGCTTTAATTGGAAAGACTTTTTATTCAATAACAAAACGTTTCCTTTTCACGGAGGGAAAATATTAGCCGAGAAGGTAAAAACTACATTTGGTAAAATTGTGTTGACTTTTATTTTTTGTAATGATTGTAAACTATAAACAATTTAAAATTATGTTGAGACGCACGTTTGTTTTTAATAAAAAAAACATTTTGAACTGATTTGAATTGATAAGTAATTTTGTTAACATAACTTTCATGTCAGTTTACTATTAGTATGGTATACAAACTTTATGTACATGACTTGTGTATAACAAAAAATATGACAATTATCACAGGATCCCACATTATAAGTATTCGTTGAAGCTTGTCAGACCAGTGTATTCTGAATACATAGTGTGCTTATGGTGCGTAAGAACAAAAAAAAGCCATTGTATGATAGATATCAGTTTACACGGAAGCGTAAGCATTGCGTGGTGGCAATTTCTTCATAGTTGTTAGTGCGAAAGACTGGGGAATTTCCGTGAACACTTAACGCACTCAACACGTTCCAGACAGCTATTGAGAATTGGCTGTACTTGTATGTGCCAGGTTTTGAAGCCGCCGTTACTGATCAACAACAGACTTATTGGAAGAAGTCATTTTATGAAGCCAGTGAAAAAAAAATGGACAGAGAGGAGGAGGAAGCAAAGAACATGTATTTCATCCTTATTGTTCTATATGATTAAACTTGTCTTTGATCCAGATATATTTCCTTATGAACATATTTATAAGAGAATGAGATAGGAGGAGGGGGGGTGTGTTGGATAAGTATTTGTGTGTGTATGTTTATAGTTTGATTAACTTTAGAGAAACTTTTAAAAATATATATTTACTTGTGTATTATTTGTTTTATAAAATGGGTCGACAATCTTACTTAGCAATGCCATAAGATGTCTCCCGCAACCTTTATCCGCGGTTGTTATCACCAAAATGAACCCCATGCAGATGGTACCATGCAGATAGTAAAAAATAATGCACGATCACGTGATCCATTTTCACGCTTCTCATTGGCTACATCCTTGATTGAACCCATTTTATAATGTATGATAAATAACACACGGACGCGTAAGCAGTGTACGGTCGGAATTTCTTGCCAGTTGGTATTGCGCAATACTGGGGAATCCCCGTGAACACTCTACAAATTCAATACGCTGCAGACAGCTATTGAGAATTGGCTGTACTTGTATGTGCCAGGTTTTGAAGCCGCCATTACTAATCAACAACATACGTATTGAAAGAAGTCATTGTATGAAGCCAGTGACGCAAAATTGGACAGAGAGGAGAAGGAAGCAAAGAACATGTAATTCATCCTTATTTTATGTGATGTGTGTGATGGATTGTGTGATGGATTTAAAGAAACATGAAAGAGAGAGAGAGAGGGGAGAATTTTATATGCGCATGGGTGTGGGTGTATAGACAAGTGTGTGTATAATTTGCTTTTTTTTTTGTTGTTAATAGAAACATGGAAGAGGGAGAGGGAGAGAATGGTTATATGCGCCTGGGGTGTATGACTGGATAAGTGTGTGTGTGTATTATTTCCTGTATTTCAAAGAAGCACGAAAGAAACTAACTTGCATGTTAATTGTATGAATAGATCTTAATCGGATGAGTGAATGAGTGCCTAAGTTCAATTTTCATTGAAATGTAAAATAAGATGTAACTTTTAAAAAGAAAATGCGGATAGGTTTTTCCAATTTCAACTATTGGTTACTTTTAAAACAATTTTTTTTTAAATGAAATTAAAAGAAAAAGAAAAGGAGGAAGTTCTACATGAATTTCCGTTTATTTATTAGCCGATAAGAACAACGTTTTGATGGATTCCAAATTCAATCTATACGCATTTATAGAGCCAGTAAGAAATGATGTGATCATTTTGAGTTTTATACATTTTCAGTCATAATGTATATTTGATCTTCTCCAGAACTAGAATGTTATTTATGGATAAACAAATTTTGGATTAGGAGTTAGAGGAATATACAAAGGAATGTGAAAATGACGTTTCTATGGTAAGAAGCCTCACTAGTACAGGGTACAACAGAATGGTGAACAAAGGTTAAAGAAGTTCAATAATTGTACACGGTGAGGAACCTTAATCGCGGATTGTTAGTGAATAGTGGGCGTATAACTGAGTACAATAACAAGAGAACTGCCTTCACACTGCCTTGGCGAACGTCGGGGTAAACGGCATAGAACGTATACAATGGTATAAGGAGTAGATAAGTGAACAAGTAAACAATATGTCAAGTATTTTAAGAAGTCATCATTAATCGATCTTAGCCAATACTTGCTCTATATCGATGGATTATTTGTGAAAATTATGGAGGTCTCCCTTTATCTCGTTAAAAACGATATATTTTAACAGGATGAATAATAAACGAATATGATTATAAACCTTGATTAATCCTTGCTTCAAATGGCATGAAACTAAAAAGAGTGGATTAATCTGCAAACGTTGATAACTACAAACCTCTCCGAACATGACATAGACTTCTACCCTCTCTTTATCTCACCCTCTCTTAATCTATACAGTACATGTTTCTATTTCTTTTAACATTCTTCCTATATATCTATCTTATATGTTTCCCATTTCTGCCCTCTATTTAGCTGTTGAACGTTAACACAAATGGAAACCCCTGTAAAACCAGGTTTCCGTGTCATCCGAGGACCTGATTGGACTTATAAGAACCAAGATGGCGGAAAGGGATACGCAGGAACGGTTCTAAGACTACATGATGAACGCCAACCACATTTTCCAAAACTCTCGGTACTCGTTCAGTGGGACAATGGAGATAAAGGTCTCTACCGGGCTGGACATGACCAGGGTTACGATCTCAGGATCATTGATACAGCTAATGCAGGTAGTTCCCAATATGGTTACTAATACTTTTGTTAACCCAGGGAAGCCTCATCCGTTTCAATGCTGTTCTCCTTGAGGGCCCTGCAATTAGTAATAACCCAGCAATTGCAAGGTACCCATTTACACCTGGGTGGAGAGTGTCAAATATGGATTATTAGGGCGCTTTAGTAACGAGACGGTACGCACAGGAGACGGTAATGCGAGCGAAAAAAAAAAACTGCGCATGCGCGATTCTGAATTATCTCCGTCCCGTCGATTTTCGGAACGGTACTCGGCCAACATAGCGTTCGTTCCCTAAACACGACGTAAGAGAGAGAGCTGACAAATAATTGTATCTAGATCTAACAATGCAGGGCCCTACTGAAGATAAAAACAGGGAATCTACTAGTGTTTCCAATGTCTGTTCGGTATCTATACCTCAATCTACAATAAATTCATGGTTTGGCCGTTTAGGCCTACTGTGGGGGCCCTTTTTCATCGTTATGCATGACGTGCCTGCACGCTGCGCACTACAGCCCACCGCCGGGTCTATTGCCCCGGCGCTCCGGCCAAGCCTCGAGGCCCAAGAGCACTAGCACCAAAATGCAGCAGGTGTGCAGTTCAGCGCGGCTTTGCGTCCCCGTCGCCTTTAGCAGACAGCGAAAGCGCTTAAACATCACGACGGTAACAAGAGTGCGAGACCCGTCACAGTTGGTTAAACACTCCGTCTCCTGTGCGTACCGTCTCGTTACTAAAGCGCCCTATTGTCTTACCAAAGAACGTTAGTGACAGGCTAAGATTCAAAGTCGAACCCTAACAGTCAATTAAATTAACTATTACAAGAAATTACTATACAACGACACCGTGATAACTATTGATGTTTTGATATGGTTCGTACCTCTCACCAATTACATCAATGACAAATAGCGTTTTATACATAAACTCATGCTCGTTACAAAATTATTTTTCCTGGCACAGGTAGATACTAATAAAATTCCGCCTGAATGCCATCGCAGTGATCAAAGCACCCAAGCATCCAGCAATCAATTTATCTTCCTTACCAGGTACTATGACACACCTGGATCGAGAAAGACATTTTAACCAAATGCCATGTCGAATGACATAATCATCACAAATTATTTTAAAGTAGTCCTCTTAATGTAAAGTCAATCGAATGAAGAAATATTCTACAGTGTCCTATGGATAATATGCCGGATACAACTGCTGCAATTGACAATATTCCATTTTAGATTTCAGCCAAACCTTGGTTCCGGCGTTTCATATGCTTGATAAAGGGAGCAGACAAACATAATGTGTGGTCTATAAATTAAGGTCAAATTGAACAAAAATTCCATTAGTCTTTGTTGAAATTGGTATTGTTTTCCCCTCTGTTTTAGTGTGTCATCCAAAGGTCTGGTGTGACGGATGTGACATTGATGAGATTAGGGGGATGCGATGGAGATGCACCGAGTGCTACGCCTTTGACCTCTGTACCACTTGCTACATGAATGACGAACATGATCTCAGTCATGTCTTCACGAGAGTGTTGTCTTCAGACAAAACATCCAAGGGGTATGCACTTGTATATTATTACACTCCACATTTGCAGGTATATTGTGGGATTTTGGTGATGAAAGACCAAGTAATCAGCTATTACTACGGGCAATTTAGGGAGAAATGGCAACTTGGTCATCATAATATCTCAGGTTTTTGAAACAGTACAACATCACTCTTCCTGTTTGTACATCTCTTACTATATATATCAAGCTTGTCTTACACTGGAACGATCTTCTCTAGTCCCACTTTTCTACACCGATTTTGTCTTCTCTGCGTGCCATATCTTCTTATAGAACGTTTAATTGCTCCTAAAAGTCGAGTGTATTATACTTAATTTAACAGTCATTGGGGTCGTTTAGAAATGAGATTGTGATGTGGTTGTGTTACCCCATTCTAAACTCAGTTGAGTTCCAACAGCCAGAGTGTACATTGGTTTGATGAATTACATTTAAAATTACTGGTATTGTGTTTTTTTAATGCCGATAAAAGAAAACCTCCTGGGGCCTGTAAACTCGAAACCATCATAAGTCTAAGTTCAAAGAATTTTCATATAAAATTCGTGTTAATTCTTTAACACATTTCAATGGAATTTCCACAAAGTTAGACTTATGACAGATTCATGAAACGGCCTCTACAGACCAATAAGAATGTTTATTTAACATGTTGGAATCTTAGTTAGTGTCTTTGAAAATCAGAAAATCGAAGTCAGACCTAAATTTACCAATATTCCGTTGCTACAAGTTGACACATAACAGTTTCCAGCGTTCGATATTGATTTTTGTAATTGATGCAGTCCTAAGATGCTACCAAGATCATCATCTCCTCGTCTTGCTCTTAAAGGAAGCTTTGCTGGAGCAAAAGTTGTCAAACATCCCCAGTGGCACAAGAGACTTGAGTCAGGTTCGTCTTGATATCTTCCACTCTATATATATATATATATATATATATACTCTCCAAAGAGATGTTGACAATGCGCATGAACAAGTAAAGTGGCTATCATAGTATTTAATCAAAAGGGTTCACCGCACATGTATGTTACATAATCCAGGTGAAATCTCCAAATAATTGCATTTGGCGACAGAAATGAAGAATAATCAAGGAAGTCTCTAGATACAAATGATATCTATCAGACCTTTTATTTTATTTCTTTCCAGATAAGCTACTCGGGACAGTAGTCAGACATGGACAGACACTTGAGGATAAAGTCAATGTACGAGCAGCGGTTGAGTTCTCTTCTGGGCGAGAGAGGGTAGACCTCAATAAAATCTTCTGTACACTACCAGGGTCAGGAGGTTTTGTGTATGCTGGACACTTAGCAAATCTTGGTGAGAATAGCAATGTCTTAGAGTGCTTAGAGTTTAACAATTAAGACAATTTATTTTATCTCTTATTTTTCCAAGTAGTTGTATATACGAGGTGCTCCAAAAAGTCTGCAACACCTGAGATCAGCAATTTCGAAGACACCATTTCGAAGACACCACCTTCGAAGACACCACTGATTTCTGTTTTTTCCGGGTAAAATGACACCAAGATTATAAGTGTTTCGGTAAGGCGTTTTGATTCTACAGATATTTTTGTGAGGCAATATTTTTTCAAACTTTGATACTTTTACAACCGGCAAAATACTTGCAGCCGTGAGAAATGTGCGCATGACGGCTTCCCATACAACCAGCTGAGCTGAGAAACGTATTTCCGTCCGGTCAAAACAGCTGATTGTATGGCAAGCCGTGAAGAGGTCGCTGAAGTTGCAGATCGCAGATATTCTTTCGGGGGTTACCCTGCCTACCAATAAATATTGATATCAGGGGATAGAATATGTTCTTAAATCATGTAAATAGACCCGGAAAGATATGGTCATTTGTATAGTCATAAATATCCATATCATCATCATCATCATTGGAACTGAGATTACTATTACCACTATCGCTTATTGGGTTATGAAACATGTAAACAAAAGAACAAACTAGAAGAAAAAAAAATAGATGTCTTCCTTGAGACATGTAAAAGAAGAAAGAGCTAGGCTACATAGAACAGATTTGTTAACCTTAGTTGTTCGCTAATCATAGGGGATCTGGAGCGAGTGAATGAAGGTGACAACGTCCTGATAACTGCCACTCCTGCAGAATTGGAGGAACTCCACAAGCGCAGGGGATTGTGGAAGCCAGATATGACCAAAGTGAGTATAAGTCTATATTCACTAATATCTATTATATACTTTCATCAAGTGTTGGAGAGATTTAGGTTCCTTTATTTCTTCCAAATAACATCTTGATGCTGCAATTTTTAGCTTTTACCCCCAAAAAATTGTTTTATTTCAAATATTTCAAACACTAATTCGTTAATGTTTTGCCATTCAAATAATGAATGAACTTGATAATAGAGAGGAATTTATCTTTGCAATTCAGTAAATGTATATCCCACCGCTGCCCCTGTTAGTAAACTACAGTCATACCTGTCTTAGCGCCCAATCTCTTGCAAATGCCACCTGTATATAGCGGCCATGTATTTTGTCACCCTAGAGAAAAAAATATATTTCGTAGAACCTGTCTACAAAAGCCACTTTCTCTATTTCCCATGGGTAGCCTCAATAGACAAGTATGACTATACATTGAATCGAGTTCACAAAGAAACATTTTTACATACTAGTGCTTCATGTGGGTATTTCTCATGGTTACATGTTAATGCTACATATGACTGAAGATTTAATCTCCAATCCAATCTACAGAGTAGTTGGTATAGCCGTGCAGTTACAAAGCGCTTCACAATTTGCTCTTCAACATAGTATGAGGACCATTTAAACAATAATAACAAAGACTTTTAAAATGTCACTGGAATTTGTTTCGTAAAACTCATTTGCAAGCAACAATTCAAATTTTACAATTGTTGGCCTACCTCGCAGCAACTAATATATGCAATTCGCATTCTGAGTATTGTAATTATTATTCGTAACTAGTGAATACAATAATTTGTAACATGGCACTTAAAGTAACTGTGCGAAGTTTTATTTTTAATTACTTTATCGTCATTATTGCAAATTAAATGTAACTTTAAAAATAAAATGCAGAAATTTGAATAGGCAAACATATTTACTATTACTTTCTCTGTCTATACACAGACGTTTCTCGAGAAGGGATATGTGCTTAAAAGGACGAATACTGGTGACTTCACAGTGACTTTCCATGACAGCCAAGAAACATTTACTATGAATTCTGCAGCTCTAAGGAAGGTAACTATGACATAACCAGCAGGCCTTGCTTATACCTAACTGACTATACAAATGTTTTTATGATATATTTCTTGATAAATGGGGTCTAATTGTAGAGGTACCGTGATACGGGGGTTCAGTAACCAAACAGGTAACGGGTTTCGAATCCCCACCGCAGCATTAATTTCCTTTGGCAAGACATAAATTTCCATTTGCCACGCTCAACCCAAATGAGGTTACTTGGTACCTAGCAGGAATTCATTCCTTTTCTAGAAATGCTCAGGTACCATACCGGCAGCCATGTTAATTTAGAAGCTCCAGGAGTGTCAAGCCTGACAGACATGAGTGCTTAACAATAACCTACTATTATCAATAGTATTAGTATAATAATTATCATCATTACTTTTGCTGTTTTTGCAATTGTTGTTGTTGTTATTGTTATTAAATAATTACCAAATCTACGGGGACACATAATTATCAACAATTTTCTTGATATCATTAGTACTCTTACCATTTCCATTTCTATCCACCTGTTCGTTTTAGATTCATCCATTAAGTCTCGGTCAGCTTGTCCGGATAAGTGATGATATCGAGATGGTCAAAAGATTACAGTCTGGACATGGCGGATGGACGGCAGCTATGAAACAGGTGACTTCTGTCTTTATAACTATTTTATCTATAGAATACGGGTGCGCGAGGCGGGAGAGGGGAGCTGCTTTCTGCGAACCCCTCCCCTCGAGAACTAACAAGGTTCCTATATTTCGGCATCACAGATGCTCGTTTTTGTTATGCCATATCGAATCTATATTTTGTTATAACTCTCTCGCTTAGGTCGCAAACGAAGTTAATATACGGGCAATGATATCAGCCCTCCATCCTTCTATTTACTTCCACATTACAAACAAAACAATTATGTAGCCCAATAATCATGATCATTATATTCCTGTTCTAGGCCATCGGTACAGTTGGAAAGGTGGTAGAGATTGACGGATCGGATATTCACGTCAAAATCAAGGGCAATCACAAATTCGTTTTCAATTCTGTAAACTTGACTCCAGAACGGTTTCGTGCTCCTAAACCAGATGTAGATATTAAAGAAAAATTGCGTGGTAAGTTTTAAGTAAAAAGAACAATAGTGCTGACTAAATCAAGGCTCTCCATTTATAAAAGTTGATTACATTTACGATTACACATTACAATTTGGTTCAATATCTACATCCAAAGAGGATGCAAACTTTAATTGCCCCCCCCCCCCCTCCTCGAAAAAGATATTATAAAAAAAAATGATAAAAACATAAATAAAATAAATTCATGAATAAATTAAATAAATTAATTTATAAATAAAATAAAAATCACGAATCAATAAGTGAAAGTCCTATTAGCACATTTCCTTGCAATTCACCCTTTGATATTATTTTTCAAGAAGGAATCATCATCGCTTTCGGAAGCAATCGGATTTGCGTCATACGGTAAAAAATTAAATATAATTCATAGATCTTTAGATTAGATATTGTATCATCTGTATTTTCATTTAGTAGTTGCGGACTTGTGGACTTGTCTGCAGGCCTTGTGAATAAAAACTTCGTTCCATTGTTATACACGTTCCCCTATGTCAGACACCGGTAAAATGTAGGGTTTAATACGAGTCACGTCGCGTACTCGCACAGCCTGAGAATTCATGATTTACTGTGTCAACCTTACACTTCGAAAATTACATCAGCGTTTTTCAACAAGTGCCACAACAACCTCAAGACAGCGGTGCCGCGAGACAAATTCGTTAAACTATTTCTGGATCTGTAATGAAATAAAATTTTGTGAAAACAAATTATCAGAAACTGCTTTTTATTTTCATGCAGAAATAAAGTTTTAAGGACAATACAGTGACTTTTTTCCTCAGTCGCTCCGCGCTCTCTCGCATACATCTGAAAACGAGGTGCCAGAATATCTCTTTTGTTAGCGAGGTGCCCGAATATCGTCATATATCGCAAATGTTTTTATTTCTCTGCCGTGACTATAAAAAGTATGACAAACGCTGGATTAGATTGTATCTACGAAAGTACTCAAAACGTAAAACGTGATTACGCGAGCATTCGTTACAAGCTTTATATGAAAATGTTTTTCCTTGCCTCTAGGTGTCCCTCGGATCATGCAGAATCATGAAAGGAGCATCGTGCTTGATGTAGACGCAGGTGACATCAAAGCAGTAGAGCGTATCTTGGCTATACACCCAGAATCGGTTAGTACTAAGAGTCGGATCTAGAATTCCATACAGGGGGAGGGAGTACCAAAGTCATCAAATTTTGGGGGTTTTCCTATATTCTCGAATTCTGTAACAACAACAAAAAAAGAAGGAGAAGAAAGAAGAAAGAAAGGTAAACCAATTTTAAAAGGGAGCACATGTTCGGCTTATGTATACATATTAGTTATGCCACGTAGGTGTCAAAATGAGGGGGGTTAATGAGCTGGATCTTGTTTCCCTCATGCGATATTAAATTTAAGAGTTTACGAAGCATTCATATTATAGATACAGCGAATCCTATCGTTAACGGGAGTTGAAGAAAAGCTGTCCGTGAAAAGATTATGTATAGTAGTTTTCTTTATCTTTTTGCATCTAGATTCATTATGAGCCAGAGCCGGGTATAACACTGTTAGGGTGCAGTGCACTTAAAGGAGATGTACACATGATGAAGTTCCTCGTTGGGAAAGGGGCCTTTATTGATAACGACCACTGTTCCCCACTTCACCATTCGACACTTGCGTAAGATACTCCAAGAAAAGACAGTGTTTTTTGTAAAACAAATGATAATTTGTGTTTGCTAATCTGTTAATACATTATTCAAAATCTAACAGAGAAAGTCAATTTCCATCATCCCACATTGATGTTACAACATGATTCACATGAAAAGGTTTTTTAAATCAGTAAAATTAGATATCCCGCAGGTTTTTTCGTCCGAGTCTATAAGCCATTGTACACACATTCTCCTGAAGACGGTTCCAAACAGAAGGTTATCTCATATCTAATTTGCTTTACAAAATATTTTCTAATTTCACCATTAGCATGCGTTTCTCTGATGAATTTAAATTTAATCAAATTCATGTTGAATTCATGTTAAATGCATCTAAAAAGAGAAAAGTTATTTGCGCATCATTAAAATCTGTTATCATGTAAGAAGAAATTCTCACATGTACCTTTTGGTTGTAGTAATGTACCTTCGAGTTAATTTAATATTGATTTGTCAGTATGTATTCATTGTTTATCTGTACTTTTTGTTTTACTTCCTCGATTAATTTTTGATAATCGAAATTATACATGTTAGTTTAAATGAATTTGTATGACCTTTCTGTCCATTGAGGCACTATTGGGGTCTGCCCACTTGACTGAAGGTCCGCGAGACTTCGCGCGTGTACATAATATAACGTAAGCTATCTATCTGGGACAAATTGGGCTGCTTATGGTTGACATTATTTATACAGACAATAATAAATTATTATAAATATCCTACTGCACACAGATTCATCGTGACACATTTGTATGTGTGTGCATCATTGTAGCTGTGGAAGGGTTGTCATTAATTTTGCTAATGCTAAAAAGGAGCCCAATTAAAAAATGCTCTGGGAAATAATAGTTTGTTTAATCAGACTATTAATAGATGAACTTTGTTTGAAAGAGAAAATAAGATTTACGCTTCAACTACGTATACTTAGTCTCCATATTAAACAATGTTATGTGAGAGACTATTATTTCATAAACTCTTCAAGATATCTGACATTTGATAGAAAACCAAATTCCTCACTTTTTGACACTCAACGAGTTAGCGCAATGCGGTGGTCTACCATCCCCTGAACCTGAACATGCGACATGCGCTACATGCACACGATGCATAGCCCACAGACTCGGATGAGAATAAACATTCCAGCGCCGGAGAAACGGCGGTTTTCCTCCTTAGGTCGCTCGTTATTACGGGTCAAAATCTTGCAAACATTTTCAGTTTTCGAATACCAATGAGTTCTTCTAATATTCTGCCCCCAACAATATTTTACATTTAACAAAAACTCTGTGTGATATTGTAAACTAATAATGGGTGATGAGATCTGTCTCGACTTTCTACATCGACGTCTATATTGAGGCAAGTAAATTTAAGCGTGTACAAATGTTGCATTTTAATATCCGTCCTTCAACTAGGCATATTTATTATTTCTGCATTTACAGCAGCCAGGACACGTATCATTTCTCACTTTTAAGGAGAGGTATCTTGGCATTTTCCCCCTCACATTCTACAAGTAACATTATGATATTTTAATCATCAATTGTCATCGCAATGAAATGACCTAATTTATGATAGTGTGATTTTAGTCATAAATGAGAAGAGTAATAAATTTTCAGATTTCATATTTTTCATGACAAGTTTACCTTTTTGGTAAAACCGATTTAGGGTGTATAGTATTTTGCTTTCAATCTACTGTCCCCTATAATTATTATAAAATGCATTGTAAATCTTTATATGCCTAGGGATCAAAAGCACCAAAATTTACGGTCATAAAAATTACAACCATAAGCCAAAAGCATATGTAGGCCTACTGCATGTTGTGTAATGCACACAATATATGGTTTTCGGTCTCGCCGGCCTTCGGTCAACTGCACTGTAACCACACTAGCGTGGGGATGTACCCCCCCCCCCACCCCACCCCGCCCCTACGCACCATTCCCCATAGCATATTCTATTGCAGAGTAATTTGTCTCCAGAATACCTGTGACACTTATATATGATGGCTGACTTGTTATCATTTGTTTATCCATTAATTTTTAGTTCATTATTTTGCGGTTTATTCCTATTTTTTCTGACTTTTTAATTGTCATTTTATGTACCTTTTTACCCTAACCCACTCTTTCATAATGTAAAAAAGGTGTTTAAAAAAAATAAACAGCTTTGAATTAAATAATCAACACGTAAACACGAAATTGCCATTTTGTACATAAAACAAACAAAAATGGTTATACAATATTTTTTGCGTTGCCAGTTTGAAGACTTCAATATTAATTGTATGAGTGAATATATTAGCTGTTATTCATAAACGGTGCAATGTACAGCAACAGAATTGGAACCAAATTGTCCAGTGATTGTTGTGCTCTTTGCCTATGTTCAAGTAATCCATTAAGTTATTTCGGGTTAAAATAAACAAATGATCATCCGCCCGTTTTCTTTACACACCCATTCCGAACGGAAGCAACAAATACGAAGCTGTGAAATATCTTCTAGATCAAGGGGCTGATGTGCATGCCGTCAGCCCGCATGGCGACATATGTCTCGCTAAGGCATGTGAACACGGGTTCTTTCAATGTGCACATTATCTGCTGATGCATGGTGCAGACTTGAACCACAAGGTAAGGAAATTGCGATATATATTATATAGTCATTTATATATAAATATCATGATTGAAGTCTAATATGATCTTCTTTGAAATATACGTAATATAAGGTCACAACTGATTTTTTTTCTGTGATAGTCTGAAACTTTAAAAGTTGCGGCAGGAGTGGGACGTGAATTCATGTATTCATGATATTAATGCAACGGAACTGCATACTTTGGGCTTTTAATACAGAAATTATATTCAGTCATAATGAAAATGATAATGGTTATCATTCACATTTTTTATTGACCAAATTTTTGGCTAGAATCAGGTTTCTCAAACGTCTTTCAGGCAAATTTAGAAGGTGATAAACGCAAAGCCTTTTTTAAAGGTCTTTAGATATGGGCATATCTAAAGACGCATAAAGGTGTGTTTTTAATGTGACATACAGCCAGAATCACGTTTCTGAGAGATGATAAACGCAAAGCTGTTTTGAACCCCACATACAAATCGGACCACCCAGGTTAATTTCCGGTTCGGAGGCTAGCGCGCGCCATGTGTTGTGTTAACTTGTGTATAAGCATTTGTGTGTAGTTGACCTCCGAGAAACTGTCTGCTTCCCGGGTCAAAACAGCTGCGCAGACACAAGGCCTTTATTTTTAATCGTGAAGAGACGATAAACGCGACATCCCGCAAATCACTTTCGTATAGTGGGGTTTGATAGTGGGGTATGATAGTGGGGTACGATATGTACATATCTAGTGGCAAGACCCAATAAACGCAGCCTAGGATTAATGAAAACTTTCAAGAGCTGATTTTTTTGGGGAAAAAAAGAAGCCTTGTGAGACAGGGAAAAAGACAAGGAAATGGCACTATATCAGTAACGACGAATAAGGGGGAATGGGGGGGGGCGTGTGTGAAATGCGCGGGCATGAGGGGGTGACTAACCGTTTTCTAATTTTTAGGTTGTGCAAAACTGAGTCGGAATCACGATTCAGCTTATTTTCAAAAATTCTAAGCATGCTAGTTTATGTTAAGCCGTAGTGCCTGAAAAGGCTGCGCCCGGACCCTCCAAAGAGCGGCAAAATGGTAATTAGGAAATGTTGGGGTCATACCCGAAGCCTTGGGAGCCGTTATTAAAGAGGGGGCCGGCCATACGTAAATGGCAGTGACGGTAACGATCGATGAGGGAATAAGGAGGAAGGGGTGCACATGTAGACTGCAAGCATGTTGGGGATGATCATCCTATCATTTGAGGTTGTGCAATCTGGGTCAGATTCCAGCATGATATATTTATTCTTTAAAAGTTCATGTAAAAGCATTCATGATAAAGCCGCGCCCGGCTACTACAAAGAGCAGAATGGTAATCGGGAGACTGGGGGTCATTCCAGAAAGATCGGGATATTTTATTGAATAGAGGGGGCCGGCCGCATAAAATCCCGAGCAGCTGATTCGAAGTTAAACTTTAAAAACATCCCTTGCGCTACAAAGGTCATCACTCTTTGTTGAGAAATTTGAAAATGGCACATTATTGTGCATGTCTTTGCGCAGAATAGAATAGTACTTGCGCAGTAGCCTCTGATAATAATTAATATTATGTGGGATGTGTATCCTTTGAAGCGTTTTTAACAAAGATAATTCATCCCCAACAATGAAAATAATCGACGGCTTTGCTTCTTATGGTGGTTGTAAAAAAAGAAACTTATATTTACGTTACATTCATTTGAAATACGGAGTAATATGAGCACGTTGGTATTCTGTAATTGGTATCCTGCCATCCGCAAAAACCTCACCCGGGTAGGTTACCATAACAACCGCACCTCCCCAATCGCGATCAGCTGGCGCGCGCAGTGTACATTTATACATTTTTTCACGGCGATGACGTCATTTATCCGGGTAGCGTTCCGCGCGCGTCTTAATAGGCCGTTTATCAGGATGTCGATCGGACGACGTCCGGGCGTCACCGCGATATCACCCTGGCTCGACTAGGGTGAGATTTACCTCGATGTCACCTCGATATTGTCCGGACGCTACCCCGATGGACGCGTCTTAACTGGAAGGGGGTAAATGTCATTCGGACAACGTCCGGACGACACCGCCACTTTATTTTCCAGTTAAGACAGGGTTCAACTTAAAAACGGGGAAAGGTGATATCGGATAAGAGACGAGACGTGGGCTTGCACCCTTTCCAAAATTGTGCCAGCTTGTAGGTTGCGGTACGGTGCTTCTAATACGACCATGTCAGTATTGATATGTTGATTTGAATTAATATTCCTCTTATTTTCAAATTTACGCTCCCCCCCCCCCCCCTCCAATTGGAAAATCCTGGATTCGCGCCTGTCAATACAGAAAATTACGCAACAACCGTTAGATATTATGACCATTTTGCAATTGTATCAACCTATCTCAGATATATCTGACTAAACAGGAAAGAGGAATGATAATATTGTAAATGTGTTTTAAGATGTTAAATGCAACATAGCCAAATAAATGATAACTTACCTTGTACACTGTTGCCCATCAAGTTGGAATAATTTTGTTTTACCTCTCTTCAAGAAATGATTGTGCAACATGATTTTAATAGTCTTGACCCAAAACAAAAACTGAGCAATCTTGAGAAGATGGGACCACCCTTCCTCTCAAACCGGCGCTATAGTTCTCTTTAGAACTATAAGCTAAGAAAGATAAACAACAGTCTTTTTCAACACTACAACAACAGTCCTTTTCAGGACTACACACACTTAAGAAAGAAATATTACCGAGGGTCCTTTTCAGGACTCCCCAATCCTTCCCTAGGTGTCTGGCATGGTGCAACCGCAAGCCTACTGTATATCTACATCACCATGCAAGCCGATAGTTATAAGCAGCAATTAACCAATCAGATTGCAGGGATTGATAAACCCATTCTATAATAAAGGTTTGAGAACATATACACTGCAACTATCAAGAATATAAAATATTGTCACTTTCATATCATGAAAAGGGGTAGATTAGATCTTAAAGCCCAAGTCCACTCGAAAAATAACTTACTTTCAATAGAACCAGAAAAATCGGACAAACCAATCAAAACGAGTATGAGCTATTGTTTTATGAATTTTTAATGACATGAAAACTTTGAAAATCACTGCACAAAATTGGCAACTCACTCATGAGTCTGTGACGTATGGTCCTCACTATACACTAATTATTTTTTGTATATTGATAATATAAATTTTCTATTTTCACCCTAAGAATCTTGTTTCTTCACACCAGCATCCAAGTTAGATTGTTAGTAATATGTGTTTGTGTGGATGCACAAATGAAGAGTATTTTTTGTCCAGTTTAATCATGAACAAATTGAATTTAGATAAACTATTTATATAAAAGTCAATAATTATGAAATACAATATTCAGAAAATAGTATAAATTCTTCAAAATTCATAACAGTTTTTGAGAAATATCATGCACGCAATATAATACAAATCATATAACCTGGGCAAAGGTATGGGGAAATCAAGTTTTGGGGGATAAAAAGGGAAATTAATAGGATTAAACTGTGTAAAACAATTGATACGTTGTGAGGACATGACGTCACAAACTGATAACCATCTTGGCAATTTGTGTTGTGATTCTTATTGTTCCATAGTTTTACATACTTTTTCAAAAATTCATAACTTTCTTATTAGTTATCTGATTTTGCTCAAACTTTTTTTGATTGGTTTGTCTGATTTTTCTGCTTTTATTGCAAGTAAGTTATTTTTCGATTGGACTTGTCCATTAAAGGGATAGTTGAGTGCTGTTGCAGAGGGCGCTACACAAAATAATTATTTTGTGAGATAATGAAAAACTGAGTGTCAAATTTGAAAGAACATAATATTTAAATGACGAAATCATCTTTATTTGATCAAAATCGGTTCAGAGACGGCTGAAATATAACGATTTCTAATACTTGTGTACCACCACAAATATTAGATATTTTGAAAAATTTGAAAAAACCGTTGAAAAATTAAATAACGCCTTATACGTCGTATTTCAGCCAATGCCGATGTTGGCTCTTTTGTTGGCATGTTCGTGTTGCTTATATTACGCACAACCAGCCGGCCCATGTATTATTATTTTTAATTTAATAATTAATTAACGGTCACCGTGTTTTTATTAAAGTGGAGCTGAATTGGTATGATCGTATTGGCTACATTTCACACATTTTAGGGTCTAAAATTACCTTCATGGCAATTTTAGGTTCTAAAAGGGCACTAGACATGTCATAGATAAGAATAAGAGCAATAACCATGCACTTTGAAGGCATTTGCGGCCTGAAAACAGAACTCAACTATCCCTTTAACCTTTATAGGCAACAGTGTTGCCTACAAAGTATTACTCTTTCTAACTCAAAAATCAGCACATTAATTCACCTGTTAAATAAGGAATTCCACAAAGTTGTTACCTGGTTGCAATGCAATAAATTGTCTTTAAATTTTGAAGAAACTAAATATGTTCTTTTTAAAACAAAAAATAAAAAAGCTAGTAATGATATCCCACAAGTCACTATGGATGGCAAGATTAATACCCAAGTATCAAATATTACATTTTTAGGTATCAAAATAAACGAATTTTTATCCTGGAAACCACATATTGATGATCTATGCACTCGCCTATGTAGAACTACTGGTGTCCTCCGCAGAATTAAATTTACTTTACCTAGACATATTATGATATCATTATATAACACATTGATTTTGCCTCATCTCACTTACTGTTGTATGATTTGGGGGAAATACATTTAAAACACACTAAAATAGACTTTTTATTACTCAGAAAAAAGCAAATAAGAACAGTTTGTAATGTACCATTTAATTACCATACAAGCAATTTATTTGTTGAATGTAAAACATTAAAGGTCTCTGACCTTGTACTTATGTATACTTATATCTTTATGTATCATTATCATACGAATGCCTTGCCAGATATTTTTAATGATCTTTTTAGCACAAATGCCTCCTATCACTCATATTTCACCCGTCAACACGCAGATCTTCATCAATTTCTTCCCAAAACTACAATTAGTCAAAATTCCTTACGCTGTACTGGAATTAAGTTATGGAATGACCTAGACAATGATATTAAACTAAGTAAAACTCTTGATAAATTTAAAAAACTCTTGAAAAATGAAATTTTCTTGCAGTACAAAAACCACGCTCAATTAAATAATGAATAACTTGCTCCACTTGTTCTTTTTTCTTTCTTTTTTTGTATATAAATGTTTTGTAATATTGCAAAGCACCAGCGGGGAGCGCATATAGTGACGCAGTGTCGCTTGACGTCGTGTCCTGTGTGCGTCCTTTGCTGGTGCTTTGCTGGTGCTTTGCTGTAAATGTCTTATCCTCATATACATGTAGGTCTTTATAATCTTTTTTCTTGTATATATTTGTTTTTCCGTTAATGTTGTTTTTGTTAATTTTCTCGATATATGTGTCATGGTTGGTGCCCCAATCACAAGTTTGTTTTCAAACTTCTTCAGGGGCTCCTAACCCCATGTTTTTATATTTTCATAAATTTTTATTGTATATGTATCTTTTTATGGTTGAATAAATAAATTGAAATTGAACTAGAAATTTAATTCGTCATGGGGACGAATTAGGTGGTCTGTCTTCACTTCTTATGAAAGATTTGAGAATGGGAAAAATGATATAGATATATAAACAATGATGATCATGATGATGATGATCATGATGATTTTGCTCGCGAAAGACGGGAATGTAGAATCCGGTTTTGAGAAAAAGTCATGTCCTATAGAGAATACACGCAAAATGTGAAAAATTGACATGCCTCCTTTAATCGCAAAAATACGCCATGATGCCTTTGTCAAAATGAAAAATTGTGTGAAGTGCACTCGTAGGGAATTGTCTCAGCTAGAACATATCCAAATTTAGAGGAAAATCGATCAATATTTAAAGAGATACAATCAATGTTCTAAAAATATGCTGACGTCATAATAAGCAAATAGAAATTTTGAGTTCAGAGGCCATTATGATGACGTCATGAGTTCATTGAGGGTCAAATGAGACATGAAATCATATCTACAATTTATACTCTATCCAAATATGAAAATAAAATTGGGGTCAACTGGCATCTTAAAGAGCTACAATGGATTTTGTATAGGCATGTTTTTGCCAATATATGCTATGTATTACAAGAGTTCACACGCAAGTACATGTATCTTAAACGGACGCTCATTCCGTTATTAATGTTCACAAACAGGTGAACAAGATATCAAAATGCTTGGAAAAATGTGCCAAATTTGATGATACAGAAAATTCGGCGATTTTAAGTTGCAAAATATCATGACGCGCGAAAACACGCGCGCGCGTTTTTTGCAAAATGCTTAAAATGGCCTAAAACGTATGCAAAATGAATTTGAGACGATTTCGAGCATTTTGAAATTTTGCACGCGCGTTGACGCGCGGTCGTACGCATGTGCGCGCGTTTTTTGACCTGAAATTGACCGGATGGATATTGACCTTAATCATGATAAATATGAATGAGAAATGCCTTTCCGTTATAAAGATACGATCAAAAGTTGAAAGTACCCCCCAAAACACAAAATGGCGCTTGGATGACGTCATGAAGACTTGATGACCTTGAAAATGTTTCTGCCAGGTCTTATGGCAATGACCTATGACTGTGCCATAATTGAACAAAATTGACTGAACCGATCTTGAGTTATCATCGGACAAAAAAGTGGGAACAATAAATAAAAATAAAGAATAAAATAAATAAATAATAAAGAAAGAAAATTCTGACGAAATCAATAGGTGATCTGTCTACGACAGACCACCTAAAAAAATTGAAATTGAAAATTGTGTTTATAACCTAATAAGAGACATGACAAATTCTAAGTGTACTTATCATATGCCTTGGAATGTCTTTGCAATAGGCCGGGCACAATATGACACCTGTACTCCTTTCAATACAAAGTGGAGGAAGAACCATAGTGGACCTCACCATGGACAGACAGGAAGCAGATCTGAAAGCGGTTTCAAGTGATCTAATGTCTGGCATGCACGCTGCTGCTAGCTTGGATAATACATAGTGTGTGGAGTTCATTCTTTCATTTTTCATTTCCAATGAATAAGACATATTAAATGAGCTTCAGAATTCAGCCGGGGATACAAACATATTCATTTTAGCAGATCTTGGTTCAGAGAATTATTATCTTTATAGTTAGCTCTGTTATACATGAAGGTCATTTGAAGAAAATAATGTATAAAGTCTATCAATTGTAATTGATTTAAATTTATCTTACATGAACAAGAACAGTTTCATAGAGATCTAGGTTTATTACAAGAAAAGCACCAATACGATGATTTATATATATACATATTTATTTTTGTTTGAGCATTAAAAGACAGCAGGACTTTTCAGCACCGTTAGTAGCAATTATACAAAATAATGTAAGTGTCAATAAAATTGTCTCTAAAGCAAACGGGAAACAAATGAAAAATTATTTTAAAGAATAAGAATGGGTGCAATGGAGAAAAAAAATATATAAGTTACAGTAAAAGGTTTGCTTGTGCCATATACGTTGTATTAATTCAGCCAATATTCAGGGGGAGGAACTCCCCTTTCCCATTCCTTTTCAACGGGTTTATGTATAAATTCATTATCCCTTAATATTTGATTAATCTCCATGCCTTGGTCACAGTGCTATGAGTAAACTCCTGGACAAGATACCTAGACTAGGGGAAGCAATGGATAAAAATGGCAGAACTCCTCTCTATTCAGCTGCTTTCAAAGGCTGCCGTGATGCTGCAGAACTATTGATCAAAAAGGTAAAAAGCCAGATGGTTAAAGCGTACCGCTACACATTATTCGACCTGCCTGAGATAAGATTTTCAAGGAATCTCAATTTAATAGCTATAGAAATTTGAACAAACATGATCTTTCTCACTTAAGTTCTTAAAAATCATATGAATATACTAAATTAAAAGTTCGGTAAAGGTCAAATCGACTTTAAATCATATACAATCTAATGACTAGTCCGGTGTCATTTAGTGAATCGGAGCCGACTTGGATTTTTCCTCCGACAATGAAGCTTTTATTCATAAATCAATGATATTGTTTACATGACTCGTCAATTTCACTTGTTCGAAATATAATATCGACTGCTCTTGCAAAGTCTTGTAAAATCAGATCGTAGTCGGATTGCAGATTTAGTGTGCGCTAAATCAGCACTCAGGCAATGCAACATTTGTCCATTTAATCATGATTTTTCTTTACATTTCTGCCGACAGGGACGCTGTAATGTGAATGTAGTTGATAGCGAATGTGGAACCTGTCCTCTTGCTGCAGCCATATTCTTTCAGAATTTCCATTTAGTCGATGTCTTGGTGAAGCATGGTGCAGACATCAACCTTCCAAACATTGTTGGAAAAACGTCCTTGCAATTTGCCGTCGATGTCCATGCTACTCGAGGACAAGACATGAAAGAAGAGCCATACATGGCCGAGGTATGACATAAAGTGAGAATATATTACCGAGGTGAAAAGCAAACTGAAAGTACATTTATATTAATAATAATAATAATAATAATGGTGGCTTCTTATATAGCGCACATGTCCGTCACGTTGAGACGCTCCATGAGGTACGAAGCAAACTGAGAGTATATTGCCGAGGTATGAATTAAAGTGGGTAGAGATTACCGATGGATAAAAAAAAACTGATAATATATTACCCAAGTATGAGACAAACTTGGATTATTGGCATGAAACAAATTGAATTTGTTTTGCTAAGGTAAGAAACAAACTGAGGTATAACAAAAAAGTGAGAAAATATAACCAAGGTATGAAACATACTGAGAATATGTTACCGAGTATGAAACAAACCGATAATACATTACTGAGGGATGAAACGAATTGAGAATACATTACACGTACCTCTAAAAACCCACGTTTATCACCCCAAATTGTGCAAATTGGCAGGCTATTTCATATACATATCACAATGAAATCTCAAAGGCTTTAAATCGTTAACTCTTAAGGATTTGACTAAAAATTTAACATTCAGGCAAAAGCCTTGAAATACGGTATGTTATGAGAAAAAAAAGAGGCCATATTTTGCATTTTGAAATCCCATATAAAGAAAAAAGTCTAATTCTTTGATTTGGAAACGAATCTTGATTCTTTTGAATAAACCATCAATGAAAATTAAATGACAGTATGACAACACGTGGTGATCTAACGACCCCATTTTTGTTTACAGATGAAGATGAAATGGGGACACCTTGGCATTAAGACGAACTCAGATGCTCTCCTTGCCTTCCTTGTCTCTCACGGTGGTGACCTGAATGCATTCAACAGTGAAAGGGTGACAATAAAGACACTGCTTCAGCATCAACCAATCCTGCAACCTCTACTTAAAATCCAAAGTCAGAGAGGGTATGACAATATTTTGTATACAAGACACACAATATAATATTTGCATAAAACGTGCATTTTAATATATAACATGGACATGATGTATAAGTCAATATAAAAATTCACTTTGTAATAACCCAAACTCGTTAATATCTAAAACTTTGTTGATTATTGATTTCATTTATCCGCCATAAATTACGCTTATGATAGTGATTAAATCGTTTGAATCAGCCTCATTGTGACGTCATTCTTAGAGTGAACTTGCCGTAAGCTAAAAAAAAGTTCCTACAATTTCAAAATGTCAGCTAAAAGTTACTTTGACTATTCATTCAGTTAAATCAAACTAACATCTCCGAAAACCACATGTTAACAAGACTTTCTTAAATTTGCCATTTTGTGGTAATGTGTAGTGGTTCTAAATTCAGAAGATATTGGTTTTTGTTTTCTTTCACCTGTAGATATGAACGTAATGTTTTAATTTTGTTTGCAATCTCTAAAACTCTTACAGAAAAGACATCGCCAGACAGCAGAGCACAGCCAATCGCCCCCTGCGTACCCTGACGGTGAAAACCAATGACACTGGAGCTGAGGCCAACTCTGTCTCCTCTCTCTTACAGAAAAGCACTGGTAGACAAGATTCAAAGAAACAGAGCTCTGGAGACTCCTCGGAGAAGTTTGCAGCGGGATCAGGAATACAGCAGAAATCTTCAGGTAAGGAATCCAATGATTTAATTGAATTGAATTGAAATTTATTTCCATCATCATGACAATATATACAAAGATAAAATATGGAATTTCATAACATGTAACAATATCAAAATTACATATAAAATTAACATAACAGCATTCAAAATATAAATGGAAAATGGTGCATCCGTAAAAGCCAGTAAGGCTTGACAATTGAAAGCACCTGGCGCAGAATTAATAATTAGATATACTTGAAGAGAAAAAAAAAGGGAAAATAAAAAGGAGTATTAGTAATATAGGTGTGGTCTTAAAATAAATTATGCGTCATAAAGAGAGAGAAGATGTTTCTTGTAAAGTCTTTTGAAAGAATTATTAAATCCAACAGATTGTAAAAATGGAGGTAGGGAATTCCACATTTTTGGACCAACATAACGTAGAGAATCGGTTAGTATATTGGATGAAGCATTCCAATGATGGATTTTATCAGCATTTCTTGTGTAGTGGGTATGGACCACATTGTTAAGGCTAAATAGGTGCATAAGGTTTGGAGGTAGTGAGTTTAAGAAAAATCGTTGCTTCAAGGAGGCAATTTGCAATTTATTAATATCATAAATATGTAAAGTATTGAATTTTCTAAATAAAGGTTGTGAGGGAGCTAAGAAAGGGGAATTAGAGCAGAGTCGTAATGCCCTTTTTTGAAGTCTATGTAATTTGAGTAACTTAGAGGGATGTTTCGTCGCCCAAACAGAATTGCAATACATAATATATGGCAAAATAGATGCATTATATAACATGAATAAGATACGAAGTGGAATAACTAATCTTAAGTGACTAATAATACCGACGCTCTGAGAAACCTTTTTTGTAATATAATTAATATGAGAAGTCCAAGATAGGTTTTCATCGAAAAGTACTCCAAGGTAATTAAAAACTCTACACTGTTCAATTAATCTATTGTTGATAGAAATAGATACATTGTCATATACAGGATACAGGATTTAGGTTCCTAGCATTTTTGAAAATAACAAATTTAGTCTTAGAAACATTCAAAGACAGCTTATTGCAAACTAGCCATTCGTAAACATACTCCAAATTAATATTCAGTTTATGGGTTAATAGATCAATTTTTTTTCTGAGGCAAGAATAGTCTTATCGTCTGCAAAAAGTGTGAATTTACAGAAAGTGGAACAGTTTACAATATCATTGATGTAAATCAAAAATAAGAGAGGCCCCAAAATAAAGCCCTGAGGGATGCCATATGATATTAGATTAAAAAAAGAACAATGAGAATTTACAGATGTAAATTGCTTCCTTTCGGCAAGAAAACTTTGAAACCATTTGTGAGGTAAACCTCTTACGCCGTAAAAATGTAATTTAACTAATAATATATCATGGGGTATAGAATCGAACGCTTTCGAAAGATCCATAAAAACACATATTGCATGATTATTTACATCAACATAATGGACTATTTTATCATATAAATCAAGAATAGAAAGACCTGTGGAAGAATTTTTTCGAAAGCCATATTGCTCATTAGACAGAATGTTGAAACGAACCAAAAAACTTGATAGTCTATTAAAAACTAATCTTTCAAGTATTTTAGAAAAAGAAGGCAGAATGGAAATAGGACGGTAATTATCAACATTATCTGTATCCCCTTCTTGAACAAGGGAATTACTTTGGCGATTTTCATGCTTGAAGGAAAATCACCATTTTTAAGCGACAGATTACAAATATGTGTTAAAGGTACGAGTAAAAAATTGATGACAGATTTTAAAAGACGTGTACTTATGTTATCATATCCGGAACTGTTCGCACTAGGCAATTTTTTAACAATAATTAAAATTTCAGTGATAGTTACTGGTTTGAAAAATAAACTGTGAACAAAGTTACCTTGTAAATAGTCAAAGAATTATAGATTAGAGTCAGGAATGGACTTAATAAGGTTTTCTCCAATGTTGACAAAATGATTATTGAAAATATTTGCAATTTCTTTTGGTTCATTTACAGTTTTTCCTTTGTATTGCAGCGTTTGACGCGTTGTACGATTCTTTTTACCCAAAATAGTATTCACAACGTTCCATGTTTAACGCAAATTAGACTTCACAGCAGTGAATTTATCAAAATAATATTTTCTTTTAGCACATCGTTTTAAGGTATTTATTTTATTACGATATTGTCTATATTTGGATTTATTTTCAAAAGAAGGGTCCAATTTATATTTACCATACAACATGTTAGTTTTCTTAATAAACTTCAAAATAGCAAGAGTTATCCAGGGTTTTTTAATCTCATTTCTACGGTAGCTTTTCTTCTTTTGATAAGGTATATGCTTATCACATAACGTTGTAAAACTATCAAGAAATATATCATATGCCGTATTTACATCACTTGATTGAAGTACCATGTTCCAATCAGTAATTCTCAAATCATTGGTTAAAGAGGCAACTGAAGTTGGGGTAATATTACGTGCAAAACACTTCGTATCGACTTCACTTGTACTGCGTGAACCAATTATAGATGAAATACTAAATATAGGAAAATGATCACTAATGTCAGAAACACAAATACCCGAAACAATACTATCATAGGTTGAATTTGTAAATATAATGTCAAGTAGAGTAGCTGAATCTATAGACAAACGAGTGGGTTTATTGATCAAAGGATAAAATCCAAAAGAAAAAAACATGTTCAAAAAGTTGCCGATACTTGAGACCTTAGTAAAATCCAGTAAGTTCAAATTAAAATCACCCATAATATAACATGTTTTATGGTTCAAAGAAATCGAGTGCACTATATTTTCAAATCTGTTTATGAAATCGATAGCACTGCTTGAGGGTTTGCGATAAACAACTCCTATAATCATATTCTTACAGCTTTTACTTTCAATTTCAATAAAAAGTGATTCTACTCCTACGATATTGAAATTAATTTTGTCTAAAATACGAAAAGTGAATTGGTCATCGATAAAGAATGCAACTCCCCCTCCTCTCCCTGACAAACGTGCTGACTTAATTTCAGTACTTTCAGACTATTCTTGGTGAGTGAGAAGATCTTGCCGTCATTGGACCACGTGAATTTCGTGTTCGGATGTTTCATGGCCCTGTAAAAAAGATCCTGCCGAATAGATGTCAGGTCTTCCCTGATGACGATACCGGTATTTTTCAATTTTGACTTTGCGGCATACATTAACTGACGTGCATTGTATCTTGAGAACTTGACGATTAGTGGTTTCGGATGATGTTTAGCTGTAGGAGTCGAACTGGACGTTGAAGCCGACTCCGGAGTAGCGATATGTTTAGTAGGAATTCGATGACTTCTATCGATATCACGTGGTTCTAATTTGACATTCATCTTCCTGGCTACTTCCAGAACAAGGTTATCGGTATTCTCGTTTACTCTCTCTGTGACACCGTAGATCCGCAAACATTGCCTTCGTGAGTACTGCTCTTGTTCGTCCAACAGAGACTCCAAACCCGCGATCCTTTTTTTTAGAGAATCTGAAGAATCCACCAAACTAGATATTTTATCCTCGCTCTTTTTCATTTCTAGTTGGAAGGATTGGTGAAGTTCACTTGCGATCTTCTCGTAGACTGTGTTGTAAATGTCGTCAACGATCTCCTTGACAACCAGAGGGGATCGCAACGCATGTATTACCTGATCCATTATTTCACGCTTCATGCAGCTGGGTGAATTTGAATTTGAAAGCTTTGATGGGGTTGACTGAGCAGCAGAGCTTTCTTCGGAGTCTTCGCAATCGCTGATATCAACATGCCCAGAAGCTTCGGCAAGCGATTGAAAAGGATTGTCGACAACTTCCTTCATTTTTACAGCGGCTTTTTTCTTTCCCTTTCTGGCGACAGGCATGATGTTGAAATATCACGAAAATTGACCTAAACTTAAACAAATACAAAAGGAGCACAAAAACGAACCTCAAAAGCTAGTAAAACTGTTCCTTGGATAGAGAAATCAAGAATGATATGTAACTTTCCAAAAGGGGTGTGTCAGTGTCTTAAACAAGAAAGAGCACAGAATCGAAACACACTGCTACAGATAAGGATATTAATCGATATTTATATTCTCTTCTTATAGTAGAACGATGACGAGGACTAAGTTAATCAGAAATCATTACCCACATCGGTCTCCTAAAGTTTATGTTGAAAACTAAGGAATCAGATTGTGATACCATCGATCTGGAGAAAAAAAACAGTGCTGAAGGCTCTAAAGCATAGATCCGTCATGTCGGTTTATATTAGGATATAATATACTGTTACTATTTATTTTCTAAGTCTTTGATTTAACTATGTTTTTTTGATAGTGTAAATATCTTATTTTCTAATATTGTTCTTATTTTTCATATACCTTTCTGAATCAGGAAAATTTCTGTGGAGGAAAAATCAAACTTGAAAATGGTATATTTCAAATTGTGATGGAATTGCGTTCAAGTAAGCTTAGAATGGACAAGTAATCAAGCGACAGAAATATTTTTCTTTATTCTCTGTATCTTATATCCTTATAGGCGATTTGCATCACCTCCAAGCTGAGCTCCAGCGCAAAGACGAAGAGCTAGAAACCCTTCGGTCAAGGGTCAAGACACTGGAACACCTGGTCAAGAAGAATATCTCCTTCACTTGTGGCCATAATGTCATCCGAAGCATTGCTGAGCTCATCCCTGAATGCCCATATTGCAGCGAGCCAATTTCTTCAGTCGTTGACTTGCAGTAGGGACCTTACCCTCTTAATGCAAAGGAGTGGAAACCTTTTTAGGATAAATATAAAGGATTGCTACCTTTAGAACTGAATACATTCAAACATAGTAATTTAATAGTTCTTCTGTTTAATAGTGGATCGCCGTATTTTATTTTCAATGTAGTTTTCCTCTCCAAAACGAAGCATGATCCCTAATATCACTCTCCCAAAGTGGATTTCCACTCCTGTACATAATTATCGAGGGCATTGCAATTATAAGGGTTAACGCCTCTTGGTTCTCATCGCACGAGTAGAGGTAATACCACTAAATATTTTAAAGGCTGAGATTTCAATACCACATTTTTTTACCAATGGCGGTGCAACTTTAGTGATCAATATTAATTCAAATCATTGCTGGGGTAACATGACAAAGGGTTCATTGAAACTACACGATTCGCATGTCCTCAAAAAAAGATTGACTTTAATGCAATTTCCGTAATGCACTAGTAATCATATTTAAAAAACAAATGGCTTTGTAGAGTTCATTATTATTATTCATTTCGAGTACATTTAATTATATTTCAAAATTCACCATTCAAATTGCATAGTACGTTTTGTTAGGGCTCGTCACAAAGTTTGTCTGACCTAGCAACAACTGACGTTTGCAATAGGCATCCTGCCAATTGTTATACAGTCAATTATAATACTTGGTAAACGTTTATAATTTTGATTACATTTTGAAAATGTCCCATTGGCCTGACGTTGTATGAGATCTCATCGACGATTTATTTGTCTTTTCAACTGTGATAATGATCATAATTATTATAAAATATATTACGACACTATTTATCCCTGATCATTGAGTAGATTTCATGCCATTTGTACAATAAATAGCACGTTTGATTTTGAATCTCTTCACTAAACGCAAAGGGCAAATTGGACATAGTACCTTAAACAACAATTTATCATGTTGTTGCTTAAGTATAAGCTGGTGTTATGAATGTGAAACTTAATACTTTCATCCAGTGTGAGTAGTAGATAAACAAGCAGGATGCATTATCTTCAGATCGAATTCAAATGTGGAGGAACGTATCTGTCTAATCAATGTACTAGAATCCTTGATTTTCGATTTCCTTTTTATTTTGTTTGTTTGAATGGACGTGCTATTAAAACTGAAAAGAAATCATTGATTAGTATCAAAACAAGATGTACCCATATTTTAGTCATAATAATGCTTTGTTTGTTATGAAATAACTAAAATACCCTGATATGTAGACAAGTCATTCCAGTTCTGGGTGTTTCATTTTCCACAGAAAAATGCCTTTTCATTTCATTAGGAAAATGAGAGAGTACGCTCTTTTTTGTTTTTTATTAGATATCGTCAGAAATTACTATGAAAGTTTTTTGTAACTTTTTCTTTGTTTTGTTTTGTTCGTTATGCAGTTACAGTATACTTTAATAATGTGCTTTGTATTTTTTCTTCCATTTTTAATTAGATGAGAATTATCCTATGTACTTAATGTTAAATAAGAGGTTGTAACAAAAACTATCTAAGATATGCAGATGAGCCCTAATGGCTCAAAATTCGTATTCAAATGTGCTTCTTTTAAAGTTATATTTGCTACTTTACAAAATAGGAGGGGCAAAAAGAAATAGCTCACGGTCATGCACTTAGTTCAACAAGGGACGATGTGTGTGGCGGTGGATTGCTTGGCATCATGTTATGCCTTTTAACACGACATGGACGCAGCCATTTTAGATGTGACGTACCAAAGTATTCATGTATCATGCACGAAGCTTTAATTGGAAAGACTTTTTATTCAATAACAAAACGTTTCCTTTTCAATGAGGGAAAATAATAGACGAGAAGGTAAAAAACTACATTTGGTAGAACTGTGTTGATTGTTTTTTTATGCCTCCGCCACCGAAGGTGGTGCCGGAGGCATCATGTTTTCGGGTTGTCCGTCCGTACGTCCGTACGTCCGTCCCGTTTGACCGTTATCACAATATCTCAAGAACCATTTAAGATTTAAACTGAAGACTCGGGAATAGTATTTATCACCATAGGAAGACGATCTGATTAGATTTTGGAGTACGTAGGTCAAAGGTCACAGGTCACAGAGGTCAACTTATGAAATTCCTTGTATTGAGTTTGTTAGCGCGATATCTCAAGAACCATTTGAGATTTAAACTTCAAACTTAAGGATAGTATGTATCACCATAGGAAGACGATCTGATTAGATTTTGGAGCACGTATGTCAAAGGTCAAGGGTCACAGAGGTCAACTTATGAAATTCCATACATTGAGATTGTTATCATGATATCTCAAGAACCACTGGAGATTTAAACTTCAAACTTAGTGATAGTGTGTATCACTATATGAAAACAATCTGATTACATTTTGGAGCACGTAGGTCAAAGGTCAAGGGTCATAGAGGTCAACTTATGAAATTCCATACATTGAGATTGTTATCATGATATCTCAAGAACCACTGGAGATGTAAAAACTTCAAACTTAAGGATAGTATGTATCACCATAGGAAGACGATCTGATTAGATTTTGGAGTACGTAGGTCAAAGGTCACAGGTCACAGAGGTCAACTTATGAAATTCCTTGTATTGAGTTTGTTAGTGCGATATCTCAAGAACCATTTGAGATTTAAACTTCAAACTTAAGGATAGTATGTATCACCATAGGAAGACGATCTGATTAGATTTTGGAGCACGTATGTCAAAGGTCAAGGGTCACAGAGGTCAACTTATGAAATTCCATACATTGAGATTGTTATCATGATATCTCAAGAACCACTGGAGATTTAAACTTCAAACTTAGTGATAGTGTGTATCACTATATGAAAACAATCTGATTACATTTTGGAGCACGTAGGTCAAAGGTCAAGGGTCATAGAGGTCAACTTATGAAATTCCATACATTGAGATTGTTATCATGATATCTCAAGAACCACTGGAGATGTAAAAACTTCAAACTTAAGGTTAGTATGTATCACCATAGGAAGACGATCTGATTAGATTTTGGAGCACGTAGGTCAAAGGTCAAGGGTCACAGAGGTCAACTTATGAAATTCCATACATTGAGATTGTTATCATAATATCTCAAGAACCACTGGAGATTTAAACTTCAAACTTAATGATAGTGTGTATCACCATAGGAAGACAATCTGATTAGATTTTGGAGCACGTAGGTCAAAGGTCAAGGGTCACAGAGGTCAACTTATGAAATTCCATACATTGAGATCGTTATCGCGATATCTCAAGAACCACTGGAGAATTTTCACTTCAAACTTAATGATAGTATGTATCACCATATCATAATATCTCAAGAACCACTGGAGATTTAAACTTCAAACTTAATGATAGTGTGTATCACCATAGGAAGACAATCTGATTAGATTTTGGAGCACGTAGGTCAAAGGTCAAGGGTCACAGAGGTCAACTTATGAAATTCCATACATTGAGATTGTTATCATGATATCTCAAGAACCACTGGAGATTTAAACTCCAAACTTGATGATAGTACATGTATGTATCACCATAGGAAGACAATCTGATTAGATTTTGGAGCACGTAGGTCAAAGGTCAAGGGTCACAGAGGTCAACTTATGAAATTCCATACATTGAGATTGTTATCATGATATCTCAAGAACCACTGGAGATTTAAACTCCAAACTTGATGATAGTACATGTATGTATCACCATAGGAAGACAATCTGATTAGATTTTGGAGCACGTAGGTCACAGGTCAAGGGTCACAGAGGTCAACTTATGAAATTCCATACATTGAGATCGTTATCGCGATATCTCAAGAACCACTGGAGAATTTTCACTTCAAACTTAATGATAGTATGTATCACCATAGGAAGACGATCTGTTTAGATTTTGGAGCACGTAGGTCAAGGGTCACAGAGGTCAACTTGTGAAATTCCATGTCTTCAGCTCGTTATTTTAATTGCTGTATGGCGGAGGCATCATTTTCGACTGCGCGCAGTCAAAATTCCATCTAGTTTTGTAATGATTGTAAACTATAAAAAAAAATTAAAAAAACATTATGCTGAGACGCACGTTTGTTTTTAATAAAAAAAAAACATTTTGAACTGATTTGAATTATTAAAGTAATTTATTTAAACATAACTTTCATGTAAGTTTACTATTATAGTATACACACACTTTCTTTACATGACTTGTATATCACAAAAATATGACAAACATATATCACAGGATCTCACATTATAAGTATTCGCTGCAGCTTGTCAGACCATTGTATCCTGAAAACATAGTGTGCTTATGGTGCGTAAGAGCAACAACAACAAAACCATTGTATGATAGATATCACACGGAAGCGTAAGCAGTGCGGGCATGGTGGCAATTTCTTCATATGAAGTTGTTATTGCGAAAGACTGGGGAATTCCCGTGAACACTTAACACACTAAACACGTTGTAGACAGCTATTGAGAATTGGCTTTACTTGTATGTGCCCCGCCCCCCCCCCCCCCCCCCCCACTCCGGGGTCGAAATGACCGAATGCGTGTTACCAAAATGTCAGGTAAACTTTTCGTGCGACAAAGTCCGGCCCGAGAATTGCAAAAACAGGGGTATATTTGACTTTTCACCCGGAGATTTCTTTAAAAAGGGGTGATTTTTTTTTTCTTTCTCCCATCTCTTTGGACTCCTGGGAAATTACTCCGAATTTAGGGGGGTACATTAAGCATTTTTCCGGATTTAGGGGGATCTCCAAGGCAGGAAAAGCCCGCAAAAACCCCGCGAAAGGGGGTTCGGAATTGTTGGCAGTCCTCAGATAGGGGGTGCTTTCAAAAAGAGGGAACAAGCATATGCGTACCCTAAATAACACTGAGTGGGGGGCCGGGGTATGTGCCAGGTTTTGAAGCCGCCATTACTGATCAACAACAGACTTAATGGAAGAAGTCATTTTATGAAGATAGCGACGCGAAATTGGACCCCATGCAGATGGTACCGTGCAGATAGTAAACAATAATGCACGATCACGGGATCCATTTTCACGCTTCTCATTGGTTACATCCTTGATTGAATCCATTTTATAATGTATGATAAATAACACACGGATGCGTAAGCAGTGCACGGCCGGAATTTCTTGCCAGTTAGTATTGCGCACTACTGGGGAATCCCCGCCACTCTACGCACTCAATACGCTGTAGACAGCTATTTGAGAATTGGCTGTACGTGTATGCATGTATATGTGCCAGGTTTTGAAGCCGCCATTACTGATCAACAACAGACTTAATGGATGAAGTCATTTTATGAAGCTAGTGACGCAAAATTGGACAGAGAGGATAAGAAAGCAAAGAACATGTAATTAATTCTTATTTTATGTGTGTGAGTGTGATGGATTGATTATAAAGAAACATGAAAGAGAGAGAGAGAGAGAGAGAGGGGAGAATTTTTTTATGCGCATGGGTGTGGGTGTATAGACAAGTGTGTGTATAATTTGCTTTTTTTGTTGTTGTTAATAGAAACATGGAAGAGGGAGAGGGAGAGAATGGTTATATGCGCCTGGGGCGTATGACTAGATAAGTGTGTGTGTGAGGTTGAGCGTGCGTGTGTTTATTATTTCCTGTATTTCAAAGAAGCACGAAAGAAACTAACTTGCATGTTAATTGTATGAATAGATCCTAATCGGATGAGTGAATGAGTGCCTATGTTCAATTTTCATTGAAATGTAAAATAAGATGTAACTTTTAAAAAGAAAATGCGGATAGGTTTTCCAATTTCAACTATTGGTTACTTTTAAAACAATTTTTTTGAATTGAAATTAAAAGAAGAGAAAAGGAGGAAGTTCTACATGAATTTCCGTTTATTTATTAGCCGATGAGAACAAAGTTTTGATGGATTCCAAATTCAATCTATACGCATTTATAGAGCCAGTAAGAAATGATGTGATCATTTTGAGTTTTATATATTTTCAGTCATAATGTATATTTGATCTTCTCCAGAACTAGAATGTGAAAATGACGTTTCTATGGTAAGAAGCCTCACTGGTACAGGGTACAACAGAATGGTGAACAAAGGTTAAAGAAGTTCAATCATTGTTCGCGGATTGTTAGTGAATAGTGGGCTTATAACTGAGTACAATAACAAGCGAACTGCCTTTACACTGCCTTGGCGAACGTCGGGTAAATGGCATATGAAGTATACAATGGTATAAGGAGTAGATAAGTTAACAAGTGAACAATATGTAAAGTATTTTAAGAAATCATCATTAATCGATCTAAGTCAATGCTTGCTCTATAACGATGGATTATTTGTGACAATTATGGAGGTTTCCTTTTATCTTGTTAAAAACGATATGTTTTAACAGGATGAATTATAAACGAATATGATTATAAACCTTGAATAATCCTTGCTTCAAATGGCATGAAACTAAAAAGAGTGGATTTATCTGCAAACGTTGATAACTACAAACCTCTCCGAACATGACATAGACTTCTACCCTCTCTTTATCTCACCCTCTCTCAATCTATACAGTACATGTTTCTATTTCTTTTAACATTCTTCCTATATATCTATCTTATATGTTTTCCCATTTCTGCCCTCAATTTAGCTGTTGAAGGTTAACACAAATGGAAACCCCTGTAAAACCAGGTTTCCGTGTCATCCGAGGACCTGATTGGACTTATAAGAACCAAGATGGCGGAAAGGGATGTGCAGGAACGGTTCTGAGACTACATGATGAACGTCAACCACATTTTCCAAAATTCTCGGTACTCGTTCAGTGGGACAATGGAGATAAAGGTCTCTACCGGGCTGGCTATGACCAGTGTTACGATCTCAGGATCATTGATACAGCTAATACAGGTAGTTCTAAATATGTTTACTAATACTTCTGTTCACCCAGGGATGATTCGTCCGTTTCAGTGCTGTTCTCCGAACCCTAGGAATAACAGTCATTTGAATTAACTATTACATTAAATTACTAAACCACGACACCTCGACAACTTTTGATGTTTTGATATTGTTCGTACCTCTTTCCGATTACATCAATGACAAATGGCGTTTTATACATAAACTCATGCCCGTTACAAATTTATTTTTCCTGGCACAGGTAGATACTAATGAAATTCCGCCTGAATGCCACAATTTATCTTCCTTACCAGGAACTATGACACACCTGGATCGAGAAAGACATTTTAACCAAATGCCATGTCAAACGACACAATCATCACAAATTATTTTAAAGTAGTCCTCTTAATGTAAAGTCAATCGAATGAAGAAATATTCCACAGTGTCCTATGGATAATATGCCGGATACAACTGCTGCAATTGACAATATTCCATTTTAGATTTCAGCCAAACCTTGGTTCCGGCGTTTCATATGCTTGATAAAGGGAGCAGACAAACATAATGTGTGGTCTATAAATTAAGGTCAAATTTTAAAAAAATCCATTAGTCTTTGTTGAAATTGGTATTGTTTTCCCCTCTGTTTTAGTGTGTCATCCAAAGGTCTGGTGTGACGGATGTGACGTTGATGAGATTAGGGGGATGCGATGGAGATGCACCGAGTGCTACGCCTTTGACCTCTGTACCACTTGCTACATGAATGACGAACATGATCTCAGTCATGTCTTCACGAGAGTGTTGTCTTCAGACAAAACATCCAAGGGGTATGCACTTGTATATTATTACACTCCACATTTTCAGGTATATTGTGGGATTTTGGTGATGAAAGACCAAGTAATCAGCTATTACTACGGGCAATTTAGGGAGAAATGGCATCTTGGTCCTCATAATATATCAGGTTTTGAAACAGTACAACATCACTCTTCCTGTTTGTACATCTCTTACTATATATATCAAGCTTGTCTTACACTGGAACGATCTTCTCTAGTCCCACTTTTCTACACCGATTTTGTCTTCTCTGCGTGCCATATCTTCTTATAGAACGTTTAATTGCTCCTAAAAGTCGAGTGTATTATACTTAATTTAACAGTCGTTAGTGTCGTTTAGAAATGTGATGTGTTTGTGTTACCCCATTCTAAACTCAGTCGAGTTCCAACAGCCAGAGTGTACATTGGTTTGATGAATTACATTTAAAATTACTGGTATTGTGTTTTTTTAATGCCGATAAAAGAAAACCTCCTGGGGCCAGTAAACTCGAAACCATCATAAGTCTAAGTTCAAAGCATTTTCATATAAAATTCGTGTTAATTCTTTAACACATTTCAATGGGATTTCCACAAAGTTAGACTTATGACAGATTCATTAAACGGCCTCTACAGACAATAAGAATGTTTATTTAACATGTTGGAATCTTAGTTAGTGTCTTTGAAAATCAGAAAATCGAAGTCAGACCTAAATTTACGAATATTCCGTTGCTACAAGTTGACACATAACAGTTTCCAGCGTTCGATATTGATTTTTGTAATAGATGCAGTCCTAAGATGCTACCAAGATCATCATCTCCTCGTCTTGCTCTTAAAGGAAGCTTTGCTGGAGCAAAAGTTGTCAGACATCCCCAGTGGCACAAGAGACTTGAATCAGGTTCGTCTTGATATCTTCCACTCTATATATACTCTCCAAAGAGATGTTGACAATGCGCATGAACAAGAAAAGTGGCTATCATAGTATTTAATCAAAAGGGTTCACCGCACATGTATGTTACATAATCCAGGTGAAATCTCCAAATAATTGCATTTGGCGACAGAAATGAAGAATAATCAAGGAAGTCTCTAGATACAAATGATATCTATCAGACCTTTTATTTTATTTCTTCCCAGATAAGCTACTCGGGACAGTAGTCAGACATGGACAGACACTTGAGGATAAAGTCAATGTACGAGCAGCGGTTGAGTTCTCTTCTGGGCGAGAGAGGGTAGACCTCAATAAAATCTTCTGTACACTACCAGGGTCAGGAGGTTTTGTGTATGCTGGACACTTAGCAAATCTTGGTAAGAATAGCAATGTCTTAGAGTGCTTAGAGTTTAAGAATTAAGACAATTTATTTCATCTCTTATTTTTCCAAGTAGTTGTATATACGAGGTGCTCCAAAAAGTCTGCAACACCTGAGATCAGCAATTTCGAAGACACCATTTCGAAGACACCACCTTCATAGACACCATTGATTTCTGTTTTTTCCGAGTAAAATGACACCAAGATTATAAGTGTTTCGGTAAGGCGTTTTGATTCTACAGATATTTTTGTGAGGCAATATTTTTTCAAACTTTGATACTTTTACAACCGGAAAAATGCTTGCAGCCGTGAGAAATGTGCGCATGACGGCTTCCCATACAACCAGCTGAGCTGAGAAACGCATTTCCGTCCGGTCAAAACAGCTGATTGTATGGCAAGCCGTGAAGAGGTCGCTGAAGTTGCAGATCGCAGATATTCTTTCGGGGGTTACCCTGCCTACCAATAAATATTGATATCAGGAGAAAGAATATGTTCTTAAATCATGTAAATAGACCCGGAAAGATATGGTCATTTGTACAGTCATAAATATCCATATCATCATCATCATCATTGGAACTGAGATTACTATTACCACTATCGCTTATTGGGTTATGAAACATGTAAACAAAAGAAAAAACTAGAAGAAAAAAAAATAGATGTTTTCCTTGAGACATGTAAAAGAAGAAAGAGCTAGGCTACATAGAACAGATTTGTTTACCCTTAGTTGTTCGCTAATCATAGGGGATCTGGAGCGAGTGAATGAAGGTGACAACGTCCTGGTAACTGCCACTCCTGCAGAATTGGAGGAACTCCACAAGCGCAGGGGATTGTGGAAGCCAGATATGACCAAAGTGAGTATAAGTCTATATTCACTAATATCTAATGCTTTCATCAAGTGTTGGAGAGATTTAGGTTCCTTTATTCCTTCCAAATAACATCTTGAGGCTGCAATTTTTAGCTTTTACCCTCAAAAAATTGTTTTATTTCAAATATTTCAAACACTAATTCGTTAATGTTTTGCCATTCAAATAATGAATGAACTTGATAATAGAGAGGAATTTATCTTTGCAATTCAGTAAATGTATATCCCACCGCTGCCCCTGTTAGTAAACTACAGTCATACCTGTCTTAGCGCCCAATCTCTTGCAAATGCCATCTGTATATAGCGGCCATGTATTTTGTCACCCTAGAGAAAAAAATATATTTCGTAGAACCTGTCTACAGAAGCCACTTTCTCTATTTCCCATGGGTAGCCTCAATAGACAAGTATGACTATACATTGAATCGAGTTCACAAAGAAAATTTTTTACATACTAGTGCTTCATGTGGGTATTTCTCATGGCTACATGTTAATGCTACATATGACTGAAGATTTAATCTCCAATCCAATCTACAGAGTAGTTGGTATAACCGTGCAGTTACAAAGCGCTTCACAATTTGCTCTTCAACATAGTATGATGACCATTTAAACAATAATAACAAAGACTTTTAAAATGAAACTGGAATTTGTTTCGTAACACTCATTTGCAAGCAACAGTTCTAATTTTACAATTGTTGGCCTACCTCGCAGCAACTAATATATGCAATTCGCATTCTGAGTATTGTAATTATTATTCGTAACAAGTGAATGAAATAATTTGTAACATGGCACTTAAAGTAGCTGTGCGAAGTTTTATTTTTAATTACTTTATCGTCATTATTGCAAACGTGATACTTTGATCAGACAATTTTATCAAAATTCAATGGTTGAAAACATTCGAAGTAATGATTATTATCAATTATGAAAACGCTTTAAAACAGCCCCGACATAGCACCTGAAGAACTATCCGAACGCTGCTGAGATGATATTCTTTAAAACAAATTATTTCGAATTTTATATTCATGGTTATAAATATCTTTCTTTCTCTCTCCCAAAATATATTATGTTCCCATTGCTGCCCAGTGGAGGAGACTACCCGACTTAAATGTAACTTTAAAAATAAAAATGCAGAAATTGGAATAGGCAAACATATTTACTATTAATATCTCTGTCTATACACAGACGTTTCTCGAGAAGGGATATGTGCTTAAAAGGACGAATACTGGTGACTTCACAGTGACTTTCCATGACAGCCAAGAAACATTTACTATGAATTCTGCAGCTCTAAGGAAGGTAACTATGACATAACCAGCAGGCCTTGCTTATACCTAACTGACTATACAAATGCTTGTATGATATATTTCTTGATACATAGGGCCTAATTGTAGAGGTGCCGTGATACGGGGGTTCAGTAACCAAACAGGTAACGGGTTTCGAATCCCCACCGCAGCATTAATTTCCTTTGGCAAGACATAAATCTCCATTTGCCATGCTCAACCCAAATGAGGTTACTTGGTACCTAGCAGGAATTCATTCCTTTTCCTAGAAATGCTCAGGTACCATACCGGCAGTCATGTTAATTTAGAAGCTCCAGGAGTGTCAAGCCTGACAGACATGAGTGCTTAACAATAACCTACTATTATCATTAGTATTAGTATAATAATTATCATCATTACTTTTGCTGTTTTTGCAATTGTTGTTGTTGTTATTGTTATTAAATAATTACCAAATCTACGGGGACACATAATTATCAACAATTTTCTTGATATCATTAGTATTCTTACCATTTCCATTTTTATCCACCTGTTCATTTTAGATTCATCCATTAAGTCTCGGTCAGCTTGTCCGGATAAGTGATGATATCGAGATGGTCAAAAGATTACAGTCTGGACATGGCGGATGGACGGCAGCTATGAAACAGGTGACTTCTGTCTATATAACTATTTTAGCTATAGAATACGGGTGCGCGAGGCGGGAGAGGGGAGCTGCTTTTTGCGAACCCCTCCCCTCGAGAACTAACAAGATTCCTATATTCTGGCATCAAAGATGCTCGTTTTTGTTATGCCATATTGAATCTATATTTTGTAATGGCTCTCTCGATTAGGCCGCAAACGAAGTTCATATACGGGCAATGATATCAGCCCACCATCCTTCTATTTACTTCCACATTACAAACAAACAATTATGTAGCCCAATAATCATGATCATTATATTCCTGTTCTAGGCCATCGGTACAGTTGGAAAGGTGGTAGAGATTGACGGATCGGATATTCACGTCAAAATCAAGGGCAATCACAAATTCGTTTTCAATTCTGTAAACCTGACTCCAGAACGGTTTCGTGCTCCTAAACCAGAATATGAAAATTTTGACGAACATTTGCGTGGTAAGTTTTAAGTTTTAGGTCTTATAATAGTTAATTTAATTTACGATTACACATTACAATTTGGTTCAATATCTATATCCAAAGAGGATGCAAACTTTAATATTATAAACAATTAATAGAAACATATATAAAATAAATTAATGAATGAATAAATTAAAAAAATCATGAATCAATAATTGAAAGTCCTATTAATAGCACATTTCCTTGCATTTCACCCTTTGGTATTATTTTTCAAGAAGGAATCAACATCTCTTTCGGAAGCAATCGGATTTGCTTCATACTGTAGAAAATTAAATATAATTCATAGATCTTTAGATTAGATATTGTATCATCTGTATTTCCATTTAATAGAAACGGACAACAACCTCAAGACATCTCTAGCGGTGCCGCGAGAGAAATTCGTTAAACTATTTTTGCATCTATAATGAAATAAACCTCAATTTCGTGAATTTTCTTTTATCAGAAACTGCTTTTTATTTTCAAACAGTAAGGTGCCATAATTAGTCAACGAGGTGCCCGAATATCGTGATATATCGCAATTTGTTTTAAATCACTGCCGTGACTATAAAAAGTATGACAAACGCTTGATTAGATTGTATCTACGAAAATACTCAAAACGTGAAACGTGATTATGCGAGCATTCGTTACAAGCTTTATATGACAATGTTTTTTCTTGCCTCTAGGTCTCCCTCGGGCCATGCAGGATCCTGAATGGAGCATCATGATTCATGCAGAAGCAGGTGATATCAACAAGATGGAGCGTATCTTGGCTATACATCCAGAATGGGTAAGTAATAAGGGTCGGATCTAGAATTCTGTAAAGGGGGAGGGGGTACCAAAGAGAAAAAAAAGTCATCAAATGTTTCGGGTGTTCCTATATTTTCGAATTCTGTAACAACAACAAAAAAAGAAGGAGAAGAAAGAAGAAAGAAAGGTTAAACCAATTTTAATAGGGAGCACATGTTCGGCTTATGTATAGATATTAGTTATGCCATGTAGGTGTCAAAAGGAGGGGGGTTAATGAGCTGGATCTTGGTTTCCTCATGCGATTTTGAATTTAAGAGTTTATGAAGCATTAATACCATAGATACAGCAAATCCTATCGTACACGGCAGTTGAGGAAAAGCTGTCCGTGAAAAGATTATTTATATAGTTTTCTCTGTCTTTTTGCATCTAGATTCATTATGAGGCAGTGCCGGGCATAACACTGTTAGGGTGCAGTGCAGCTAAAGGAGATGTACGCATGATGAAGTTCCTCGTTGGGAAAGGGGCCTTTATTGAGAACGACCACAAAGCCCCACTTTACCAGTCGACACTTGCGTAAGAAATTCCAAGAAAAAATAGTATTTTTGTAAACCTAATGATAATTTGTGTTGCCTACCTGTTATGCTTTAAGATAAACTCCAGTTCTGGTAAAAAAAAATAATAATAATTCTTAAAGAATCAAACGAAACTTACACTGAATGTTCAAGATTACAAATAAATGACATGTGCCAAACAATTTTGGAAGAAAATGTATACTGGCTGAGTAATCAGCATAGAAAGACAAGGAAATCAAGGTAGTACTAGCCCCGACACCATGTGTGTTGTCCCGTATATAGCTTTCTGTGTTACTTTACCAAGACTCGGCCACATTTATTATGATCTTGATGACTCCAGAACCTTTGCAGTGCACACCAATACTTACATGCTACATGATCAACTGTTTCTGATCCATTCCACACCTTTTCTTTCACAAGGCAATCGCATTACCAGAACTCAGCTGTATCTTTAAACCCGAATCTGTGAATACATTATTCAAATTCTAACAAAGAAATTAAATTTCCATCATCCCACGTTGATTTTACACCATCATTCACATGGAAAGGTTTTCTAAATGTAATCAGTGAAATTAGATATCCCACAGGCTTTATGGTCCGATTCTACAAGCCATTATACATACATTCTTCAGAAGAAGGTTCCAAACAGAAGGTTATCTCATATCTAATTTGATTTACAAAACATTTTCTATTTTCACCATTAGCATGCATTTCTCTGATGAAATTAAATTTAATTAAATTCATGCTGAATGATTTCATGTTAAATGCACCTAAAAAGAGAAAGATTATTCGCGCAACATTAAATCTGTTATCATGTAAGAAGAAATTCTCACATGTACCTTTTGGTCGTAGTGATGTACCTTCGAGTTAATTTAATATTGATTTGTCAGTATGTTGTCATTGTTTATTTGTATTTTTTTTTTTTACTTCCTTGAATAATTTTTGATAATCGAAATTATACATGTTAGTTTAAATGAATTTGTATGACCTTTCTTTCCATTGAGGCACTATTGGGGTCTGCCCACTTGACTGAAGGTCCGCGAGACTTCGCGCGTGTACATAATATAACGTAAGCTATCTATCTGGGATAAACTTGGGCTGCGTCATGGCTGACAATATTTATATAGACAATAATAAATGATTATAAATATCCTATTCCACTCAGATTCATCGTGACACCTCTTATGTGTGTGCATCATTGCAGCTGTGGAAGGGTTGTCATTAATTTTACTAATGTTAAAGGAGCCCTATCAAAAATGCTCATGGAGATAACAGGTTGTGTAGTCAGACTATTAATATATAAACTCTGTTTGAAAGAGAAAATAAGATTTTAGCTTCTACTACGTATCCTTAGTCTCGATATTAAACAATGTTATGTGAGAGACTATTATTTCATAAACTCTTCAAGATATCTGACATTTGATAGATAACCAACTTCCTCACTTTTTAACACTTAACGGGTTGGACAGTACGGGTCAAAATCTTGCAAACATTTTTAGTTTTCGAATATCAATGAGTTCTTCTAATTATCTGCCCCCAACAATATTTTACGAGCTACATAATACAAAAAAAATCTGCATGATATTGCGAATTATATACCTCACTTAAGAAATCCAGCCATCTGATTGGTCGAAATTGCAGTCATGGTTTTAGCCATTCCCGAAAATAAACGAAAAATGCCACGCCCATGTAATAGTTCGAGGGTAAAATTCAAGTTATAGTTTAGTCTTGCTTAAAAACTGGTTTGAGCGATCGCGGATACCATACATACGTGTACGTGTGCGAAGAATTGGTCGCTAGCTTAATTTACCAATTTTTTTAATACAGAGCGTAGCGCAGACGACCGTACGGCAATCTCGATCGTACTGAATTCCAAACAAGGCAAAAATGGCTGAAGAAACTCTCCCAAGATTTCAACTTCTTGATGATGATCGAATGCAAGACTTTATTAATTCTGAAGAACACCAAAAGGGTACGTGAAAGTCTCCATGAAAATACTGTGTGCTAAAACCTTCCCATAGAGATTGCACACATCTCTAGATCTAGATCTATGCAGTCCAAGTGCATTGCGCGCACTCATGCTAAATTGGTCGATGTTTTAATTCCAAAATGAGATTCAAACCAATATTGCTCGTGATCCTGAAGGTGATACTCAATAAGTGAGGTGTCATATGAAAGAGCAAGTTTTTCTCCATATTCCCCACAGGGGCTCACACCCCCCCCCCCCTAAATTTTAAAAATATCTTGCTTAGAGTCAGACTAGAAATAAACTCAAAGATACACTCATAAAAAAAAAACCGTACATATAAACTACAGAAAGGCCAAGGTGGTGTCATAAGTTGACACTTTTTTCGGCATATAAAAGTATTAATGACTGCTTTAATGTTCGAGAAATAGCTGTTTTTATACGCTCAAGGGAAGGTTACAATTGTGCTATTGCCCGCGCCTCGGGCAATAGCACAATTGTTACCTTCCCTTGAGCGTATAAAACAACTATTTCTCTCAAAGCAGTCATTAATACTATACTAATAATGGGTGATGAGATCTGTCTCGACTTTCTACATCGACGTCTATATTGAGGCAAGTAAATTTAAGCGTGTACAAATGTTGCATTTTAATATCCGTCCTTCAACTAAGCATATTTATTATTTCTGCATTTAAAGCAGCCAGGACACATATCATTTCTCACTATTAAGGAGAGGTATATCGGCATTTTCCCCCTCACATTATACTAGTAACATTTTGAAATCCCTATCATCAACTTGTCATCACAATGAAATGAGCTAATTTATGGTGGTGTGATTTTACTCATAAATGACAAGAGTAATTAATTTTCAGATTTCATATTTCATCACAAGTTTACCTTTTTGGTAAAACTGATTTAGGATTTATAGTATTTTCTTTGAATTTACTGTCCCCCATAATTATTATATAACCTTTATATGCCTAGGGATCAAAAGCACCAACATTTACGGTCATAACAAATACAACCAAAATGTACGCAAGCATATGTACTGCATGTTGTGTAATTCACACAATTTATGGTTTTCGGTCTCGCCGGCCTTCGGTCAACTGCACTGTAACCACACTAGCGAGGGGATGTAGCCCCCCCCCCCCCCCCCCACTCCGAGAACGGACGGACCCCATGCATGTTACCAAAATGTCCGGTAAAGGGGTACTTTTCGTGCGACAAAGTCCGGCCCGAGAATTGTAAAAAGAGGGGTGTATTAACTTTTCACCCGGAGATTTCTTTAAAAAGGGGGTCTTTTTTCTTTCATCTCTTTGGACTCCTGAGAAATTATTCCGATTTAGGGGGTTACATTGAGAATTTTGATGATTTAGGGGTGTCTCCAAGGCAGGAAAAGCCCGCGAAAGGGGGGTTCGGAAATGTTGGCAGTCCTCGGATAGGGGGTGTTTTCAACGAGCATATGCGTACCCTAAAGAACACTGTGTGGGGGGCCGGGGTAGCCCCCCAGCCCCCCCCCCCCCCCCCCCGCCGCCCCTACACACCATTCCCTATATTATATTCTATTGCAGAGCAATTTGTCTCCAGAATGCCTGTGAAACTTATATAATGGCTGACTTGTTATCATTTGTAATTTATCAACTCATTTTTAGTTCATTATTTTGCGGTTTATTCATATTTTTTCTGACATATTAATTGTCATTTTATGTACCTTTTTATCCTTCCCACTCTTTCATAATGTAAAAATAAGTGTTTAAAAATAAATAAACTGCTGTGAATGAAATATTCAACACGTAAACACGAAATTGCCTTTTTGTACATGAAACCTAAAAGAGTGGTTATACAATATTTTTTGCGTTGCCAGTTTGGAGACTTCAATTTTAATTGTATGCGTGAATATATTAGCTCTTATTCATGAACGGTACAATGTACAGCAACAGAAATGGACCCAAATTATCCAGTGATTTTTGTGCTTTCTGCCCATGTTCAAATTGTAATCCATTAAGTTGATTCGGGTTAAACAAATGATCATCCGCCCGTTTTCTTTACACACCCATTCCAAACGGAAGCAACAAATACGAAGCTGTGGAATACCTTCTAGATCAAGGGGCTGATGTGCATGCCGTCAACCCGCAAGGCTTCACATGTCTCGCTAAGGCATGTGAACAAGGGTTCTTTCAATGTGCACATTATCTGCTGATGCATGGTGCAGACTTGAACCAAAAGGTAAGGAAATTGTGATATATATTTAATATAATCATTTATATCTAAAAATCATGATTGAAGTCTAATATGATCTTTTTGAAATAAACGTATTTGTAAAAGGTCACAACTGATTTTTTTTTTCTGTGATAGATTAAAACTTTAAAAGTTACGGCAGGAGTGGGACGTGAATTCATGTCTTTATGGTACTAATGCAACGGAACTACATACTTTGGGCTTTTACAGAAATTATATTGAGTCATAATGAAATGAGCTTGATCATGGTTATCTTTCGCATGTTTAGGATGAATACAAGTTTTCAAGAGCTGATTATTTGAAATCCTCTTGTAGAAGATGTGTCAGATAGAAAGGAAAAAAAAGAATTGTTGAGAAGTATGTGGGAGATTTGTTTACTTCATAGTTTAAAGTATCAGTGGCGGATCCAGGGGGACGAGTATCCTTTTAAGCGTTTTAAACTAAGATAATTCATCCCCAACAATGAAAGTAATCGACGGATTTGCTTCTTATAGTGGCTGTAAAAAAAATTAAACTTATATTTATATTGCATTCATTCAAAATACGGAGTAATATGCGCACGTTGGTATTTTGTAAGCGAACGAGAGTTATAAAGTCATTCATGAATATAAAGATGTAAAGATATAAAGAAATTGATTAATATATCATGATGACAGTCATGAAACACACATTTAGTACCACAGGAGTTTAACTGTTCTGGATTTCCAAATATATGGAGGTTTTCATTGCAATCATGGTTGTAGAAAATAACTCAAAGCGTTGGTATTTGTTAAGCGAACGAGAGAGATTTAGTCATTCATGAAATTGATATCAATATGTAAAGATATAAAGAAATTGTTAAATATATCTTGACAGTCATAAAACACCTATTTAGTACTACAGGAGTTAAGATGTTCTTGAATTCTAAATAACTGAACATTTCCATTACAATCATGGTTGTAGCACGAGCTGTTTCTATATTTACTCCACAAGGATTCAAATTACATTTCATATTAACACCTGCATTTAATGCGGGGTGGGGTTGCAGCCTCTATTGCCCCGAAAGTTACAAAATTACAAATATTCGAGCAGCGAACTGCCCGACTGCACTTTGTATATCTTATCTCGTATATTTTGGTGATAAATAACACTTTCACAACATATATATGCCCACATTTTCGCTCACTCGCTTCGCCCCCTCGCCAAATTGTGAAACCATAAAATTAAAATTCGGCAAGAGGCTTCAGCCCCCCCCCCCCCCCCCCCCCCTGTTGAAAATGTCAAAAAATGTCAAAAACATTTGCTCGTACTTAACGGGGAAAGTTGATATCGGACATTATATCCCTCATGTATAGTTGTTTGCATTGCGATTGTACAGAGCACGAAAAAGGTATAGATAAGTACTATCTACCTGAGATAGGTCTTTTTGTTAAGTATTTTTTTGCTGCTGCCCCACTTGCGCGACTTGCGCATTGAATAAGCATAGCAAAGTAGGTTACGTGAAATGTCAAAGTCAATGTCAATGTCAAATGAGCGCGCATCGACTGTATTACATGTACGCATGTTGTGCTTTGTAAAATCTAGCTGAAGCTAAACTGTCTGCAAAATCAGTTGTTTTAATTATGTAAAATTCACTTTAAATAGACCTTGGCCCCGTCCTACAAAGAGTTGATATCAATCGTAACTTATTTGCAATTGTTATTAATCGTAACTATGTACATAAGAGATAGGAGACTGCAAACTTGCGATTGATTGGAGGACTTACGATTGATTTGGATCGATCGTAACTCTTTGTAAGACGGGGCCCTGATTGCCGATGTGGGATATAAAACATATATTAACCTCCTTTACTCGGGCAATGGATACAAATCTTCGCAACAACCGTTAGATATTAAGACCATTCAAATATATCTGACTAAACAGGAAAGAGAAATGATAAAATTGTAAATGTGCTTTAAGATGTTATATGCAACATAGCCAAATGAATGATAACTTACCTTGTACACTGTTGCCCATCAAGTTGGAATAATTTTGTTTTACCTCTCTTCATGAAATGATTGTGACAACATGATTTTAATAGTCTTGACAGATAAGGTTTCTCCCAAAATAAAAACTGAGCCATCTTGAGAGGATGGGACCACCCTTCCTCTCAAACCGGCGCTATAGTTCTCTTTAGAACTATAAGCTATTAAAGAAAGATAACCAACAGTCTTTTTCAAGACTACACCAACAGTCCTTTTCAGGACAACACACACTCAAGAAATATTACCGAGAGTCCTTTTCAGGACTCCCCAATCCTCCCCTAGCTGTCTGGCATGGTGCAACCGCAAGCCTACTATACATCACCATGCGAGCCGATAGTTATAGGCAGCAATTAACCAAACAGATTGCAGGGATTGATAAATCCATTCTATAATAAAGGCTTGAGAACATATACACTGCAACTATTAAGAATGTATAATATTGTCACTTTCATTTCATGAAAAGGGGTAGATTTGATCTTAAAGACCGTCAATACTACTGTGCCAGTAGGGATTAGACCACACAGCGAGGTCACTGACAGGTGGCTATCTCATTAACTCAGCTCTCAACTAACATAATAAAAAGAGGATCATGGGGGACCAACAGGCACCGACTGGGGCAGTTTTCTATATAGAGGGAGCAAGTAGCTACAAGTAGGACAGTGGGGCTTTAACCTTTATAGGCAACAGTGTATAACATTTAATAAGAGACATGACAAATTGTAAGTGTACTTATCATGTGGCTTGGAATGTCTTTGCAATAGGGCGTGCACAACATGACACCTGTACTCCATTCAATAGAAAGTGGAGGAAGAACCATAGTGGACCTCATCATGGACAGACAGGAAGCAGATCTGAAAGCGGTTTCAAGTGATCTAGTATCTGGCATGCACGCTGCTGCTAGCTTGGATAATACATAGTGTGTGGAGTATATTCTTTTATTTTTCCAAGTCGATCCGATGAATAAGACATATTAAATGAGCTTCAGAATTCAGCCGGGGATAAAAACATAATAATAAAAATAATAATATTTAATTTTTATATAGCGCTTAATACAAAATGTACTATTACCATATTTGTTTTAAGGCCCGGTCACACAGAGGGGACGCATGGGGGACGCACGGCCGGCGCATGGAAAATTTGCAATTTTGGCCAGTGCGTTGTCGTGCGCCCAACTTTTGTCAAAGCTATACAGCTAGCTGACACCAAATGCATAGCGCGCTGGACGCATACAGGGCGTATACAGGGCGCACACACAGGGCGCACACAGGGCGCACACAGGGCGCACACAGAGCGCACATGAAAACAACTTCCACGAATGCACAGCGTGTTGCTAGCGCGCTGGACGAATGGTCCACGCATGCACCGCGTTCTACGACGCACGGCCAGCGCATTGGAAATCGGAAAAGAACGTGTGCCTAACTTTTGTCATAATTTTGGAAAAGCTAGCGAGCTGACACAAAATGCACGGCGTGTAGCTAGCGCGCTGTGCGTATACAGGGCGTGTGCTCCGCGTTTGTCTGGCGCTGGTCTAGCGCGCTCCACGCATGTCTGGCGCTGGTCTAGCGCGCTCCGGCGCATGTCTGGCGTGCCTTTGGCGTGTATATTCATGCGCGGCGCACGTTTTTGAGCATGCTCAAAAAATCCCGACGCACACAGCGAATGACGACGCATGCATAGCGCTGGTCCAGCGTTGGTCCAGCGCGCTCGACGAACGAGTAACGAATGATGACGCACGCCTAGCGAACGACAACGCACTGGCCCAAATTGCAAATTTCCAATGCGCTGGCCGTGCGTTCCCCATGCGTCCTCCCTGTGTGACCGGGCCTTAAGCAGATCTTGGTACAGAGAATAGTTTTATTTTTAGTGAGCTCTTTTAACTATGAAAGACGTGTTTCAGAAAACAAGTTTTAGCTAGAAGAACACTTTCATGGTGATCCACTATTCCTTTTCAGAGATATAGGGTTATTACGGGACTATGTATATATATATATGTATAAATATGTATGTGTATGTGTGTGTGTGTGTGTGTGTGTGTGTGTGTGTGAGTGCGTGTGCGTGTGTGCGTGTGTGTATTAAAAAGCAACTAGGACGTTTTAGCACCTTATAAAAATGTAAGTGTTAATAAAAATGTCTCTCAAGCAAAGGGGAAACAAATGAAAAATTGTATTAAAAAATAAAGATGGGCGCTATGGACAAATTATCTATGTGATTTAGAGTAAAAGGCTTGTTATGCTTTTTGCCCTGTATTAGATCAGGGAGAGGGATGCCGCTTTCCCCTTTCCATTTCCAAGGATTGATGTATTAATTCATATTTCTTTTTTCGATTATTCTCCATGCCTTGGTCACAGTGTTTTAACCAAGCTCATGGACAAGATACCTAGACTGGTGGAAGCATTGGCAAACCCGGGCCATTCTCCTATTTCTGTAGCTGTTTTCAAGGGCTGTCGTAATGCTGCAGAACTATTGATGAAAAAGGTAAACAAATGTTTTTAAAATCAGATCGTAGTCGGATAATAAAGTGTGTTGTAGGCTTAAATTAGATCAAAATCGAACATTATAAAAACTCCTGCATTGACAGATTTCTAACATCCTAAGTTGATCCATTTATCATAAATATGAATCTGATGTTTGTTGTTGTTGAATTTAAACCGACAGGGACACTGTAATGTGAATGCAGTGCCAGTGGGAACCGACTTTGGATACTGTCCTCTTGCTTTGGCCATCGCCCGTGAGCATTTTCATTTAGTGGATGTCTTGGTGGAGCATGGTGCAGACGTCAACCTTCCAGACTGTTCTGGAAACACATCCTTGCAGCTTGCCGTCAATGTTCATTTTTCTGGAGGACAAAAGATGAAAGAAGAGCCGTATATGGCCGAGGTATGATATTAAAGATACCATGTCCCTTTTGCAGCCAACATCAAATTCTCTAGAACTGTGCAGGAATAATGAATATGTCATGTATGTCCTATCTGTGAAATTTAAACGTTAGCAGTGTTCTTGTATTCAAATTATGCAAGGAAACCCGTTTACGTGCTAGACATCACTGTCAGACACTATTGAGTGACTGATATCTTCTTTTTTTCTTCTTTGGTAACAACAAAGGCCTACTTGAAATCAGCTGTAAAGGGTACATGAGCATTTGTCTACATCAATAACCCACTTCCTTGTGATGGCCAAAATTGAACTGATTAAATCTTTGCGCAGCATAAAACATACAACCATTCGGTACAATGGTCTGAAAATAAGACTATTACTTACTGGCTCTATAGCTCTTTAGTCGATTTGACAACTAATAGTCATTATTTTCCCATTTAAAGACATTTTCAAGCCCCCCTCTTTTAGGGAAGTTCTACATTAGGATTATCTTTTAAATGCCGTTGGAATTGAACCTTTTCATTTTGTTGGCCTGCAAATGGGACATAGTACCTTTAACAACCTTAGATTATTTTACCTTAGTATGAAACAAACTAGGAATATTGCTAGGAATCAAACCGAGAAGATATCACCCGTACATTTGAAAACCCACTTTCATAACTACTAGTATATGACCCAACAATCATATGTGCAAATTGGCAGGCTATTTCATAATCATATCACCTAAAAAATTAAAGGTTTTAAAGCATTACCTCTTTGGGATTTAACTAAAAATTTAGCATTCGGGCAAAGGCATTGAAATACGGTACGTAGAAAAAGAGTTTTTGTTTTTGTTTTTTGTAAAGTGTCATCCGTTGATCAATTTTTTATTCAAGCTTGAAGATTTTCCAATGAACCCTTTTCTGCTCATACATATATATTTTAGACAAGTAACTTACTTTTTATTGTATCTATTTATTGTTCTTATAATTATGATCTTGTCCTATCTTCCAAGATGATAATAGTAATTGACCTCATTTTCAACAGTTACCTTTACTCTTAACGGTGATGTATTACGTCACTGGTTGTCAACGGCTTTCCAGTCTTGATTTTTTTTTTTTACAGGGAATATAGTGTATTTTGTTCAAACATTTAATTCTACTTAAATGTAGTTTATTCATTTTCTTAACAAAATTGTACTTCTAAAAGTTGGTCAATAACTTGCTTGATTTATAAAAATCCAATTATTTGACATGGTGCATCTATGTATGTACAATGTGTTTTATCCATTTTTTTTCGATATAGGTTTATCCACTACTATGACCCGCATTTAATCTTTTTTGTACTCTAGGCTAAAAGTAATTAATTTTCATGTAACCTATTGTTTTCTCTTACAGACATTCTTTGTTTTTGTTCTTTTGGGGGGTTTTCATTTAAATTTTGATGTACTTTTGTGATATCTTTGAATGTTTTACCCAAAATTGTAGTCATGTGCTAGTCGTTAATTTTTTGTTTTAACGAATATTGCTTCTTCTAATAACCCCTCGGGGTGCTCCCATGCCCCTTTTTGTGTTTACAGATGAAGAGGAAATGGGGACACCGTGGCATTAAGACGAACGCAGATGCACTACTTGCCTTCCTTGTCTCTCACGGTGGTGACCTGAATGCATACAATAGTGCAAGGTGGAAAATAAAAACTATGCTTCAACAAAAACGGGATCCAATCCTGCAACCTCTACTTGACATTCAAAGTCAGAAACGGTATAAAATACGTTTGATACAAGACATACGATATGATTTTTTCATAAAAAGTGCAATTTAATACATTACATGGACATGATTTATAAATCAAGATTTAAATTTTGAAAAGATTTAAAAAAAAATCGATTTAAAAAATAAACTCAAATGAAAATTTCTAACGAAACTAGATAATCGTTGATGATTAAAAACTTTGTTGGTTATTGAATTCATTAATCCACCATAAATGACGGTTTTGAAAGTGATTTAAAAGTTTGAATCAGCGTCATTGTGACTTTATTCTTAGAGTGAACTTCCCGTTGGCTATATAGTTCCTACAATTTTTTAAAAGTTTCAGTTAACTTTTAGTATTCATTCAGTTAAATCAAATTAACACCAAAATTTAAAAAGAATCTACAAAAACGCGCCATTTTGTGGAAACGTGTACTGGTTGTAAAGGCAAAACATACGAGTACTTGCCTACTTTCAGCCGTATATATTATTACGGCTGCTTTCCTTCAACTATTTTCACAGGTCCATTGTTCACTTAACAGACGACAAAGTAACACAAAGTTGTTATGATTCAGGAACCATTACATGTTGAATCTTCTTTCGAGAACCATTTTTAGCATCCCACTCAACTCGTCCTCTGGACGATTACATAAAAACATCGGTCTATTCATCCCTGTCACACTTCCCCTCAAAAACGAGTATTTTACAAGTAGGGATAGTGCTATAAAACATTTTGCATTCAATGCTGTTTCATCAACTGTTGTAAGACTACATGAACCTGAAAGTATTGATAACTGTGGGGTATTGTGGATTCAGAAATTTGAAAGTCAGCTTGCAGAGTTTTACGGTACCAGTATGCAAATGGTATTACAGTGTTGTCATGTGGTTTCTTTTCACAAATTAGAATTGAGTGTGCACAATCATAAAAATTAATGATTTTTATGGCATCCTGCTCTATCACTTTTACCACTTACTTTTGCATACATGAGAAGTCATTTGTACGAAACATAAAACAAATAGAGTTCAAATCGCAGAGAAGTTCACGTTTAACATGACCTATCAATATTAATATGTCCTGATGCATCTCTGTAGTTTTTTTAATCTAAATATATTTTGTGCGTTAGAATATTAATGAACAAACTTCAGGAACTTAAATCTGACTGAAAGATAGTATAGTATAGCCTTCACGCCAGTTGTAAAAACACGTTACTATTAATCTGAACTGTTGTCTTGTAGTCGGTCTATCCCTGTAACAATATGAGCGTACTGTTTAATTTGTTTGCAATCTCTAAAACGCTTACAGGAAAGACATCGCCAGACAGCAGAGCGCATCCAAACGCCCCCTACGTACCCTGACTAAGACAAACAAAAACAAAGGAACTAAGGTCAGCTCTGTGTCGTCTGTCTTACAGAAAAGCACTGTAAGATCAGGTTCAAAGAAAGGTAGCTCTGGAAACTCCCCGGCGAAGTTGGCAACGGGTTCAGGAAGTCAGCAGAAATCTTCAGGTGAAGAATCCAATGATTGTTTTAAAAGAAAGAGCACAGATTCAAAACACAAGGCTACAGATATCGATATATATAATCCCTTTTTTTATAGTAGAACGATGACGAGGACTATAATCAGAAATCATTACCCAAATCGGTTTCCTGAAGTTTATGTGGAAAACTATGGAATCGGATTGCGATGCCATCGATCTGGAGAAGAAAAAACAGTGCTGAAGGTCCAAAAGTATAAATCCGTCATGCCGATTAGGATATACATTTCGATGCTATTCATTCACTATGAGTATTTGATAGTGGAGATATGGTTTTTTCTTAACTTCTCCTACTGTAGTTACGATTTCCATACTGCTTCGAGAATCATGAAAATCTTTGAGGAGGGAAAAGTGCAGTTGAAAATGGAAAATATTTCAAATTGTGATGAGTTTGCGTTCAAGTAAGATTAAAATAGTCAAGGAATCAAGTGACTGAAATATTTTGACTGTCAACTGAAGAGATACAAACATATATATTTTGAGTTAATGTAGCATTTCTTTATTCTCTGTATCTTATATCCTTATAGGCAAGTTGCATAACATACAAACTGAGATCAAGCGCAAAGACGAAGAGCTTGAAACCCTTCAGTCCAGGGTCAAGACACTGGAACACCTTGTCAAGAAGAAAATCTCCTTCGCATGTGGTCATGATGTCATCCGAAGCATTGCTGAGCTCATCCCTGAATGCCCATATTGCAGCGAGCCAATTTCTTCAGTCGTTGACTTGCAGTAGGGACCTTACCCTCTTAATGCAAAGGAGTGGAAACCTTTTTAGGATAAATGTAAAGGATTGCTACCTTTAGAACCGAATACATTCAAACATAGTGATTGAATAGTTCTTTTGTTTAATAGTGGATCGCTGTGTTTTATTTTCGATGTAGGTTTCCTCTCCAAAACGAAGAATGATCCGTAATATCACTCTCCCAAAGTGGATTTCCACTCCTGTACATAATTATCGAGGGCATTGCAATGATAAGGGTTAACGCCTATTGGTTCTCATCGCACGTGTAGAGGTATTACCACTAAATAATTTGAAGGCTGAGATTTCAATACCACATTTGTTTACCCATGGCGGTGCAACTTTAGTGATCAATATTAATTCAAATCATTGCTGGGGTATTATGACAAAGGGTCCATTGAAACTACATGATTCGCATGTCCTCAAAAAAAGATTGACTTTAATGCCATTTCCGTAATGCACTAGTAATCATATTTAAAACATATGTCTTTGTTGAGTTAATTGTTATTATTCGTTTCGAGTACATGTAATTATATTTCAAAATTCACCATGTAAATTGCATAGTACGTGTTGTTAGGGCTTGTCACAAAGTTTGTCTGACCTAGCAACAACTGACGTTTGCAATAGGCATCTTGCCAATTGTTATACAGTCAATTATAATACTTGGTAAACGTTTATAATTTTTATTAGATTTTGAAAATGTCCTATTGGCCTGACGTTGTATATGAGATATCATCGACGATTTATTTGTCTTTTCAACTGTGATAATGATCATAATTATTATAAAATATATTACGACACTATTTATCCCTGATCACTGAGTAGATTTCATGCCATTTGTACAATAAATAGCACGTTTGATTTTAAATCTCTTCTCTAAAGGCAAAGGGCAAAACCTGCTTAAATAAACCGCTTTTTGTAACACCATGTTTCCAAATCTCAATAACAAAATTAATAAAAAGAACAATGCTCATTATAACTAGGACAGGTTACTCCGTATAAGATACAATGTCCCTTTTGCAGCCAACATCAAATTCTGTAGAACTTTGCAGGAATTATAAATAAGTCATGTATGTCCTATCTGTGAAATTTAAACGTTAGCAGTATCCTAATATTCAAATTATGCAAGGAAACCCGTTTACTTGCTAGACTTCACTGGCAGACACTATTGAGTAACTGACTGGCCTTTTCTTCTTCTTTATACATAAAATGAGCTGTAAAGGGTACATGAGCATTTGTCTACATCAATAACCCACTTCTTGGAATGGCCACAATTAAACTGATTAAATCTTTGCGGAGCATAAAAAGTACGATCATTCGGTACAATGGTCTGAAAATCAGACTATTACTTACTGGCTCTATAGCTCTTAAGTCGATTCAATAATAGTCCTTATTTTCCCACTTAATGACATTTTCAAGTCCCCCGTTTTTTAGGGAAGTTCTACATTAGTATTATCTTTCAAATGCCGTTGGAATTTAACCTTGTCATTTGTTTGGCCTGCAAATGGGACATAGTACCTTTAACAACAGTTTATCATGTTGTTGCTTAAGTAGAAGCTGGTGTTATGAGTGTGAAACTTAGTACTTTCATCCAGTGTGAGTAGTAGATAAACAAGCAGGATGCATTATCTTCAGATCGAATTCAAATGTGGAGGAACGTATCTGTCTAATCAATGTACTAGAATCCTTAATTTTCGATTTCCTTTTTATTTTGTTTGTCTGAATGGACATGCTATTAAAACTGAAAAGAAATCATTTATTAATATCAAAACAAGATGTACCCATATTTTAGTCATAATAATGCTTTGTTTTTTATGAAATAACTGAAATACCCTGATATGTAGGCAAGTCATTGCAGTTCTGGAGTGTTTCATTTTCCACAGAAAAATGCCTTTTCATTTCATTATGAAAATGAAAGAGTACGCTCTTTTTTTTCTTTCTTTTTTATTAGATATCGTCAGAGATTACTATGAAAGTTTGTGTAACTTTTTCTTTGTTTTGTTTTGTTCGTTATGCAGTTACAGTTCATTACTTCAATAATGTGCTTTGTATTTTTCTTTTCTTTCTAATTAGATGAGAATTGTCCTCTGTACTTAATGTTAAATAAGAGTTTATAACAACACTTATCTAAGATATGCTGATGAGCCCTAATGGCTCAACATTCGTATCCAAATGTGCTTCTTTTAAAGTTATGTTTGCTACTTTACAAAATAGGAGGGGCAAAACTAAATAGCTCGCGGTCATGCACTTAGTTCAACAAGGGACGGTGTGTGTGGCGGTGGATTGCTTGGCATCATGTTATGCCTTTTAACACGACATGGACGCAGCCATTTTAGATGTGACGTACCAAGTTATACATGTATCACGCATGAAGCTTTAATTGGAAAGACTTTTTATTCAATAACAAAACGTTTCCTTTTCACTGAGGGAAAATATTAGCCGAGAAGGTAAAAACTACATTTGGTAAAATTGTGTTGACTGTTATTTTTTGTAATGATTGTAAACTATAAACAATTTAACATTATGTTGAGACGCACGTTTGTTTTTAATAAAAAAAAAAATTTAAACTGATTTGAATTGATAAGTAATTTTGTTAACATAACTTTCATGTCAGTTTACTATTAGTATGGTATACAAACTTTTTGTACATGACTTGTGTATAACAAAAAATATGACAATTATCACAGGATCCCACATTATAAGTATTCGTTGAAGCTTGTCAGACCAGTGTATTCTGAATACATAGTGTGCTTATGGTGCGTAAGAACAAAAAAAAAGCCATTGTATGATAGATATCAGTTTACACGGAAGCGTAAGCATTGCGTGGTGGCAATTTCTTCACAGTTGTTAGTGCGAAAGACTGGGGAATTCCCGTGAACACTTAACGCACTCAACACGTTCCAGACAGCTATTGAGAATTGGCTGTACTTGTATGTGCCAGGTTTTGAAGCCGCCGTTACTGATCAACAACAGACTTAATGGATGAAGTGATTTTATGAAGCCAGTGACGCAAAATTGGACAGAGAGGAGGAGGAAGCAAAGAACATGTAATTCATCCTTATTGTTCTTTATGATTAAACTTGTCTTTGATCCGGATATATTTCCTTATGAACATATTTATAAGAGAGTGAGATAGGAGAGGGGGGGGTGTGTTGGATAAGTATTTGTGTGTGGGTATGTTTATAATTTGATTGACTTTAAAGAAACTTTTTAAAAAAATATTTACTTGTGTATTATTTGTTTTATAAAATGGGTTGACAATCTTACTTAGCGAGGCCATAAGATGTCTCCCTCAAGCTTTATCCGCGGTTGTTATCACCAAAATGAACCCCATGCAGATGGTACCATGCAGATAGTAAAAAATAGTGCACGATCACGTGATCCATTTTCACGCTTCTCATTGGCTACATCCTTGATTGAACCCATTTTATAATGTATGATAAATAACACACGGACGCGTAAGCAGTGTACGATCGGAATTTATTGCCAGTTGGTATTGCGCAATACTGGGGAATCCCCGTGAACACTCTACACATTCAATACGCTGCAGACAGCTATTGAGAATTGGCTGTACTTGTATGCATGTATGTGTGCAAGGTTTAGAAGCCGCCATTACTGATCAACAACAGACGTATTGAAAGAAGTCATTTTATGAAGCCAGTGACGCAAAATTGGACAGAGAGGAGAAGGAAGCAAAGAACATGTAATTCATCCTTGTTTTATGTGATGTGTGTGATGGATTGTGTGATGGATTTAAAGAAACATGAAAGAGAGAGAGAGAGAGAGAGAGAGAGAGAGGGGAGAATTTTATATGCGCATGGGTGTGGGTGTATAGACAAGTGTGTTTACAATTTGCTTTTTTTGTTAATAGAAACATGGAAGAGAGAGAGAGAGAGAATGGTTATATGCGCCTGGGGTGTATGACTAGATAAGTGTGTGTGTGAGGTTGAGCGTGCGTGTGTGTATTATTTCCTGTATTTCAAAAAAGCACGAAAGAAACTAACTTGCATGTTAATTGTATGAATAGATCTTAATTGGATGAGTGAATGAGTGCCTATGTTCAATTTTCATTGAAATGTAAAATAAGATGTAACTTTTAAAAAGAAAATGCGGATAGGTTTTCCAATTTCAACTATTGGTTACTTTTAAAACAATTTTTTGTAATGAAATTTAAAGAAAAAGAAAAGGAGGAAGTTCTACATGAATTTCCGTTTATTTATTAGCCGATGAGAACAAAGTTTTGATGGATTCCAAATTCAATCTATACGCATTTATAGAGCCAGTAAGAAATGATGTGATCATTTTGAGTTTTATATATTTTCAGTCATAATGTATATTTGATCTTCTCCAGAACTAGAATGTTATTTATGGATAAACAAATTGTTAAGGCCTACAGAAGGACAAAGGAATGTGAAAATGACGTTTCTATGGTAAGAAGCCTCACTGGTACAGGGTACAACAGAATGGTGAACAAAGGTTAAAGAAGTATTGTACACGGTGAGAAACCTTATTCGCGGATTGTTAGTGAATAGTGGGCGTATAACTGAGTACAATAACAAGCGAACTGCCTTTACACTGCCTTGGCGAACGTCGGGTAAATGGCAAATAAAGTATACAATGGTATAAGGAGTAGATAAGTTAACAAGTGAACAATATGTAAAGTATTTTAAGAAATCATCATTATTCGATCTTAGCCAATGCTTGCTCTATAACGATGGATTATTTGTGACAATTATGGAGGTTTCCTTTTATCTTGTTAAAAACGATATGTTTTAACAGGATGAATTATAAACGAATATGATTATAAACCTTGAATAATCCTTGCTTTAAATGGCATGAAATTAAAAAGAGTGGATTTATCTGCAAACGTTGATAACTGCAAACCTCTCCGAACATGACATAGACTTCTACCCTCTCTTTATCTCACCCTCTCTCAATCTATATAGTACATGTTTCTATTTCTTTTAACATTCTTCCTTTATATCTATCTTATATGTTTCCCATTTCTGCCCTCTATTTAGCTGTTGAAGGTTAACACAAATGGAAACCCCTGTAAAACCAGGTTTCCGTGTCATCCGAGGGCCTGATTGGACTTACAAGAACCAAGATGGCGGAAAGGGATACGCAGGAACGGTTCTGAGACTACATGATGAACGTCAACCACATTTTCCAAAACTCTCGGTACTCGTTCAGTGGGACAATGGAGATAAAGGTCTCTACCGGGCTGGCTATGACCAGGGTTACGATCTCAGGATCATTGATACAGCTAATGCAGGTAGTTCCACATATGGTTACTAATACTTTTGTTAACCCAGGGAAGCCTCATCCGTTTCAATGCTGTTCTCCGTGAGGGCCCTGCAATTAGTATTAACCCAGCAATGGCAAGGTACCTATTTACACCTGGGTGGAGAGTGGCAAATATAGATTATTTTCTTACTAAAGAATGTTAGTGACAGGCAAAATCGAACCCTAGGAATAACAGTCAATTAAATTAGCTAATACATTAAAGGTAAAGACCAGTTATGGTCATGCGATAGCATTGTGAAAGAAACGTTGTGGAATCGATCAGAAAAGGTTGATCATCTAGCATCTAGCATCTGCAAGTTTCTGGAATCATCAAAATGATAAGCAATTTGGCCCATTCTTCGTAAAGTTACAAATACTATACACAGAAAGATGTATATGGGACTACCCTATATCTCTCACAGACCACGAGAGAAACAAATTTACCAAATATATGATTTAGTAGGCGGTTTACCGGCAAATTTTGTATCATCATGTATTAGTCAAAACATATTCTTTCACATGATTGGTAATGAGAGCTTCCATTTCATTTTTTGAAATTGGGGCGTTTCCAATACTGGTCTTTACCTTTAAATTACTAAACCACGAAACCTCGACAACTATTGATGTTTTGATATGGTTCGTACCTCTCTTTTATACATAAACTCATGCCCGTTACAATGTTCTTCTATGTTCTTCCTTTGACTTTTCCTCTTCTCTGTAATGCCGGATACAACTACTACAATTGCCAATATTCCATTTAAGATTTCACCCAACCAGGGTTCCGGCGTTTCATATGCTTGATAAAGGGAGCAAACAAACTTAATGTGTGGACTATAATTTTAATTAATTAGTAGCTGTATTACATTGATAATAATAGTGGCTACTTGTACAGGTCCACCTTTCGGTGCTCATGGCATTGTGACGATATTATGGACTTTTAGATTTGCACGTCGACATAGTGGACTGCTACGTGTCACGTCCTTTGAAGGTTTGAACGTCGACATAGTAGACTTACTTTTAAGGCACTGAGCAGGCACACGTATCAGTCCACTATGTCGACGTGCCAATAGAAAAGTCCCTAATATTGATGACGATGGCTTCTTGTATACCGCCTATGTCCGCTTCTAATGGGCGCTCATAGCCCTTGCTCTACATTGTCTCGCAAACTTAACGTTCTTGGTCAGTGTTACGATATGGTCAAATTAAGGTCAAATTGAGATTATTTTCCGTTAGATTTTGTTGACATTGGTATTTTTCCCCTTTGTATTAGTGTGTCATCCAAAGGTCTGGTGTGACGGATGCGACGTTGATGAGATTAGGGGGATGCGATGGAGATGCACCGAGTGCTACGCCTTTGACCTCTGTACCACTTGCTACATGAATGATGAACATGATCTCAGTCATATATTCATGAGAGTGCTGTCTTCAGACAAAACATCCATGGGGTATGCACTTGTATATTACACTCCACATGTACAGGTATATTGTGGGATTTGGGTGATGAAAGACCAAGAAATCGGCTATTACTGCGGGCAATTTAGGGAGAAATGGCATTTTGGTCATCATAATATATCAGGTTTTTGAAACAGTACAACATTACTCTTCCTGTTTGTACATCTCTTACTATATCAAGCTTGTCTTACACTGGAACGATCTTATCTAGTCCCACTTATCTACACTGAGTTTGTTTTCTCTGCGTGCCATATCTCCTAAAAGCGAAGTGTATTATACTTAATTTAACAGTCGTTAGTGTCGTTTAGAAATGGGATTGTTGTTGTTTTTTTACCCCATTCTAAAATCAGTTGAGTCCCAACAGCCAGGGGGTACATTGGTTTGATGAATTACATTTGAAATTACTTGTATTGTGTTTTGTTTAATGCCGATAAAAGAAAACCTCCTGGGGCAAGTAAACTCGAAACCATCATAAGTCTAAGTTCAAAGAATTTTCGTAGAAAATTCGTGTTAATTATTTAACACATATCAATGGGATTTCCACAAAGTTAGACTTATGACGGATTCATGAAACGGCCCCTACACACCAATAAGAATGTTTATTAAACATGTTTGAATCTTAGTTAGTGTCTTTGAAAATCAGACAATCGAAGTCAGACCCAAATCTACCAATATTCCGTTGCTACAAGTTGACACATACCAGTTTCCAGCGTTCAATATTGATTTTTTTTTTAATTGATGCAGTCCTAAGATGCTACCAAGATCATCATCTCCTCGTCTTGCTCTTAAAGGAAGCTTTGCTGGAGCAAAGGTTGTCAGACATCCCCAGTGGCACAAGAGACTTGAATCAGGTTCGTCTTGATATAGAGATGTTGGCAATGCACATGAACATGTAAAGTGGCTATCATAGTATTTAATAAAAAGGGTTCATCGCACATGTCTGTTACATATAACGAGATGAAATCTCCAAATAATTGCATTTGGCGACAGAAATGAAGAATAATCAAGAAATTCTCTATACAAATGATATCTATCAGAGCTCTTATTTTATTTCCTCCTAGATAAGCTACTCGGGACAGTAGTCAGACATGGACAGACACTTGAGGATAAAGTCAATGTACGAGCAGCGGTTGAGTTCTCTTTTGGGCGAGAGAGGGTAGACCTCAATAAAATCTCATGTACACTACCAGGGTCAGGAGGTTTTGTGTATGCTGGACACCTAGCAAATCTTGGTGAGAATAGCAATGTCTTAGAGTGCTTAGAGTTTAAAAATTAAGACAATTTATTTTATCTCGTATTTTTCCAAGTAGTTGTATATACGAGGTGCTCCACAAAGTCTGCAACACCTGGGATCTGCAATTTCGAAGACACCATTTCGAAGACACCACCTTCGAAGACACCATTGATTTCTGTTTTTTCCGAGTAAAATGACACCAAGATTATAAGTGTTTCGGTAAGACGTTTTGATTCTACAGATATTTTTGTGAGGCAATATTTTTTCAAACTTTGCTACTTTTACAACCGTCAAAATGCTTGCAGCCGTGCAAAATGTGCACATGACGGCTTCCCATACAACCAGCTGAGTTGAGAAACGCATTTCCGTCCCGTTAAAACAGCTGATTGTATGGCAAGCCGTGAAGAGGTCGCTGAAGTTGCAGATCGCAGGTATTCTTTCGGGGGTTACCCTGCCTACCAATAAATATTGATATCAGGAGAAAGAATATGTTCTTAAATCATGTAAATAGACCCGGAAAGATATGGTCATTTGTACAGTCATAAATATCCATATCATCATCATCATCATTGGAATTGAGATTGCTATTACCACTGTCGCTTATTGGGTTATGAAACATGTAAACAAAAGAAAAAATCAGAAGAAAAAAAATAGATGTTTTCCTTGAGACATGTAAAAGAAGAAAGAGCTAGGCTATATAGAACAGATTTGTTTACCCTTAGTTGTTCGCTTATCATAGGGGATCTGGAGCGAGTGAATGAAGGTGACAACGTCCTGGTAACTGCCACTCCTGCAGAATTGGAGGAACTCCACAAGCGCAGAGGATTGTGGAAGCCAGATATGACCAAAGTGAGTATAAGTCTATATTCACTAATATCTAATGCTTTCATCAAGTGTTGGAGAGATTTAGGTTCCTTTAGTCCTTCCAAACAACATCTTGAGGCTGCAATTTTTAGCTTTTGCCCCACAAAATTCTTTTTATTTCGAATATTTCAAAAAAATAATTCGTTCATGTTTTGCCATTCAAATAATGAGTGAACTTGATAGTAGAGAGGAAAATTTCTTTATAAATTCAGTAAATGTATATCCCACCGCTGCCCCTGTTAGTAAACTAAAGTCATACCTGTCTTAGCGCCCAATCTCTTGTAAATGCCACCTGTATATAGCGGCCATGTATTTTGTCACCCTAGAGAAAAAAAATATATTTCGTAGAACCTGTCTAGAAAGGTCACCTGTCTACAAAAGCCACTTTCTCTATTTCCCATGGGTGGCCTCAATAGACAAGTATGACTGTACATTGAATCGAGTTCGCAGAGAAACGTTTTTACATACTAGTGCTTCATGTGGGTATTTCTCATGGTGACATGTTAATGCTACATATGACTGAAGATTTAATCTCCAATCCAATCCAATCTACAGAGTAGTTGGTATAGCCGTGCAGTTACAAAGCGCTTCACAATTTGCTCTTCAACATAGTATGAGGACCATTTAAACAATAATAACAAAGACTTTTAAAATGTCACTAGAATATGTTTCGTAACTCGTTTGCAAGCAACAATTCTAATTTTACAATTTTCGGCCTACCTCGCAGCAACTAATATATGAAATTCGCCAGGTGCGGATCCAGAATTTCTTAGGGGGAGGCCCAAATTTGAAATTATGCGTGCCAAATATTGGTACGTAGTAGTGACCAGCAGTGACGTAATGGGGGGGGGGGGTTGGGTACAGGGAGGGGCGAGTTTTTCCCCTACCTCCACCGCGAAGCGCGGAACCTTCGACATTTCAATAAATTATTAAAGAAAGAAGGCGATTCATTGTACCGTTCCCAAAAATAATCCTCGTCTGAATAATGTTCCCCCCCCCCCTCCCGCGCAAAGCGCGGAAGCTTTTAAGTTTCATTAAATCGTCTAACTTCAGTTTTCCCCCTCCTGCGCGAAGCACGGAAGCTTTTACGTTTCATTAAATCATTAGAGAAAGAAGACGATTCGTTGTACCGTTATGACTTTTAATCCTCGTCTAAATTCAGTTTCCCCCTCCTGCGCAAAGCTTTTACGTTTCATTAAATCATCAGAGAAAAAGACGATTCGTTGTACCGCTCTCGAAAATAATCCTCGTCTGAATTTAGTTTCCCCCCTTCCGCGCAAAGCGCGGAAACTTTTACGTTTCATTAAATCATCAGAGAAAGAAGACGATTAGTTGTACCGTTCTCGACTCCTTGTCTAATCCTTGTCTGAATTAAGTTCCACCCCACCTTCCTGCGCGAAGCGCGGAAGCTTTCACGTTTTATTAAATTATTAGAGAAAGAAGACGATTCGCTGTACCGTTCTCGACTCTTAATTCTGTCTGAATTTCAAAAATCTTCTTTGTCTACTCCCTTTTCTTCCTACGTCCTCTTTCCTTTTCACTTCTCTCTTTTTTGGGGGGACCACCTCACCGTCACCCCCCCCCCCCCCCCTGGCTACGCGCCTGCGGTCAGATGAACATATGTTGATACCTTGTCCGCCCCCGGAAGCTCAGGGGTTTAAGGCAATAATTTTCGGTCAGATTAGCATTCAGACGTCCGCCTTAGGGCCCTAGGTGGGGTCCAGGGGGCAGAGCCCCGGAAGTTCAGGGGTTTAAGGCATTTAATTACGGTCAGATGACCGTTATTTTGATACCTAATTGTGACACTGGCAGGTCACTAATTGGCGTGGGGTTCAGAAAGCGGAGCCCCCGGAAGCTCAAGGGTTTTAGGCACTCAATTACGGTCAGATGAGTATCAAGGGGCACGCCTTAGGGATCTTGGTTGGGTCTAGGGGGCAGAGCCCCCGGAAGCTCAGGGGTTTAATTACGGTCAGATGAGCATTTTTTGATACCTTATTATTTTGTGACACTGGCAGGACAATATTTGGCGTGGGGTCCAGGGGGCAGAGCCCCCAGAAATCAGGGGTTTTAGTCCTTAAATTTCTGTCAGATGAGCATTTAAGTGCCCGCCTTAGGGTCCTAGGTGGAATCCCCATGCACCCCGCTCCACAGATTATTTACGGGATTAACCGCAACTGATCTCCCCTTCTTTTCTCCCGTTTCTTCTTCCTCTTTTTTGTTCCCTTTTAGCTCTCCTCTTTTCCTTTCCATTCCTTCTCTCTTTTTTTTAGCGGGGACGGGGGGGGAGCAAGGGCCTTTTGCCCCCCCCCCCCCCGATTCACAACTTGTTGGCGGGAAAATTGCAACTGATATCCCCCTTCTTTTCTTTTCTTCTTCCTCTTTTTTCCTTCCCTTTATCTCCTCTTCTCCTTTTTTTCTTTCCCTTTCCTTCCTTCTCTTTTATTTTTTGATTGGGGGGGTGAGGCAACAGCCTGGGAGGCAAGTCCTCCCCCCCCCCCCGATCTCCTTCTTCCCTCCTTTCTTTTCTTCTTCCTCCTCTTTTTTCCCTTTCTCTCCTCTTTCCCTTTCTCTTCTTTTCCTTCTCTCTCTCTCTCATTTTTTTTTGGGGGGGCGGGGGGGTGCCAAGGCCCGCTCGGCCCCCCCCCTGGATCCGCGCCTGCAATCCGTATTCTGACTATTGTAATACAATTATTCGTAACAAGTGAATTTAAAAATTTGTAACATGGCACTTAAAGTAGCTGTGCGAAGATTTTTTTGTTAAATTACTTCATTGTCATTATTGCAAACATGAAACTTTGATTGGACAATTTTATCAAAATTCAATGGTTGAAAACATTCGAAGTAATGATTATTATCAATTATGAAAACGCTTTAATACAGCCCCGACATAGCACCTGAAGAACTATCCGAACGCTGCTGAGATGATATTCGTTAAAAAGAACTTATTTCGAATTTTATATTCATGGTTATAAATATCTTTCTTTCTCTCTCACAAAATATATTATGTTCCCATTGCTGCCCTGTTGGAGAGACTACCCGACTTAAATGTAACTTTAAAAATAAAAATGCAGAAAATGGAATAGGCAAACATATTTACTATTACTTTCTCTGTCTATACACAGACGTTTCTCGAGAAGGGATATGTGCTTAAAAGGACGAATACTGGTGACTTCACAGTGACTTTCCATGACAGCCAAGAAACATTTAGAATGAATTCTGCAGCTCTAAGGAAGGTAAGCAGGCCTTGCTTATACCTAACTGACTATACAAATGCTTGTATCATATTTTTCTTGATAAATATGGCCTAATTATAAAGGTGTCGTGATACGGTGGTTCTGTAACCAAACAGATGACGGGTTTCGAATCCCCACCGCAGCATTAATTTCCTTTTGCAAGACATAAATCTCCATTTGCCACGCTCGACCCAAATGAGGTTACTTGGTATCTGGCAGGAATTCATTCCTTTCCTAGAAATGCTCAGGTACCATACCGGCAGCCATGTTAATTTAGCAGCTCCAGGAGTGTCAAGCCTGACAGACATGAGTGCTTAACAATAACCTACTATTATCATTAGTATTAGTATAATAATTATCATCATTACTTTTGCTGTTGTTGCAATTGTTGTTGTTGTTATTGTTATTAAATAATTACCAAATCTACGGGGACACATAATTATCAACAATTTTCTTGATATCATTAGTATCCTTACCATTTCCATTTCTACCCACCTGTTCATTTTAGATTCATCCATTAAGTATCGGTCAGCTTGTCCGGATAAGTGATGATATCGAGATGGTCAAAAGATTACAGTCTGGACATGGCGGATGGACGGCAGCTATGAAACAGGTGACTTCTGTCTATATAACTATTTTAGCTATAGAATACGGGTGCGCGAGGCGGGAGAGGGGAGCTGCTTTCTGCGAACCCCTCCCCTCGAGAACTAACAAGGTTCCTATATTCCGGCATCACAGATGCTCGTTTTTGTTATGCCATATCGAATCTATATTTTGTTATAACTCTCTCGCTTAGGTCGCAAACGAAGTTAATATACGGGCAATGATATCAGCCCACCATCCTTCTATTTACTTCCACATTACAAACAAAACAATTATGTAGCCCAATAATCATGATCATTATATTCCTGTTTTAGGCCATCGGTACAGTTGGAAAGGTGGTAGAGATTGACGGATCGGATATTCACGTCAAAATCAAGGGCAATCTCAAATTCGTTTTCAATTCTGTAAACCTGACTCCAGAACGGTTTCGTGCTCCTAAACCAGAATATGAAAATTTTGACGAAAATTTGCGTGGTAAGTTTTAAGTTTTAGGTCTTATAATAGTTTATTACATTTACGATTACACATTACAATTTGGTTTAATATCTACATCCAAAGAGGATGCAAACTTTAATATTATAAACAATTAATAGAAACATAAATGAAATTAATTAATGAATGAATAAATTTAAAAAATCATGAATCAATAATTGAAAGTTCTATTAATAGCACATTTCCTTGCAATTCACCCTTTGGTACACAGTAAAAACGCTGTTTAAAAAAGTGATGTTCACTTACAGTTGTACACTATCTTAAACAACAGTTGATCAAATTGTAAACAATGTTGCTCGACACAGAAGTAATTTTGTTAAACATTCGTTGTTTAAAATTTAATGACTGCTATATTTACTATACGAGAGCTTTTAGACAGTGTTGTTTACATATGACGTCATGTGCCTCGTGCCAGTTAAGTGCGTGTTGCTAAAGGCCCGGTCACACAGAGGGGACGCATGGGGGACGCACGGCCGGCGCATGGAAAATTTGCAATTTTGGCCAGTGCGTTGTCGTGCGCCCAACTTTTGTCGAAGCTATACAGCTAGCTGACACCAAATGCATAGCGCGCTGGACGCGTACAGGGCGTATACAGGGCGCACACAGGGCGCACACAGGGCGCACACAGAGCGCACATGAAAACAACTTCCACGAATGCACAGCGTGTTGCTAGCGCGCTGGACGAATGGTCCACGCATGCACCGCGTTCTACGACGCACGGCCAGCGCATTGGAAATCGGAAAAGAACGTGTGCCTAACTTTTGTCATAATTTTGGAAAAGCTAGCGAGCTGACACAAAATGCACGGCGTGTAGCTAGCGCGCTGTGCGTATACAGGGCGTGTGCTCCGCGTTTGTTTGGCGCTGGTCTAGCGCGCTCCACGCATGTCTGGCGCTGGTCTAGCGCGCTCCGGCGCATGTCTGGCGTGCCTTTGGCGTGTATATTCATGCGTCGAGCTCGGCGCACGTTTTTGAGCATGCTCAAAAAATCCCGACGCACACAGCGAATGACGACGCATGCATAGCGCTGGTCCAGCGTTGGTCCAGCGCGCTCGACGAACGAGTAACGAATGATGACGCACGCCTAGCGAACGACAACGCACTGGCCCAAATTGCAAATTTCCAATGCGCTGGCCGTGCGTTCCCCATGCGTCCTCCCTGTGTGACCGGGCCTTAAAGGCTTTATTTCACATTGTTATGTTTAGAAACAGGTTCCTTGAAACTAACATGCAATTGAAATTGACATGCCACTTAGAAATGCAGTGCAGCTGTTAAGGCACAGCTCATTGTTATTCATATTAGATGCATACACACAATGCAAGTGTATGCAAGGGTCTTTAATTGTTGACTACACAGATTGATACATATGTAAAAGCACATGGACATTGAGTCTGGATCAAACTACCAAAGCAACCACACGTGTTTCTGCAGGCTCCATCTTGTTTGTCTCTATACTTACATTTATTTAGCTTAATAGTTATTACTTTCCAACCCACAACACAACATCATGGCCGACCAAGCTACCGACGCGCTTCTAAGTGACTGGGGATTCAATGGCTTAATTGAAATCACTTTTCTATTAACCACTTTGAAGTTTTTAACTTATAGCGTAAGTTCACAGTTAAAATTTTCGGTATCTGTACGCAAATGTCAGAATATAGGTAGACTTAAAATCGTCGCGTCATGCAGTGCGGCACTGATCGCGCACTCGGTTATAACGTGTGCTAAATTCCTTGCCATAGAGATTGCATGCATTCCTATATATGCAGTTTATAGGTGCGTGCATGCGCGCTCATGCAAAATGGGCACTGTTTTGGCGCTAATTCATGAATTGCAGAATTACCCTAGTCTTCATATACCTATATAGAGACCCAAAAGTAGTGGTGCACTTATTCAGAGTATCAAACCCAAATTATACCCCATTATACAACCCTTTTGTTGTAAACAACCCCCACTGAACAACAGCTCCTTTTTAAACAACTTTCTTTAAACAACCCAGTTGGTTTAAACAACCCCAACTGAACAACAGCTCCATTTTAAACAACTTTCTTTAAGCAACCCAGTTGGTGTAAACAACCCCCACTGAACAACAGCTCCTTTTTAAACAACTTTCTTTAAACAACCCAGTTGGTGTAAACAACCCCCACTGAACAACAGCTCCGTTTTAAACAACTTTCTTTAAACAACCCAGTTGGTGTAAACAACCCCCACTGAACAACAGCTCCTTTTTAAACAACTTTCTTTAAACAACCCAGTTGGTGTAAACAACCTCCACTGAACAACAGCTCCGTTTTAAACAACCGTCTTTAAACAACACCGGTTGTTTAAATTGTGATTTTAAACAAGTTGTTCAAAATGTTGATCAACTAAGTGTTTAAACTTTAAACAACTCGAGTTGCTTAACACTTTAAACAACTCTTAGATCAGGTCACCCGTTAATCAAGAGTTGTTTAAACTTTTAAACAACTTGTTCACAAAAATTTTAACTGTGTATTATTTTTTAAAAAGGAATCAACATCACTTCCGGAAGCAATCGGATTTGCTTCATACTGTAGAAAATTAAATATAATTCATAGATCTTTAGATTAGATATTGTATGATCTGTATTTCCATTTAATAGAAACGGACTTGTGGACTTGTCTGCAAGCCTTGTGAATAGAAACTTCGTTCCATAGTTATGCACATTCCCCTATGTCTGAAACCGGTAAAATGTAGGGTTTAATAGAAAAGAGTCACGTCGCGTACTCCCACAACCTGAGAATCCGTGATTTACTGGCTCAACCTTACACCTCGAAAATTAGATTAGCGTTTTTCAACAAGTGCCACAACAACCTCAAGACATCTCTAGCGATGCCGCGAGAGAAATTCGTTAAACTATTTTTGCATCTATAATGAAATAAACCTCAATTTCGTGAATTTTTTTTATCAGAAACTGCTTTTTATTTTCAAACAGTAAGGTGCCATAATTAGTCAACGAGGTGCCCGAATATCTCTTTTGTTAGCGAGGTGCCCGAATATCGTCATATATCGCAATTTTTTTTAAATCACTGCCGTGACTATAAAAAGTATGGCAAATGCTTCATTAGATTGTATCTACGAAAGTACTCAAAACGTGAAACGTGATTATGCGAGCATTCGTTACAAGCTTTATATGACGTTGTTTTACCTTTGCCTCTAGGTCTCCCTCGGGCCATGCAGGATCCTCAATGGAGCATCATGATTCATGCAGAAGCAGGTGATATCAACAAGATGGAGCGTATCTTGGCTATACATCCAGAATGGGTAAGTAATAAGGGTCGGATCTAGAATTCTGTAAAGGGGGAGGGGGTACCAAAGAGAAAAAAAAGTCATCAAATGTTTGGGGTGTTCCTATATTTTCGAATTCTGTAACAACAAAAAAAAAGGGAGAAGAAAGAAGAAAGAAAGGTTAAACCAATTTTAAAAGGGAGCACATGTTCGGCTTATGTATACATATTAGTTATGCCACGTAGGTGTCAAAAGGAGGGGGTTAATGAGCTGGATCTTGGTTTCCTCATGCGATTTTAAATTTAAGAGTTTATAAAGCATTAATATCATAGATACACAGTTAAAATTTTTGTGAACAAGTTGTTTAAAAGTTTAAACAACTCTTGATTAACGGGTGACCTGATCTAAGAGTTGTTTAAAATGTTAAGCAACTCGAGTTGTTTAAAGTTTAAACACTTAGTTGATCAACATTTTGAACAACTTGTTTAAAATCACAATTTAAACAACTGGTGTTGTTTAAAGACGGTTGTTTAAAAAGGAGCTGTTGTTCAGTGGGGATTGTTTACACCAACTGGGTTGTTTAAAGAAAGTTGTTTAAAAGGAGCTGTTGTTCAGTGGGGATTGTTTACACCAACTGGGTTGTTTAAAGAAAGTTGTTTAAAAAGGAGCTGTTGTTCAGTGGGGGTTGTTTACACCAACTGGGTTGTTTAAAGAAAGTTGTTTAAAAAGGAGCTGTTGTTCAGTGGGAATTGTTTACACCAACTGGGTTGTTTAAAGAAAGTTGTTTAAAAAGGAGCTGTTGTTCAGTGGGGGTTGTTTACACCAACTGGGTTGTTTAAAGAAAGTTGTTTAAAAAGGAGCTGTTGTTCAGTGGGGGTTGTTTACAACAAAAGGGTTGTATAATGGGGTATAATTTGGGTTTGATACTCTGAATAAGTGCACCACTACTTCTGGGTCTCTATATAGTTATATGAAGACTACAAGACTACAATATGGTAGGGTAATTCTGCAATTCATGAATTAGCGCCAAAACAGTGCCCATTTTGCATGAGCGCGCATGCACGCACGTATAAACTGCATATATAGGGATACATGCAATCTATATGGCAAGGAATTTAGCACACGTTATAAACGAGTGCGCGATCAGTGCCGCACTGCATGACGCGACGATTTTAAGTCTACCTTTATTCTGACATTTGCGTACAGATACTGAAAATTGTAACTGTGAACTTACGCTATAAGTTAAAAACTTCAAATTGGTTAATAGAAAAGTGATTTCAATTAAGACATTGAATCCCCAGTCACTTAGAAGCGCGTCGGTAGCTTGGTCGGCCATGATGTGTGTTGTGTTGTGGGTTGGAAAGTAAAAACTATTAAGCTAAATAAATGTAAGTATAGAGACAAACAATATGGAGCCTGCAGAAACACGTGTGGTTGCTTTGGTAGTTTAATCCAGACTCAATGTCCATGTGCTTTTACATATGTATCAATCTGTGTAGTCAACAGAAGACCCTTGCATATACTTGCATTGTGTGTATGCATCTAATATGAATAACAATGAGCTGTGCCTGAACAGCAGCACTGCATTTCTAAGTGGCATGTTAATTTCAATTGCATGTTAGTTTCAAGGAACCTGTTTCTAAACATAACAATGTGAAATAAAGCTTTTAGCCAGCGCGCACTTTACTGGCACGAGACACATGACGTCATATGTAAACAACACTGTCTAAAAGCTCTCGTATAGTAAATATAGCAGTCATTAAATTTTAAACAACGAATGTTTAACAAAATTACTTTCGTTTCGAGCAACATTGTTTACAATTTGTTCAACTGTTGTTTAAGATAGTGTACAACTGTAAGTGAACATCACTTTTTTAAACAGCGTTTTTACTGTGTACAGCAAATCCTATCGTACATGGGAGTTGAGGAAAAGCTGTCCGTGAAAAGATTATTAATAGTAGTTTTCTCTGTCTCTTTGCATCTAGATTCATTATGAGGCAGTGCCGGGCATAACACTGTTAGGGTGCAGTGCAGCTAAAGGAGATGTACGCATGATGAAGTTCCTCGTTGGTAAAGGGGCCTTTATTGAGAACGACCACAAAGCCCCACTTTACCAGTCGACACTTGCGTAAGAAATTCCAAGAAAAAATAGTATTTTTGTAAACCTAATGATAATTTGTGTTGCCTACCTGTTATGCTTTAAGATAAACTCCAGTTCTGGTAAAAAAAAATAATAATAATTCTTAAAGAATCAAACGAAACTTACACTGAATGTTCAAGATTACAAATAAATGACATGTGCCAAACAATTTTGGAAGAAAATGTATACTGGCTGAGTAATGAGCATAGAAAAACAAGGAAATCAAGGTAGTACTAGCCCATATATAGCTTTCTGTGTACAGTGCTTGTTACTTTACCAAGACTCGGCCAAATTTATTATGATCTTGATGACTCCAGAACCTTGCAGTGCACACCAATACTTACATGCTACATGATCAACTGTTTCTGATCCATTCCACACCTTTTCTTTCACAATGCAATCGCATTACCAGAACTCACCTGTATCTTTAAACCCGAATCTGTGAATACATTATTCAAATTCTAACAAAGAAAGTAAGTTTCCATCATCCCACGTTGATTTTACACCATCATTCACATGGAAAGGTTTTCTAAATGTAATCAGTAAAATTAGATATCCCACAGGCTTTATGGTCCGAGTCTACAAGCCATTGTACATACATTCTTCTGAAGAAGGTTCCAAACAGATGGTTATCTCATATCTAATTTGATTTACAAAACATTTTCTATTTTCACCATTAGCATGCATTTCTCTGATGAAATTAAATTTACTGAATTAAATTCATGCTGAATGATTTCATGTTAAATGCACCTAAAAAGAGATATATTATTTGCGCAACATTAAAATCTGTTATCATGTAAGAAGAAATTCTCACATGTACCTTTTGGTCGCAGTGATGTACCTTCGAGTTAATTTAATATTGATTTGTCACAGTATGTTGTCATTGTTTATTTGTATTTTTTTTTTACTTTCTTGAATAATTTTTGATAATCGAATTATACATGTTAGTTTAAATGAATTTGTATGACCTTTCTTTCTATTGAGGCACTATTGGGGTCTGCCCACTTGACTGAAGGTCCGCGAGACTTCGCGCGTGTACATAATATAACGTAAGCTATCTATCTGGGATAAACTTGGGCAGCGTCATGGCTGACATTATTTATATAGACAATAACAAATGATTATAAATATCCTATTCCACTCAGATTCATTGTGATACCTCTAATGTGTGTGCATCATTGCAGCTGTGGAAGGGTTGTCATTAATTTTGCTAATGTTAAAGCCACACTGTCCTACTTGTAGCTACTTGCTCCCTCTATTTAGAAAACAATGCCTAATCGGTGACCATTGGTCCCACATGATCCTCTTTTTCTTATGTTAATTGAGAGCTGAGTTGATGAGATAACCACCTGTCCAGTGACCTTACAGAGTGGGCTAATCCCTTCTATAAACTAGTACAGATAAGCTTTAAAGGAGCCCTATCAAAAATGCTCTTGGAGATAACAGTTTGTTCAGTCAGACTATTAATATATAAACTCTGTTTGAAAGAGAAAATAAGATTTTAGCTTCTACTACGTATCCTTAGTCTCGATATTAAACAGTGTTATGTGAGAGACTATTATTTCATAAACTCTTCAAGATATCTGACATTCGATAGATAACCAACTTCCTCACTTTTTAACACTTAACGGGTTGGACAGTACGGGTCAAAATCTTGCAAACATTTTTAGTTTTCGAATATCGAGTTCTTCTAATTATCTGCCCCCAACAATATTTTACGGGCTACATAATACAAAAAAACTCTGCATGATATTGCGAATTATATACCTCACTTAAGAAATCCAGCCATCTGATTGGTCGAAATTGCAGTCATGGTTTTAGCCATTCCCGTAAATAAACGAAAAATGCCACGCCCATGTAATAGTTCGAGGGTAAAATTCAAGTTACCGGGAATAGTTCAGTCTTGCTTAAAAACTGGTTTGAGCGATCGCGGATACCATACATACGTGTACATGTGCGAAGAATTGGTCGCTAGCTTAATTTACCAATTTTTTAATACAGAGCGCAGCGCAGACGACCGTACGGAAATCTCGATCGTACTGAATTCCAAACAAGGCAAAAATGGCTGAAGAAACTCTCCCAAGATTTCAACTTCCTGATGATGATCAAATGCAAGACTTTATTAATTCTGAAGAACACCAAAAGGGTACGTGAAAGTCTCCATGAAAATACTGTGTGCTAAAACCTTCCCATAGAGATTGCACACATCTCTAGATCTAGATCTATGCAGTCCAAGTGCATTGCGCGCACTAATGCTAAATTGGTCGATGTTTTAATTCCAAAATGAGATTCAAACCAATATTGCTCGTGATCCTGAAGGTAATACTCAATAAGTGAGGTGTCATATGAAAGTGCAAGTTTTTCTCCATGTTCCCCACAGGGGCCCACCCCCCCCCCCCTAAATTTTAAAAATATCTTGCTTAGAGTCAGACTAGAAATAAACTCAAAGATACACTCATAAAAAACCGTACCTAGAAAGGCCAAGGTGGTGTCATAAGTTGGCACTTTTTTCGGCATATAAAAGTATTAATGACTGCTTTAATATTCGAGAAATAGTTGTTTTTATACGCTCAAGGGAAAGTTACAATTGTGCTATTGCCCGCGCCTCGGGCAATAGCACAATTGTAACCTTCCCTTGAGCGTATAAAAACAACTATTTCTCTCAAAGCAGTCATTAATAATATACTAATAATGGGTGATGAGACCTGTCTCGACTTTCTACATCGACGTCTACAGGGCGTATCATAATAAAGGATATTGAAGTTTAATGACGATTTATATGAAAACTACTGATTTCATAATCAAGCATTTTGTGTCTGTTGTAAAGGACAGAATGTCCTCTTTTTAATGACACCCCGATCATACTACTACTGTCACAGTTGACTGAATAACAAAGCATTGCTGTCCACCATGTGAAAGGTGCACTGTGCCAAGTTTGATAACATTTCCTTCTTAGACACATAATCCACTCATTGTTCAGCATTTCAATATGTCTGGGCTGACACAAGCACTAATCTTTAGAATTTATCTGTGAATGCTAACTTGTCACAGTGCACCTTTCACATGGTGGACAGCAATGCTTTGTTATTCAGTCAACTGTGACAGTAGTAGTATGATCGGGTGTCATTAAAAAGAGGACATTCTGTCCTTTACAACAGACACAAAATGCTTGATTATGAAATCAGTAGTTTTCATATAAATCGTCATTAAACTTCAATATCCTTTATTATGATACGCCCTGTATATTGAGGCAAGTAAATTTAAGCGTGTACAAATGTTGCATTTTAATATCTGTCCTTCAACTAAGCATATTTATTATTTCTGCATTTAAAGCAGCCAGGACACATATCATTTCTCACTATTAAGGAGAGGTTTATCGGCATTTTCCCCCTCACATTATACTAGTAACATTTTGAAATCCCAATCATCAACTTGTCATCACAATGAAATGAGCTAATTTATGGTGGTGTGATTTTACTCATAAATGAAAAGAGTAATTAATTTTCAGATTTCATATTTCATCACAAGTTTACCTTTTTGGTAAAACTGATTTAGGATTTCTGGTATTTTCTTTGAATTTACTGTCCCCCATAATTATTATATAACCTTTATATGCCTAGGGATCAAAAGCACCAACATTTACGGTCATAACAAATACAACCAAAAGCCAAATGTGTGTACGCAAGCATATGTACTGCATGTTGTGTAATTCACACAATTTATGGTTTTCGGTCTCGCCGGCCTTCGGTCAACTGCACTGTAACCACACTAGCGAGGGGATGAAGCCCCCCCCCCCCCCCACTCCGAGAACGGACGGACCCCATGCGTGTTACCAAAATGTCCGGTAAATGGGTACTTTTCGTGCGACAAAGTCCGGCCCGAGAATTGTAAAAAAAAAAAGGGGTGTATTAACTTTTCACCCGGAGATTTCTTTAAAAAGGGGGTCTTTTTTTCTCTAATCTCTTTGGACTCCTTAGAAATTATTCCGAATTTAGGGGGTTACATTGAGAATTTTCATGATTTAGGGGTGTCTCCAAGGCAGGAAAAACCTGCGAAAGGCCCGCGAAAGGGGGGTTGGGAAATGTTGGCAGTCCTCGGATAGGGGGTGCTTTCAAAAAGAGGGAACGAGCATATGCGTACCCTAAATAACACTGAGTGGGGGGCCGGGGTAGCCCCCCACCCCGCCGCATTCCCTATATTATATTCTATTGCAGAGTAATTTGTCTCCAGAATGCCTGTGAAACTTATATATGATGGCTGACTTGTTATCATTTGTAATTTATCCATTCATTTTTAGTTTATTATTTTGCGGTTTATTCATATATTTTTTTGACATTTTAATTGTCATTTCATGTACCTTTTTACCCTTACCCACTCTTTCATAATGTAAAAATAAGTGTTTAAAAAAAATTAAACTGCTGGGAATGAAATATTCCACACGTAAACACGAAATTGCCTTTTTGTACACTGTCGCTCATAAAGGTGGAATATTTTAGTTTTATCCCAATTTATGGAATTATTTTAAAAATTATTTAAAAATAATACATCTAGATAATAGTATACATTCTCAGATTTTATTGAACAATAATTTGCCAATGTGTGTTTTGCGTGACTGCTAAAGCATGTGTATGCTACTATGCTTATCAACTAGGGGACCTATGCCCTTAAGTCATAAATGACGGTAATGAGGATTAATGCCCCACAAAAGGGCACTAATATAGCACATCGACACGGTTTTGATCATGGGGCCTCACAGTTACGAGGCTATTGCTTTGTCACTGAACTATGACTGTACGCAGCGGGGGCTAGGGTAGGGGGCAGTTTCCATAAATAAAAAAAAACATAGAAAATGCAATTAATTTTCAATAATTTATTGCATTTTACCCCGGTTCCCAACATAAAAAAATCTTCTGTGTGCCCATGCCTTGAGCCATAATGCATGGCCGTCCAGAGGATTTTGTTATGTTGGGGACCGGGGTAAAATGCAATAAATTATTGAAAATTTATTGCATTTTCTGTTTTTTTTTTAATTTATGGAAACTGCCCCCTACCCTAGCCCCCGCTGCGTACAGTCATGGTTCAGTGACAAAACAATGTCCTCGTAACTGTGAGGCCCCAGGATCAAAACTGTGTCGATGTGCTATAGTAGTGCCCTTTTGTGGGGCATTAATCCTCATTACTGTCATTTCTGACTTAACGGCAGGGGTCCCCTAGTTGATAAGCATAGTAGCGTACACATGCTTTAGCAGTCCCGCAAAACACACATTGGCAAAGTATTATTCAATAAAATCTGAGAATGTATACTATTTTCTAGATCTATTATTTTTAAATAATTTTTAAAATAATTCCATGAATTGGGATAAAACTAAAATATTCCACCTTTATGAGCGACAGTGTACATTAAACCTAAAAAAAAATGGTTATACAATATTTTTTGCGTTGCCAGTTTGGAGACTTCAATTTTAATTGTATGAGTGAATATATTAGCTCTTATTCATAAACGGTACAATGTACAGCAACAGAAATGGACCCAAATTATCCAGTGATTTTTGTGCTTTCTGCCCATGTTCAAGTTGTAATCCATTAAGTTGTTTCGGGTTAAACAAATGATCATCCGCCCGTTTTCTTTACGCACCCATTCCAAACGGAAGCAACAAATACGAAGCTGTGGAATATCTTCTAGATCAAGGGGCTGATGTGCATGCCGTCAACCCGCAAGGCTTCACATGTCTCGCTAAGGCATGTGAACTTGGATTCTTTCAATGTGCACATTATCTGCTGATGCATGGTGCAGACTTGAACCAAAAGGTAAGGAAATTGTGATATATATTTAATATAATCATTTATATCAAAAATTCATGATTGAAGTCTAATATGATCTTCTTGAAATAAACGTATTTGTAAAAGGTCACAACTGATTTTTTTTTCTGTGATAGATTGAAACTTTAAAAGTTACGGCAGGAGTGGGACGTGAATTCATGTCTTCATGATACTAATGCAACGGAACTGCATACTTTGGGCTTTTACAGAAATTATATTGAGTCATAATGAAATGAGCTTGATCATGGTTATCTTTCGCATGTTTAGGATGAATACAAGTTTTCAAGAGCTGATTATTTGAAATCCTCTTGTAGAAGATGTGTCAGATAGAAAGAAAAAAAAGAATTGTTGAAAAGTATGTGGGAGATTTGTTTACTTCATAGTTTAAAGTATCAGTGGCGGATCCAGGGGGACGAGTATCCTTGAAGCGTTTTAAACAAAGATAATTCATCCCCAACAATGAAAGTAATCGACGGATTTGCTTCTTATAGTGGCTGTAAAAAAAATTAAACTTATATTTATATTGCATTCATTCGAAATACGGAGTAATATGCGCACGTTGGTATTTTGTAAGCGAACGAGAGTTATAAAGTCATTCATGAGTATAAAGATGTAAAGATATAAAGAAAGTGATTAATATATCATGATGACAGTCATGAAACACACATTGAGTACCACAGGAGTTTAACTGTTCTGGATTTCCAAATATATGGAGGTTTTCATTGCAATCATGGTTGTAGAAAATAACTCAAAGCGTTGGTATTTGTTAAGCGAACGAGAGAGATTTAGTCATTCATGAAATTAATATAAATATGTAAAGATATAAAGAAATTGTTTACAATCATGGTTGTAGCACGAGCTGTTTCTATATTTACTCCACAAGGATTCAAATTACATTTCATATTAACACCTGCATTTAATGCGGGGTGGGGTTGCAGCCTCTATTGCCCCGAAAGTTACAAAATTACAATTATTCGAGCAGCGAACTGCCCGACTGCACTTTGTATATCTTATCTCGTATATTTTGGTGATAAATAACACTTTCACAACATATATATGCCCACATTTTCGCTCACTCGCTTCGCCCCCTCGCCAAATTGTGAAACCATAAAATTAAAATTCGGCAAGAGGCTTCCGCCCCCCCCCCCCCCCCCCCCCTGTTGAAAATGTCAAAAAATGTCAAAAACATTTGCTCGTGCTTTACGGGGAAAGTTGATATCGGACATTATATCCCTCATGTATAGTTCTTTGCATTACGATTGTACAGAGCACGAAAAAGGTATAGATAAGTACTATCTACCTGAGATAGGTCTTTTTGTAAAGTATTGTTTGCTGCTGCCCCACTTGCGCTACTTGCGCATTGAATAAGCATAGCAAAGTAGGTTACGTGAAATGTCAAAGTCAATGTCAAATGAGCGCGCATCGACTGTATTACATGTACGCATGTTGTGCTTTGTAAAATCTAGCTGAAGCTAAACTGTCTGCAAAATCAGTTGTTTTAATTGTGTAAAATTCACTTTAAATAGACCTGGGCCCCGTCTATTACCAATCGTAACTTATTTGCAATTGATATTAATCGTAACTATGTATATAAGAGATAGGAGACTGCAAACTTGCGATTGATTGGAGGACTTATGATTGATTTGGATCGATCGTAACTCTTTGTAAGACGGGGCCCTAATTGCCGATGTGGGATATAAAACATATATTAACCTCCTTTACTTGGGCAATGGATACAAATCTTCACAACAACCGTTAGATATTAAGACCATTCAAATATATCTGACTAAACAGGAAAGAGAAATGATAAAAGTGTAAATGTGTTTTAAGATGTTATATGCAACATAGCCAAATAAGTAATAACTTACCTTGTACTCTGTTGCCCATCAAGTTGAAATAATTTTGTTTTACCTCTCTTCATGAAATGATTGTGACAACATGATTTTAATAGTCTTGACAGATAAGGTTTCTCCCAAAACAAAAACTGAGCAATCTTGAGAGGATGGGACCACCCTTCCTCTCAAACCGGCGCTATAGTTCTCTTTAGAACTATAAGATATTAAAGAAAGATAACCAACAGTCTTTTTCAGGACTCCCCAATCCTCCCCTAGCTGTCTGGCATGGTGCAACCGCAAGCCTACTGTATATCTACATCACCATGCGAGCCGATTGTTATAGGCAGCAATTAACCAAACAGATTGCAGGGATTGATAAATCCATTCTATAATAAAGGCTTGAGAACATATACACTGCAACTATTAAGAATATATCATATTGTCACTTTCATTTCATGAAAAGGGGTACATCTTAAAGACCGTCAATACTACTGTGCGAGTAGGGATTAGACCACACAGCGAGGTCACTGACAGGTGGCTATCTCATTAACTCAGCTCTCAACTAAAATAAGAAAAAGAGGATCATGGGGGACCAACAGGCACCGACTGGGGAAGTTTTCTATATAGAGGAAGCAAGTAGCTACAAGTAGGACAGTGGGGCTTTAACCTTTATAGGCAACAGTGTATAACATTGAATAAGAGACATGACAAATTGTAAGTGTACTTATCATATGGCTTGGAATGTCTTTGCAATAGGGCGTGCACAACATGACACCTGTACTCCATTCAATAGAAAGTGGAGGAAGAACCATAGTGGACCTCATCATGGACAGACAGGAAGCAGATCTGAAAGCGGTTTCAAGTGATCTAGTATCTGGCATGCACGCTGCTGCTACCTTGGATAATACATAGTGTGTGGAGTATATTCTTTTATTTTTCCAAGTCGATCCAATGAATAAAACATATTTAATGAGCTTCAGAATTCAGCCGGGGATAAAAACATAATAATAATAATAATAATATTTAATTTTTATATAGCGCTTAATACAAATATCTCTAAGCACTTTACAAATATACTATTACCATATTCGTTTTAGCAGATCTTGGTACAGAGAATAGTTTTATTTTTAGTGAGCTCTTTTAACTATGAAGGACGTGTTTCAGAAAACAAGTTTTAACTAGAAGAACACTTTCATGGTGATCCACTATTCCTTTTCAGAGATATAGGGTTATTACGGGACTATGTATATATATATATATATATATGTATAAATATGTATGTGTATGTGTGTGTGCGTGTGGGTGTGCGTGTGTGTGTGTGTGTGTGTATTAAAAAACAACTAGGACGTTTTAACACCTTATAAAAATGTAAGTGATAATAAAAATGTCTCTCAAGCAAAGAGGAAACAAATGAAAAATTGTATTAAAAAATAAAGATGGGCGCTATGGACAAATTATCTATGTGATTTAGAGTAAAAGGCTTGTTATGCTTTTTGCCCTGTATTAGATCAGGGAGAGGGATGCCGCTTTCCCCTTTCCATTTCCAAGGATTGATGAATTAATTCATATTTCTTTTTTCGATTATTCTCCATGCCTTGGTCACAGTGTTTTAACCAAGCTCATGGACAAGATACCTAGACTGGTGGAAGCATTGGCAAACGCGGGCAATTCTCCTATTTCTCTAGCTGTTTTCAAGGGCTGTCGTAATGCTGCAGAACTATTGATGAAAAAGGTAAACAAATGTTTTTAAAATCAGATCGTAGTCGATTTATAAAGTGTGTTGTAGGCTTAAATTAGACCAACATCGAACATTATAAAAACTCCTGCATTGACAGATTTCTAAAATCCTAAGTTGATCCATTTATCATAAATATGAATGTGATATTTTTTGTTGTTGAATTTATACCGACAGGGACACTGTAATGTGAATGCAGTGCCAGTGGGAACCGACTTTGGATACTGTCCTCTTGCTATGGCCATCGCCCGTGAGCATTTTCATTTAGTGGATGTCTTGGTGGAGCATGGTGCAGATGTCAACCTTCCAGACTGTTCTGGAAACACATCCTTGCAGCTTGCCATCATTGCCCATTTTTCTGGAGGACAAAAGATGAAAAAAGAGCCGTATATGGCCGAGGTATGATATTAAAGATACCATGTTCCTTTTGCAGCCAACATCAAATTCTCTAGAACTTTGCAGGAATAATGAATATGTCGTGTATGTCCTATCTGTGAAATTTAAACGCTAGCAGTGTCCTAATATTCAAATTATGCAAGGAAACCCGTTTACGTGCTAGACTTCACTGTCAGACACTATTGAGTGACTGACTATCTTCTTACATAAAATTAGCTGTAAAAGGCACATGAGCATTTGTCTACATCAATAACCCACTTCTTGGAATGGCCACAATTAAACTGATTGAATCTTTGCGCAGCATAAAACATACAACCATTCGGTACAATGGTCTGAAAATAAGACTATTACTTACTGGCTCTTTAGCTCTTAAGTCGATTTGACAACTAATAGTCGCTATTTTCCCATTTAAAGACATTTTCATGCCCCCCTCTTTTAGGGAAGTTCTACATTAGTATTATCTTTCAAATGCCGTTGGAATTGAACCTTTTCATTTTTTTTTGGGCCTGCAAATGGGACATAGTACCTTTAACAACCTTAGATTATATTACCTAAGTATGAAACAAATTACGAATATTGCTATGAATCAAACCGAGAAGATATCACCCGTACATTTGAAAACCCACTTTCATAACTACTAGTATATGACCCAACAATCATATGTGCAAATTGGCAGGCTATTTCATAATCATATCACCTAAAAAAAATTAAAGGTTTTAAAGCATTACCTCTTTGGGATTTAACTACAAATTTAGCATTCGGGCAAAGGCATTGAAATACGGTACGTAGAAAAAGAGTTTTTGTTTTTGTTTTTTGTAAAGTGTCATCCGTTGATCAATCTTTTATTCAAGCTTGAAGATTTTCCAATGAACCCTTTTCCGCTCATACGTATATATTTTAGACAAGTAACTTACTTTTTATTGTATCTGTTTATTGTTCTTATAATTATAATCTAGTCCTATCTTCCAAGATGATAATAGTAATTGACCTCATTTTCAACAGTTACCTTTACTCTTAGCGGTGATGTATTACGTCACTGGTTGTCAACGGCTTTTCAGTCTTGATTTTTTTTTTTACAGGGAATATAGTGTATTTTGTTCAAACATTTAATTCTACTTAAATGTAGTTTATTCATTTTCTTAACAAAATTGTACTTCTAAAAGTTGGTCAATAACTTGCTTGATTTATAAAAATCCAATTATTTGACATGGTGCATCTATGTATGTACAGTGTGTTTTATCCATTTTTTTTTTCGATATAGGTTTATCCACACTATGACCCGCATTTAATCTTTTTTGTACTCTAGGCTAAAAGTAATTAATTTTCATGTAACCTATTGTTTTCTCTTACAGACATTCTTTGTTTTTGTTCTTTTGGGGGGTTTTCATTTAAATTTTGATGTACTTTTGTGATATCTTTGAATGTTTTACCCAAAATTGTAGTCATGTGCTAGTCGTCAATTTTTTGTTTTAACGAATATTGCTTCTTCTAATAACCCCTCGGGGTGCTCCCATGCCCCTTTTTGTGTTTACAGATGAAGAGGAAATGGGGACACCGTGGCATTAAGACGAACTCAGATGCTCTCCTTGCCTTCCTTGTCTCTCACGGTGGTGATCTGAATGCATCCAATAGTGCAAATTGGAAAATAAAAACTATGCTTCAACAAAAACGGGATCCAATCCTGCAACCTCTACTTGACATTCAAAGTCAGAAACGGTATAAAATACGTTTGATACAAGACATACGATATGATATTTTCATAAAAAGTGCAATTTAATACATTACATGGACATGATTTATAAATCAAGATTTGAATTTTGAAAAGATTTTAAAAAATCGATTTATAAACTAAACTCAAATGAAAATTTCTAAAGAAACTAGATAATCGTTGATGATTAAAAACTTTGTTGGTTATTGAATTCATTAATCCACCATAAATGACGGTTTTGATAGTGATTTAGAAGTTTTAATCAGCGTCATTGTGACTTTATTCTTAGAGTGAAATTCCCGTTCCCGGCTAAATAGTTCCTACAATTTTTTTCAAAAAATCAGTTAACTTTTAGTATTCATTCAGTTAAATCAAATTAACATCTCCGAAAACCTTCCTAACACAAAAATTTAAGAAGAATCTACAAAAACGCGCCATTTTGTGGAAACGTGTACTGGTTGTAAAGGCAAAACATACGAGTACTTGCCTACTTTCAGCCGTATATATTATTACGGCTGCTTTCCTTCAACTATTTTCACAGGTCCATTGTTCACTTAACAGACGACAAAGTAACACAAAGTTGTTATGATTCAGGAACCATTACATGTTGAATCTTCTTTCGAGAACCATTTTTAGCATCCCACTCAACTCGTCCTCTGGACGATTACATAAAAACATCGGTCTATTCATCCCTGTCACACTTCCCCTCAAAAACGAGTATTTTACAAGTAGGGATAGTGCTATAAAACATTTTGCATTCAATGCTGTTTCATCAACTGTTGTAAGACTACATGAACCTGAAAGTATTGATAACTGTGAGGTATTGTGGATTCAGAAATTTGAAAGTCAGCTTGCAGAGTTTTACGGTACCAGTATGCAAATGGTATTACAGTCTTGTCATGTGGTTTCTTTTCACAAATTAGAATTGAGTGTGCACAATCATAAAAATTAATGATTTTTCTGGCATCCTGCTCTATCACTTTTACCACTTACTTTTGCATACATGAGAAGTCATTCGTACGAAACATAAAACAAATAGAGTTCAAATCGCAGAGAAGTTCACGTTTAACATGACCTATCAATATTAATATGTCCTGATGCATCTCTGCAGTTTTTTTAGTCTAAATATATTTTGTGCATTAGAATATTAATGAACAAACTTCAGGAACTTAAATCTGACTGAAAGATAGTATAGTATAGCCTTCACGCCAGTTGTAAAAACACGTTACTATTAATCTGAACTGTTGTCTTGTAGTCGGTCTATCCCTGTAACAATATGAGCGTACTGTTTAATTTGTTTGCAATCTCTAAAACGCTTACAGGAAAGACATTGCCAGACAGCAAAGCGCATCCAAACGCCCCCTACGTACCCTGACTAAGACAAACAAAAACAAAGGAACTAAGGTCAGCTCTGTGTCGTCTGTCTTACAGAAAAGCACTGTAAGATCAGGTTCAAAGAAAGGTAGCTCTGGAAACTCCTCGGCGAAGTTGGCAACGGGTTCAGGAAGTCAGCAGAAATCTTCAGGTGAAGAATACAATGATTGTTTTAAAAGAAAGAGCACAGATTCAAAACACAAGGCTACAGATCTCGATATATATATTCCCTTTTTTTTATAGTAGAACGATGACGAGGACTATAATCAGAAATCATTACCCAAATCGGTTTCCTGAAGTTTATGTGGAAAACTATGGAATCGGATTGCGATGCCATCGATCTGGAGAAGAAAAAACAGTGCTGAAGGTCCAAAAGTATAAATCCGTCATGCCGATTAGGATATACATTTCGATGCTATTCATTCACTATGAGTATTTGATAGTGGAGATATGGTTTTTTCTTAACTTCTCCTACTGTAGTTACGATTTCCATACTGCTTCGAGAATCATGAAAATCTTTGAGGAGGGAAAAGTGCAGTTGAAAATGGAAAATATTTCAAATTGTGATGAGTTTGCGTTCAAGTAAGATTAAAATAGTCAAGGAATCAAGTGACTGAAATATTTTGACTATCAACTGAAGAGATACAAACATATATATTTTGAGTTAATGTAGCATTTCTTTATTCTCTGTATCTTATATCCTTATAGGCAAGTTGCATAACATACAAACTGAGATCAAGCGCAAAGACGAAGAGCTTGAAACCCTTCAGTCCAGGGTCAAGACACTGGAACACCTGGTCAAGAAGAAAATCTCCTTCGCATGTGGTCATGATGTCATCCGAAGCATTGCTGAGCTCATCCCTGAATGCCCATATTGCAGCGAGCCAATTTCTTCAGTCGTTGACTTGCAGTAGGGACCTTACCCTCTTAATGCAAAGGAGTGGAAACCTTTTTAGGATAAATGTAAAGGACTGCTACCTTTAGAACTGAATACATTCAAACATAGTTATTGAATAGTTCTTTTGTTTAATAGTGGATCGCTGTGTTTTATTTTCGATGTAGGTTTCCTCTCCAAAACGAAGAATGATCCCTAATATCACTCTCCTAAAGTGGATTTCCACTCCTGTACATAATTATCGAGGGCATTGCAATGATAAGGGTTAACGCCTATTGGTTCTCATCGCACGTGTAGAGGTATTACCACTAAATATTTTGAAGACTGAGATTTCAATACCACATTTGTTTACCCATGGCGGTGCAACTTTAGTGATCAATATTAATTCAAATCATTGCTGGGGTAACATGGCAAAGGGTCCATTGAAACTACATGATTCGCATGTCCTCAAAAAAAGATTGACTTTACTGCCATTTCCGTAATGCACTAGTAATCATATTTAAAACATATGTCTTTGTTGAGTTAATTGTTATTATTCGTTTCGAGTACATGTAATTATATTTCAAAATTCACCATGTAAATTGCATAGTACGTGTTGTTAGGGCTTGTCACAAAGTTTGACCTAGCAACAACTGACGTTTGCAATAGGCATCATGCCAATTGTTACACAGTCAATTATAATACTTGGTAAACGTATATAATTTGTATTACATTTTGAAAATGTCCTATTGGCCTGACGTTGTATATGAGATATCATCGACGATTTATTTGTCTTTTCAACTGTGATAATGATCATAATTATTATAAAATATATTACGACACTATTTATCCCTGATCACTGAGTAGATTTCATGCCATTTGTACAATAAATAGAACGTTTGATTTTAAATCTCTTCTCTAAACGCAAAGGGCAAAACCTGCTTAAATAAACCGCTTTTTGTAACACCATGTTTCCAAATCTCAATAACAAAATTAATAAAAAGAACAATGCTCATTATAACTAGGACAGGTTACTCCGTATAAGATACAATGTCCCTTTTGCAGCCAACATCAAATTCTGTAGAACTTTGCAGGAATTATAAATAAGTCATGTATGTCCTATCTGTAAAATTTAAACGCTAGCAGTATCCTAATATTCAAATTATGCAAGGAAACCCGTTTACTTGCTAGACTTCACTGGCAGACACTATTGAGTAACTGACTGGCCTTTTCTTCTTCTTTATACATAAAATGAGCTGTAAAGGGTACATGAGCATTTGTCTACATCAATAACCCACTTCTTGTAATGGCCAAATTCAAACTGACTGAATCTTTGCGGAGCATAAAAAGTACGATCATTCGGTACAATGGTCTGAAAATCAGACTATTACTTACTGGCTCTATAGCTCTTAAGTCGATTCAATAACTAATAGTCCTTATTTTCCCACTTAATGACATTTTCAAGCCCCCCGTTTTTTAGGGAAGTTCTAAATTAGTATTATCTTTCAAATGCCGTTGGAATTTAACCTTTTCATTTGTTTGGTCTGCAAATGGGACATAGTACCTTTAACAACAGTTTATCATGTTGTTGCTTAAGTATAAGCTGGTGTTATGAATGTAAAACCTAGTACATTCATCCAGTGTGAGTAGTAGATAAACAAGCAGGATGCATTATCTTCAGATCGAATTCAAATGTGGAGGAACGTATCTGTCTAATCAATGTACTAGAATCCTTAATTTTCGATTTCCTTTTTATTTTGTTTGTGTGAATGGACATGCTATTAAAACTGAAAAGAAATCGTTGATTAATATCAAAACAAGATGTACCCATATTTTAGTTATAATAATGCTTTGTTTTTTTTTAAATAACTGAAATACCCTGATATGTAGGCAAGTCATTGCAGTTCTGGAGTGTTTCATTTTCCACAGAAAAATGCCTTTTCTTTTCATTATGAAAATGAAAGAGTACGCTCTTTTTTGTTTTTTATTAGATATCGTCAGAGATTACTATGAAAGTTTGTGTAACTTTTTCTTTGTTTTGTTTTGTTTGTTATGCAGTTACAGTTCATTACTTCAATAATGTGATTCATATTTTTCTTACCTTTCTAATTAGATGAGAATGGTCCTCTGTACTTAATGTTAAATAAGAGGTTATAACAAAAATTATCTAACATATGCAGATGAGCCCTAATGGCTCAAAATTCGTATTCAAATGTGCTTCTTTTAAAGTTATGTTTGCTACTTTACAAAATAGGAGGGGAAAAACGAAATAGCTCACGGTCATGCACTTAGTTCAATAAGGGACGATGTGTGTGACGGTGGATTGCTTGGCATCATGATATGCCTTCTAACACGACATGGACGCAGCCATTTTAGATGTGACGTACCAAGTTATACATGTGTCATGCACGGAGCTTTAATTGGAAGGATTTTTTATTCAATAACAAAACGTTTCCTTTTCAATGAGGGAAAATAATAGCCGAGAAGGTAAAAACTACATTTGGTAAAATTGTGTTGATTGTTATTTTTGTTAATGATTGTAAACTATAAACAATTTGATATTATGTTGAGACGCACGTTTGTTTTTAATAAAAAACATTTTGAACTGATTTGAATTATTAAAGTAATTTTTTTAACATAACTTTCATGTCAGTTTACTATTAATATAGTATACACACACTTTCTTTACATGACTTGTGTATCACAAAAATATGACAAACATATATCACAGAATCCCACATTATAAGTATTCGCTGCAGCTTGTCAGACCATTGTATGCTGAATACATAGTGTGCTTATGGTGCGTAAGAGCCACAACAAAAGAGCCATTGTATGATATATATCACACGGAACGTGAGCAGTGCGTGGTGGCAATTTCTTCATAGTTGTTATTGCGAAAGACTGGGGAATTCCCGTGAACACTTAACGCACTGAACACGTTCCAGACAGCTATTGAGAATTGGCTGTACTTTTATGTGCCAGGTTTTGAAGCCGCCATTTCCGATCCACAACAGACTTATTGGAAGAAGTCATTTTATGAAGCCAGTGACGCAAAATTAGACAGAGAGAAGAAGGAAGCAAAGAACATGTAATTCATCCTTATTGTTCTTTATGATTAAACTTGTCTTTGATCCGGATATATTTCCTTATGAACATATGTATAAGAGAGTGAGATAGGAGGAGGGGGAGTGTGTTGGATAAGTATTTGTGTGTGTGTATGTTTATAGTTTGATTAACTTTAGAGAAACTTTAAAAAATATATATTTACTTGTGTATTATTTGTTTTATAAAATGGGTCGACAATCTTACTTAGCAAGGCCATACGATGTCTCCCGCAACCTTCATCCACGGTTGTTATCACCAAAATGAACCCTATGCAAATGGTACCGTGCGGATAGTAAAAAATAATGCACGATCATGTGATCTATTTTGACGCTTCTCATTGGCTACATCTTTGATTGAACCCATTTTATAATGTATGATAAATAACACACAGGCGCGTAAGCAGTGCACGGTCGGAATTTCTTGCCAGTTGTTATTGCGAAATGCTGGGGAATCCCCGCCACTCTACGCACTCAATACGCTGCAGACAGCTATTTGAGAATTGGCTGTACTTGTATGCATGTATGTGTGCCAGGTTTTGAAGCCGCCATTACTGATCAACAACAGACGTATTGAAAGGAGTAATTTTATGAAGCCAGTGACGCAAAATTGGACAGAGAGGAGAAGGAAGCAAAGAACATGTAATTCATCCTTATTTTATGTGGTGTGTGTGATGGATTGATTTTAAAGAAACATGAAAGAGAGAGAGAGAGGGGGGGAGAATTTTATATGCGCATGGGTGTGGGTGTATAGACAAGTGTGTGTATAATTTGCTTTTTTTTTTGTTATGAGAAACATGGGAGAGAGAAGGGAGAGAATGGTTCTGGGGTGTATGACTAAATAAGTGTGCGTGTGAGGTTGCGCGCGCGTGTGTGTAATATTTCCTGTATTTCAAAGAAGCACTAAAGAAACTTAACTTGTATGTTAATTGTAAGAATAGATCTTAATCGGATGAGTGAATGAGTGCCTAAGTTTAATTTTCATTCAAATGTAAAATAAGATGTAACTTTAAAAAATAATATGCGGGTAGGTTTTCCAATTTCAACTATTGGTTACTTTTAAAACAATTTTTTTGTTTATTGAAATTAAAAGAAAAAGAGGAAGTTTTTCATAAATTTCCGTTTATTTATTAGCCGATGAGAACAAAGTTTTGATGGTTTCCAAATTGAATTTATACGCATTTATAGAGCCAGTAAGAAATTATGTGATCATTTTGAGTTTTATATAATTTCAGTCATAATGTATATTTGATCTTCTCCAGAACTAGAATGTTATTTATGGATAAACAAATTGTTAAGGCCTACATAAGGAATGTTGGATTAGGAGTTAAAGGAATAGAAAAAGGAATGTGAAAATGACGTTTCTACATGGTGAGAAGCCTCATTAGTACAGGGTACAACAGAATGGTGAACAAAGGTTAAAGAAGTTCAATAATTGTACACGGTGAGGAACCTTATTCGCGGATTGTTAGTGAATAGTGGGCGTATAACTGAGTACAATAACAAGCGAACTGCCTTTACACTGCCTTGGCGAACGTCGGGTAAATGGCATATGAAATATACAATGGTATAAGGAGTAGATAAGTGAACAAGTGAACAATATGTCAAGTATTTTAAGAAATCATCATTAATCGATCTTAGCCAATACTTGCTCTATATCGATGGATTGTTTGTAAAAGTTACGGAGGTCTCATTTTATCTCGTTAAAAACGATATGTTTTAACAGGATGAATAATAAACGAATATGATTATAAACCTTGATTAATCCTTGCTTCAAATGGCATGAAACTAAAAAGAGTGGATTTATCTGCAAACGTGGATAACTACAAACCTCTCCGAACATGACATAGACTTCTACCCTCTCTTTACCTCACCCTCTCTCAATCTATACAGTACATGTTTCTATTTCTTTTAACATTCTTCCTATATATCTATCTTATATGTTTCCCATTTCTGCCCTCTATTTAGCTGTTGAACGTTAACACAAATGGAAACCCCTGTAAAACCAGGTTTCCGTGTCATCCGAGGGCCTGATTGGACTTACAAGAACCAAGATGGCGGAAAGGGATACGCAGGAACGGTTCTGAGACTACATGATGAACGTCAACTACATTTTCCAAAACTCTCGGTACTCGTTCAGTGGGACAATGGAGATAAAGGTCTCTACCGGGCTGGCTATGACCAGGGTTACGATCTCAGGATCATTGATACAGCTAATGCAGGTAGTTCCCAATATGGTTACTAATACTTTTGTTAACCCAGGGAAGCCTCATCCGTTTCAATGCTGTTCTCCTTGAGGGCCCTGCAATTAGTATTAACCCAGCAATGGCAAGGTACCCATTTACACCTGGGTGGAGAGTGGCAAATATAGATTATTGTCTTACCAAAGAATGTTAGTGACAGGCTAAGATTCAAAGTCGAACCCTAACAGTCAATTAAATTAACTATACCACGACACCTCGACATTTATTGATTTTTTGATATGGTTCGTACCTCTCACCAATTACATCAATGACAAATGGCGTTTTATACATAAACTCATGCCCATTACAAATTTATATTTCTGGCAAAGGTCAATACTAATAAACTTCAGCCTGAATGCCATCACAGCGATCAAAGCACCCAAGCTTTCAGCGATCAATTTATCTTCCCTACCAGGAACTATGACACCCTTGGATCGAGAAAGACATTTTAACCAAATGGCATCTCAAACGACACAATCATCACAAATTATTTTAAAGTAGGAGTCTTAATATTAACTCAATCGAATGAAGAAATATTCCACAGTGTCCTATGGATAATATGCCGGATATCCTACAACTGCTACAATTGACAATATTCCATTTTAGATTTCAACCAAAGCTGGGTTCCAGCGTTTCATATGCAAACAAACAATGTGTGGTCTAAACATTCTATTAAAATGAGAATCTGTATTGCATTGATATGATAGTTTTGCATTGTGATAATAATATTGATGACGATGGCTTCTTGTATAACGCCTGTGTCCGCCTCTAATGGGCGCTCATAGCGCTTGCTCTACAGTGTCTCGCAAACCTAACGTTCTTGGTCAGTGTTACGATATGGTCAAATTAAGGTCAAATTAAAATTGTTTCCATATGTCTTTGTTGACATTGGTATTGTTTTTTTCCTCTTTGTATTAGTGTGTCATCCAAAGGTCTGGTGTGACGGATGTGACGTTGATGAGATTAGGGGGATGCGATGGAGATGCACCGAGTGCTACGCCTTTGACCTCTGTACCACTTGCTACATGAATGGCGAACATGATCTCAGTCATATATTTATGAGAGTGCTGTATTCAGACAAAACATCCGTGGGGTATGTACATGTGTATGACACTCAATATTTAAAGGTATTTTGTGGGATTTGGGTGATGAGAGACCATGAAATCAGCTAGTATTGTGGGCATTTTAGGGAGAAAGGGCAGCTTGGTCTTCATAATATCTCAGGTTTTTGAAACAGTACATCACTACTCTTGTTCGTACATCTCTTGGTATATATCAAGCTTGGCTAACACTGGACCGATCTCATCTAGTCCCATTTGTGTACATCGAGTTTGTGTTCTCTGCGTGCCATATCCTGTAATAGAAATTCGAATTGCTCCTAAAAGCGGAGTGTATTGAACTTGATTTAACAGTCGCTATAGTCTTTAAGATATTAAATAATGATCTGTATTCACCACATGTTAGAGTAAGTTAACTGCCAAGAGACAGAAACTACAATGGTTTGATGAATTACATTTGAAATAACAGATATTGCTTCTTACTTTTTTAGATGTCGATCAGAGAGCACCTCCTGGGGCCAGTTTCTCGAAACCATCAAAAGTCTAAGTTCACTTAAGTTTTCACAGAAGCTCGTGTTAGCTCTAAAACACATACATGTAGGATGTCCACGAAGTTAGAATGTTTATTAAGCATGTTCGAATCTTAGTTAGTATCTTTAAAAATCAGACAATCAAAGCCAGGTCTAAAATTTCTATTTCATTGCTACAAGTTGACACTAACAGTAAATACTTTTAGATTGAGTGGACGAGAACGGCGTGAACGTCCAATGATCATGCATATCTATGGCAAGCCGTTCTAACATTTATTCCTATTTCTTGATATCACAAATTGTCATTGCTTTACAACACAAAATCAATTTTTGATATGAAGAAATAGGAATAGATGTTAAGACGGCTCGCCATGGACACGCCGTTCTCGTCAACTCAATCTAAAAGTCCCTATTTTCCAGTGTTGGATATTGATTTTTTTTTTTTATTGATGTAGTCCTAAGATGCTACCAAGATCATCATCTCCTCGTCTTGCTCTTAGAGGAAGCTTTGCTGGAGCAAAGGTTGTCAGACATCCCCAGTGGCACAAGAGACTTGAACCAGGTTCGTCTTGATATCTTTCACTCTGTGAAATAAAAAAACAGAAGATACTCCTCGTAGGGATGTTGACAATGCGCATGACCAAGTTTAATCAAAAGGGTTCACCGCGCATGTCTGTAACATATAACCAGATGAAATCTCCAAATAATTGTGTACATTGTAGACAGATTGCATTTGATGACAGATATCAAGAATAATCAAGGAAGTCTTTAGATACAAATGAAAGCTATCAGAGCTTTTTATTTTATTTTATTTTATTTTTATTTATTTTTATTTCCCCCTAGATAAGCTACTCGGAACAGTAGTCAGACATGGACAGACACTTGAGGATAAAGCCAATGGACGAGCAGCGGTTGAGTTCTCTTCTAGGCGAGAGAGGGTAGACTTCATTAAGATCTTGTGTACACTACCAGGGTCAGGAGGATTTTTGTATGCTGGACACCTACCAAATCTTGGTAAGAATATCAATGTCTTTTCCTTTTTTAATACCGTACCGTGCTTAGAGTTTAAGAATTAAATTTTATTCTATATCGTATGCCTCCAAGTATTTGTGTGTATACGAGGTGGTCCACAAAGTTTGCAACACCTGAGATCTCCAATTTCAAAGACATCATTGACCAATGTCATTGATTTCTGTCAGATTTTTTTTCTCGAGTAAAATGACACCAAGATTATTTATGTTTAGGTATGGCGTTTTGATTCTACATATATTTTGTGAGGCAATATTTTTTCAAGTTTTTTACTTTCACAACCAGAATATTTTGCTTGCAGCCGTGAGAAATGTGCGCATGGCGGCTTCCCATACAACCAGCTGCTTGAGAAATGCATTCCCGTCCCCGTTTTAAACAGCCGATTGTATGGCAAGCCGTGAAGAGGTCGCTGAAATTGCAGATCGCAGATTATCATGTTACCTTATCAATACGTATTGATATCAGGCGAAAAAAGTCTGTTCCTAAAAGAACCGGAAATTTCTAGTCATAAATATCCATATCATCATCATCATCATCCACAATCCACCAAACAGTCATGATTGGAGTTTAGATTGCTATTGCCATCATTGATAATTGGGTTATGGAACATGGAAATTGATAGAATTAGATGTTTTCCTTGAGACACGTAGAAGAAGAAAAAGCTGGGCTACATAGAACAGATTTGTTAACCCTTAGTTGTTTGCTAATCGTAGGGGATCTGGAGCTGGTGAATGAAGGAGACAACGTCCTGGTAACTGCCACTCCTGCAGAATTGGAGGAACTCCACAAGCGCAGAGGATTGTGGAAGCCAGATATGACCAAAGTGAGTATAAGTCTTTTTTCACTTTGGCCATTTTTAGTCCTTCCAGACAACATTTTGAGGCTGCAAAACGTTAGCTTTTACTGAAAATAATACTTTGTTAATTTCAATATTTCTAAAAGTCATTAGTCCATCTTTTGGCATTCAGATAAACGATGAACTTGTTAATAAAGAGGGAAAAATATCCTCTTTTTTTCTTTGTAAATTCAGTAAATATATCCCATCGCTGCCACCTGTTAGTAAACCACTATTATTTGCGGACGTCAGGGGAAAAGAAATTAGGTGACGTCCGCACCCCGGTGACTTAAGCTCACGCACGCCAGCTCCTGCGAACGGATAGTCAACCTGTTCGAAACGTCGAGCCACTCATCCTCTCCAAGCGCTATAGTTCTCCTGAGAACTATATGCTAAGAAAGATAACAAACAGTCCTTTTCAGGACTACACTCCTCCAAGAAAGATTACCGAGTCAGAGTCCCTTTCACGACTCCTGAAACCTCTCTCTCTCTCACACACATGGTGCACCCGTAAACCTACTGTATATCTACATTACCATGCAAGCCGACACAATTACAAGCAGCATCTAAATTGTATGTTGTAGAACCTGTCTACAGTGGCCATTTTGTTTAACTCTAGTTTAACTATTTGGTTCACAGCCAATCAAATACCACAAGCAGCCTATATCAATTATTGTAAATTGCAATTTCTAAAAGGATTGAATGTAACGGTGACCTTACCTACTTGATATCATCATATGGTGCACTCCCCCCCCCCCCCCCCCTGGTAGCCAAGCCGGGGAGACTACCCCGACCTAACTGTAACTTTCAAACTAGATTGCGGATAATGAATCGGCCAATTTGTAAGGTTACTCTCTCTCTCTCTATCTATATTCAGACTGTTCGCAAGAAGGGATTTGTGAATAAACGAACGAATACTGGTGACTTTACTGTGACTTTCCAAGACAGCCAAGAAACCTTCACGATGAATTCTGCAGCTCTAAGGAAGGTAATAAGGACACAATCAGCTAGTCTTGCTTAAATCTAACCGACTATGCACATGCTTGTAACATTTTTCCTTGATAAATAGGGCCTAATTGTAAAGGATTCGTGGTACGGTAGTTCAGTAACCAGCATTAAACGCCCTTTGGCAAGACATTAATCCACATTTGCCACACTCGACCCAGATGATGTATTTTCCTTGGCAAGAATTAATTCCTTAAAGGTAAAGACCAGTTTTGGAAACACCCCGCTCTCAAAATATGAAATGGAATATGTTTTGACTAATACGTGATGATACAAATTTTGCCGAGAAATCGCCTACTAATGGATGTATTTGGTAAATTATTATATCTATTTGGGCCTAATAGATATCGCGCATGTGTCACGTAGTCCCATATACATCTTTCTGTGTACAGTGCTTTTAAATTTACTAAGACTGGGCCAAATTTCTTATCATTTTGATGATTCCAGAACATTGCAGTACACACCAATAATTATATGCTAGATGATCAACCTTTTCTGATTGATTCCACAACGTTTCTTTCACAATGCAATCGCATGACCATAACTGGTCTTTATCTTTAAGATGCTAGAGCGTCATAATGGCAGCCATGTTAAAGCAAGGATAATAACTTAGGAGCGCCAGAAGTGTCAAATCTGACAGACATGAGCGCTATACAAGGACCCACTGTAATCATTATCATCATTCTTACAAGTTTTATTAACCTTATTGTTATTTCAAATATGACTGCTATTATTATCAATATTATTATATTATTATTTTTATCATTGTTATTTTCATTGTAATTAATACTTCTTTTGTTTTTGCTATTTTTGTTGTTGTTAGTTTTATTAAAAAAGTTACCAAATCTACGGGGAAACATCAGCATTAATATTTTTTGTGATATCATTAGTATTGTTACCATTTACAATTCTATCAACCTGTTGCTTTTAGATTCATCCATTGTGTCTTGGGCAGCGTGTCCGGATAAGTGATAATATCGAGATGGTCAAGAGATTACAGTCTGGGCATGGTGGATGGACGGCAGCTATGAAAAAGGTGACTTCTATCCAACTATCATCACTAGAGTACAGGTGTACGAGGCGGGGGAGGGGAGCTGCTTGCTGCACCCCCCCCCCCCGTAAACTTACAAAGTTCTCATATTCTTACAGCAAAGGTGCTCGTATTTGTTATGTCCATACCGAATGCATATTTTGTTTTTATAGCTCTCTCCCTTCGGTAGCTAACGAAATTTAGGAAATGAAAGATAAATATACGAGCAAGGACGTCAACACCCCCCCCCCCCCCCCCTCCCCCCCCCCCCCCTCCCCTCGGAGAAAATGTGCCTGTTCACCTCTGAGCTAAAATGTATGATTTTTTTTAGATACGTTTGTTTTTATCTTGAAAAACAATTTTTTAACAGTATGACACTAAAGGCAAGTTAGTCTTATACTGACGTTGTTTTCTTGCATTTTTTGCATTGTATTGCAAATAAATATCCTTTGAGATCTTTGCTAGTTGACACAGTCTTAATTTTAATTTGATTTCATAAATTTCCACATATCCAATTTAAAAACATGTATAAAGCAGAACAAATTATAATCCATTTAAAAGCAACATGATACAAGCAAATATACAAAGAAGAAAAAGCTCACAATGTGGTTGGGTCAGAAAACTTTTGCTTTCACCTTTAAAGAAGTTGTCATTATAACATGAAAGCAAACTACACATTATAAGTACAAATAGTGCAATAGCGGAAACGAATTTGCACAGTGAATGGTTAATAAATAAACATTTTAAATTTTTCATCATAATATCAACAAAATTTCGGCTGATCGTCAACAAAACGGAGTTAAGTCTTTTGTCAACTCTGCTTGTTGCTACGGCAGGCAGCCAGTGAAAACGAACTCGTATAATCGATACCGCCCGCCAACTGACTTTTGGGTTTCCTCTATTCAATTTGTTGTTAATCACTCATGCATGAAATATGCATCATATGAGTTGCATCAAATGAAAGAAGAGAATCTAAGCTTTACAAATATGTGTCATTTATTAATTATAATTGCGATTAAGTTATTATAAAACATCGATAATTCTCGGTTTCGTTTTTTCTGGAACGCAATGTATATACCAAAAATTAGAAAGGAAGGTACATGGTATCAAAACACGGCTTCGATTTCGATTGAATAAAATCAGTGAAAGTTTGAACAAAATCGGGCAAGGAATAAAGAAGTTAAGCCTTTTTTAAATAACTTGAAGCTAGAGGGCGATATTCAACATGGTGACGTCCTTTATGGACAACTGTCCATGCCTTTTGTACTTCAAATTTCACGTTTTTCCTACTTTCTTGTGATTGAGATAATTTACTCCCCTGAAAGCAAGATATGGAATGCAAAATGATAGGCTACTTTCACATTTTAGGATGTCGGATCTTAAGTTGCCTTGATTGTAAAGTGTAAAAGATTTGAATAAAATCAGTGAAAGTTTGAACAAAATCGGGCAAGGAATAAAGAAGTTAAAGCTTTTTGTAATAACTTGTCGCTAGAGGGCGATATTCAACATGGTGACATCCTTTATTGACAACTGTCCATGCCTTTTTTACTTCAAATTTCATGTTTTTCCTTCTTTCTTGTGATTGAGATAATTTACTCCCCTGAAAGCAAGATATAGAATGCAAAATGATAGGCTATTTTCAAAAATAAAATGAAAGAATTGTAAAATTAAATGGTCAGAAAGAATGGAGAGTTTGTCCATAATGATGTCATCAAATTAGATATCGCCCTCTGGTGACAAGCTGTTTCAAAAAGCTTTAACTTCTTTATTCCTTGCCCGATTTTGTTCAAACTTTCACTGATTTTATTCAAATCGTTTACACTTTACAATCAAGGCAACTTAGTATGAAGGTTCCGGTTCCCTTTAAATATGCAAAAATAGCTTATTCTGTATCCGAAAATATGGTTGCCGTTCAATAACTTTAGTAGGCATAATATTGGCAAATTTTAATGAAATTTTATATGATAAGGTACATCGAATCAAAATACAGCCTAAGTTCGATTTCGGACTATGTAGGTCAAAGTTTCATAGCTCATTTAATATCCGAAAATACCTAATTATATATGGGGAAATGTTGATTTTATTCAATAACGTAAGAAATGATGTTGAGTATGTACACCAAAAGTCAAAGGTCATCAAATATGCAAACATTTTTTAATAGGTCATTAGTACCCAGCGAGGGGATGCTACACTTTGCGTTGACTTGTTTTAATCTATTTACTTTCAAATTACGCACAAAACAATTATGTAGCCTAATAACCATGATGATTATACTCCTGTTCTAGGCCATCGGTACAGTTGGAAAGGTGGTAGAGATTGATGGATCTGAAATTCGTGTCAAAATCAAGGACAATCAAACATTAATTTTCAATTCTGCAAATCTGGCTCCGGAACGGATTCGTGCTCCTAAACCAGAAAATGTGGACTCTGAAGAAAATTTGCGTGGTAAGTTTTAAGTAAAAAAAGAACAATAGTGCTGGCCAAATCATTTATTATAATAGTGGATTACAATTACGGATCCCCCTAAAAAGGAAACTAAATAAATAAATGAATGAATAAATAAATAGTTTTAAATAAAGGAATGAGTATAATTGAAAGGCATTAGTTCCTCGTAATTGATATGTTGACAGTATTTTTCTAGGAGGAATCAACATTAATTTAAGGAGCAATCGGATTTTCTACATACGGTAGAAAATAATTATTTTAATTGAAAGATCTTCAAATGAGAAATGGTGGGAAACTTTTCAATAAATATTCCTCTTACCACTGCAGGACGATAATGTTCGAATGCATATCCAAAGTACGTTATAAGGCTTGATGAAAATGCATGATTAGAGACGATTTTACTTAATACTTATTTTTATCATCTTTAATTTTATGTAGTAGGAACGGACTTGTGGAATCGTCTGCTGGCTTTGTCAATAGAAACTTCTTTCCATAGTTATACATGTCCCTTTTAGTCAGACCCCAGGTTTCTCTTTAATTTTACCTCGTTTGGGTTTATGAAAAATGAATGAGATACATGTACAATGTGTTTACATTGGTGTAGGCTCTTAACTTTCATACGAAAGGTTCTGGATTCAATACTTACTCGGTGCTTTTATCCTTGATCAAGGTGTTTTGCCCCTCAGTGTCCCTCTTGACTCAGATATATATAATAGATACCTGGCAATGCTGGGGTCAAAGAACTTCTGTATTTATTTTTATTATTATTATTAATTTTTTTTATTATCATCAAATTCTTTATTATTTACATTATTTGTACTGTAATTATAATTACTATTATTTTTGTACTGTTATTATCATTAGAAGTAGTAGTAGTAGTAGTAGTAGTACTTATATCATTAATTTTATTCTATGTATGTATTATCATGAACATCATAATCATCATTAATGTATTTATTATTGTTATCATTATTATTTCGATTACTGTAGATATTGTGAATGATCTAATGTACTTTATCTATCATTATTACTTTTGTTGAATAATTATTATCATTATTATTATTATTATCATCATCATCATGATTAACGTTATTTTTTCTATAATTATAGTTACTAATATTTGTACTATTATTATCAGTAGTAGTAGTAGTACTATAGTACTAATGACTGCTTTGAGAGAAATAGTTGTTTTTATACGCTCAAGGGAAGGTTACAATTGTGCTATTGCCCGAGGCGTGCCAAGGCCAATAGCCCAATTGTAAACTTCCCGAGAGCGTATAGAAACAACAATTTCTCGAATATTAAAGCAGTCATTAATAGTATATGCCGAAAAAAGAGTCAACTTACGACACCACCTTGGCCTTTCTCTAGTTTATCTGCACGGTCGTGTTTTATGAGTGTATCTTTGAGAGTAGACTAGATCTAGATTCTAGTCTAAGCAAGATATTTTTACAATTTTGGGGGTGGGCCGGCCCTGTGGGGAATATGGAAAAAAACCTGCGCTTATTAAGACACCTCACTTATTGAGTACCACCTTCAGGATCACGAGCAATATTAGTTTGAATCTCTGGTAATTAAAACATCGACCAATTTAGTATGAGTGCGCAATGGTCAATGCATAGGGATGTGTGCAATCTCTAGGGGAAGGATTTAAGCACTAGGCCTACTACTAGAATCTAGGCCTACTAGATTTATTTTGGAAAAAAATGATGGAGAATTTTACCTTCCCTTTTTGGTGTTCTTGCTGTCAGCAAGTCTTGCATTTGATCATCATCAAGAAGTTGAAATATTGGGAGAGTTTTTTCAGCCATTACGATCGAGATTGCCGTATTAAAAATACCGACCAATTTTTCGCACACGTACGGTATCCTCGATCGTAGATTGCCGTATTAAAAATACCGACCAATTCTTCGCACACGTACGGTATCCTCGATCGCTCAAACCAGTTTTTAACATGTGAACCTATGGGTATTTCACCAAGACTGAACTATTTTCCCGGTAACTGGAATTTTACCGGGAATTTTACAGGAATAGTTAAAACCATGACTGCAACTTCGACCAATCAGATGGCTGGATTTCTTAAGTGAGGTATATAATAGTACTTATATCATCAATCGTATTATATGTATCATTATCATCATCAACTTCATAATCATTGATAATTTATTTATTATTGTTATTATTATTATTTCTATTACTGTAACTATTATCATCATTATTATTGATACTCTTAACATTGATTTACAATTTTACCTTTGCCTCTAGGTATCCCTCGGGCCATGCAGGATCCTGAATGGCCAATCATGGCTGCTACAGAAGCAGGTGATATCAAAGAGATGGAGCGTATCTTGGCTATACATCCAGAATGGGTTAGTACTAAGGGTCGGATCTAGAATTCTGTAAAGGGGGAAGGGGTAAAAAACCTTCGAGTAGCAACATGATAAAGGGTCATCAGACTTTGGCGCTGTATCTTTGTTTTCAAAGTCTGTAACAAGCAACGAAAAAAGAAAGGAAAAGGTTAGATCATTTAAAAACTGGGGCACGACTTGGGATTAGCTGTGTACATATTAGATATGCCACTCGGGGGTCAAGTGAGGGGATGGGGAGTCTTGGGCTGGATCTTGTTTTCCTTATCACATTCAAGATTCATAAAGTATTAAAATATTCAATATACAGTTGGGTTGAGGTTGAGGAAAAGATTTACATCAAATATTTTCTCTGTCTTTTTGCATCTAGATTCATTACGAGTACGAGCCTGGCTGTTCGCTTTTAGGGTTCATTGCCGGTACCGGCAATGTTCACAAAGTGAAGTTCCTCCTTGAGAAAGGGGCCTTTACTGAGTGCATTGACATGAACGGCTGTACGCCACTTTTCCATGCAACATATGCGTAAGTTATTCTAAGGTCTTTCAAAGATACAGAACGTATTTTTTATAAAGCTAATGATAATTTGTGTTGCCAACATGTAATGCTAAAACCGAATGTAATGCCCGAATCTTTCAATGCCTCATGCAAAATCAAACGAAAAAGTCAATCTCCATCACCCACATTGATGTAACAATATCATTAACATGAACAGTTTTTGTTTTCATTTAATCAGTGAAATAACATATCCCGCATTTTTTTTGCTCCGAGTCCACAAGCCTATTTTACACAGATTCTTTTGGAAAAAGGTTATCTCATATCTCGTTTTCTTTACAGAGCATTTCCTAATCTTTAACCATGTAAACATGTACCTTTGTTATTTCAATGACATACCTTCAAGTTTAATTAATATGTATTTGTCAGTATGTTTTTATTGTTCATTTGGACCTTCTTTTTTTTGCTAAATTCCTTGAATATTTGATAATATTCAATATTCAATACTTAATAAACACTGTTGGTCATAAAGGTGGAATAATTATTTTCCCCCCAATTTATGGAATGATTTTGACAATGATTCATTCCTAATAGATCTAAATAATAGTATATATTCTCAGATTGTATTGAATAATAATTTGCGAGTATTTGTTTTGCGTGACTTCTAAAGCATGTGTGTGCTACTATGTTAATCTTCTAGGGGACCTACGTACTAAAGTCATAACTGAGAGTAATGAGGATTAATGCCTCACAAAAGAGCACTAAAATAGCTGATCGACCCGGTTTTTATTCTGGGGCCTCACAGTAACGAGGCCATTGCTAAGACACTGAATCATGGCTGTACGCAGCGGGGGCAAGGGTACGTTGCCGCCCCCACAAATACCAAAAAACAAAGAAAATGCAATAAAATATCAATAATTCATTGCATTTTCCCCAGGTCCCCAAAAGGAAAAATTCCTCTGTATGGCCATGCATTATAGTTCAAGGCATGCCCAAATAGAGGATTTTCTTATGTTGTAGGGGGGATGCAATGAATTATTGATAATTTATTGCATTTTCTTTGTTTTTGTATTTGTGTGGGCGGCGACGTACCCTAGCCCCTGCTGCGTACGTTCATGATTCAGTGGCTTAGCAATGGCCTCATTACTGTGAGCCCTCAAGATCAAAACCGTGTCGATGTGCTATATTAGTGCCCTTTTGTGGGGCATTAATCCTCATTACTGTCAATTATGACTTAAGGACGTTAGTCCCCTAGTTGATTAGCATAGTAGCATACACATGCTTTAGCAGTCACGCAAAACAAACACTCCCCAATTGTCATTCAATAAAATCTGAGAATGTATACTATTATCTAGATTTATTAGGAATAAATCATTGTCAAAATCATTCAATAAATTGGGGTAAAAATAATTATTCCACCATTAAGACCAACAGTGTACCAAGAAGAATAAATGGTCATAAACTTTATTCTGCGTTGCCAGGTTGGAAACTTCAATAATTATTTTCGGGTAAATATATCTGCTCTTATTCATGAATGGCACAATGCACTGCAAGATAAATAGACTCCAATTGTCCAGTGATTTTTGTGCTTTTTGCCCATGTACAAGTTGTAATCCACTGTTCCGGGTTAACTCTTTAGGTGCCATGGAGATTGGTGGTCTATGGGCATTGTGTGAATTATTTGGTACAAATTTGCATTTCTGGCACTGCAAGAGTTAAATAAATCGTCGCTGTTTTCACGAAGTGACGGTAGTGAAAAAAAATTGCATTCACTTTGCGTTACGTTTTTCCTCACTACCGTCACTTCGTGAAAACAAGGACGAAATGATGAACCGTCCGTTTTCTTCAAATACCCATTCCAAACGGAAGCAACAAATACGAAGTTGTGGAATATCTTCTAGATCAAGGGGCTGATGTGCATGCCGTCAACTGGCAAGGCTACACATGTCTCTATTTGGCATGTGCCCAAGGTTTCTCTGATTGTGCACATTATCTGCTGATGCACGGTGCAGACTTGAACCAAAAGGTAATTTATCATGATTGAAGTAATATCACTGATACATAAAAAGTAAATTTAAAAAAATTCAGGATCGTTGTTACGTATGTGGGAGATTTTTTTTTACTTCATAGTTTGATACTCCATTAAAGAAAGTTTTGTAACGGCGGCTAGAAATAATTATCATATTATTATCTTGCAATTTTATTTAAACAGTGACAAATCTACATTCTTCTTAAACTGTTTGTGTCATCAAGAACAATAGTAGCGAGTTATTTTTTTTTAATTCCAACCCATATTTTATAGAGCTTACCTGCAAAATCGGCCGCCTATCTATATTATTAGTCTGTTCTTGTAATGTTTTACTTTTAAAACAGTAACATATTGCAGCTTTATGGCAATTGCCATATTGAAAAGCAATCGTTTCATTTTCAATATTAACTGCTGATATCGCATTTTATTCGAGCGTGATTTGTGCAGTCAGTAATTCAATTGTGTTGACTGGCTCTTAACCGATCAGATTGCAGGGATTTCCAAACTATTTTAGTGAAGAGTAGTTCGAAGATAAACATGGCGACTATCCAAAATATAAAATACTGTCACTATCATTTCATGAAAAGGGGTAAATTTAATCCTAAAGCGTATAGGCAACAGTTCATATAACTTAGTATGAGACATTAACAATTCTAATTGTTCTTTGCTATAGGGCGAGCAGAATATGACACCTGTACATCAATCAATAACTGGAGGAAGAACCGTAGTGGACCTCATCGTGGACAGAAAGGAAGCAGATCTGAAAGCCGTTTCAAGTGATCTAGTATCTTCCATGCATCAAGCTGCTGGCTTTGACAAAACATAGTGTGTGGAGTTCATTTATTCCGTTTCCAAGACGATCTAATGAATGAGACAAATTAAATGAGCTTCAGAATTCATCCGGGGATACAAACATATTCGTATTAGCAGATCTTGGTTCAGAGAATAATTATCTTTATAGTTAGCTCTGTTATACATGAAGGTCATTTGAAGAAAAAAAAATTATAAACTCTATCAATTGTGATTGATGTACATTTATCTTACATAAACAAGATCAGTTTTATAGAGATCTAGGTTTATTACAAGAAAAGCACCAATACGAACATGTATATATATATATATATATATATATATGTTTGTGCATTAAAATACAAGCGGGACTTTTCAGCACCGTTAATAGCAGTTATACAAATGTACGTGTCAATTAAAATTTTCTCTTAAGCAAAAGGGAAACTCCCCTTTCCCATTCCTTTTCAACGGGTTGATGTATCAATTCATTATCCCTTTTTCGATTATTCTCCATGCCTTGATCACAGTGCTATGACTAAACTCCTGGACAAGATACCTAGACTGGTGGAAGCAATGGATGAAAATGGCAGATGTCCTCTCTATTCAGCTGCTTTCAAAGGCTGCCGTGATGCTGCTGAACTATTGATCAAAAAGGTAAAAAGCCAGATGGTTAAAGCGTACCGCTACACATTATTCGACCCGCCTGAGATAAGATTTTCAAGGAATCTCAATTTAATAGCTATAGAAATTTGAACAAACATTTTCTTTCTCACTTAAGTTCTTAAAAATCATATGAATACACTAAATTAAAAGTTTGGTAAAGGCCCAATCGACTTAAAATCTATAATAATAATACGCTAAGGCTCCGCGGGGGGGCATGACGTCTCCACCAGCCTTTGTATTCTATTGTTTTTTAATGAGATCGCCGACCCAAGTTGGTGCAGCTATCTCCTCCTGAACCCTCCCCTCGGGGTCCCGGTGACCGGTGCCATCGTCCGCGGGAGAGTCTACTCTGTGGAATTGGCTATACTCCGCCCGAGGTCCTCCTCCGTGTCGACGTCCAGGGCGAAAACAGACGCGACATGCATAATGCAGGATATGCGTGACGACAGAGATACCTCATGGATATTCAACATTGACACACGACCGATGACTATCCGTATAGAATTGTATACACAAAAATCGGTCGTAAAAAAACTCGAACCATATTCCATACCTTACCTGGCTTACCATGTCGCACGCAAGTACGCCAAAACACGTACATTTTCGCAGTTGCGAGATCGAGACGGAGCGTAGGGCTCGAGTTTTTGGCGGTCGATTTTGTTTCGGTAGAAGCTGAATCTAGACCATGAACCACTAAACATCGCGAAACTGCAATCAATTTCCATCACGAATTCACGATTGCTGCAATATTATAAAGTTTCCATAAATAGAGGTATGAAATTAAAGCCTATTTTGTGATGTTCTCGCCATGTTTACGTAATTTTGATAATCATTTCTTCAAAGTAAAGAAAATCAGACAAAATCACCGTAACTGACAGTGCATTGCCACTGTGTAGTGTGTGTGAGATGAGCTGAGTTGCAGTTGAAAGTGTGTGAGTTGAATTCGAGTCGAAGAGATTTGACACTTTGAAATTGTTATCTGTTGGTTTGCATCATTATTGCCGCGATTTCAATATAGTTTCGTGAATAGATTTACGAAACCTGAGCTTAGAATTAGTAAAAGTAGAGAAAAATGTCTACGTTTTTAAAAGACTGTTTGATTTTCCTGTGAAAATTTTACTTTGAAAAATGATTATCGAAATTCATGGTCAGAAATAATCACAATCTAGACTCTAGGGTCTATTAGATCTATGTTACAGTTCTTGCATCAAATCAATGCATGAAAACTTAGTTATTGAACTAGAAAAATGTTTTTTTTTTTTAAATAGGCAATTATGAAGTAGGAAGCCTGAAACCTAATAGCCTACTAAACAAATCTCAACAAAGTGTAGGCCTATCCTTAGACCTATATGAATTAATGAAAAAGTAGCCCCAGAAAAAAGAGCCCCCGAAAATTTCCCTAAAATTTGAAATGGAGCCCCCGAAATGAAAAACTTAATTTTTTGCCTGCGCACCCCCTCTAGAATCCCGCGGATTTCCGCGGGTCCTGAGTTGAGTGTATATATAATATAGGCGTGGGGTCCACGGGTTTCAAGGGGCCATAAACCCCCAAAAGCTCGGGGGTTACGTTTTTCAAAGTTGGGGGGGGGGGGAGAGATCAGATCGCAGCGAGTTGAGTGTATATATAATATAGGCGTGGGGTCCACGGGTTTCAAGGGGCCATAAACCCCCGAAAGCTCGGGGGTTTTAGGCGTATAGGGTCAGATGAGCATATTTTTAATACTTTATTTGTGACACTTGCGGGTCACTAATTGGCGTGTGGTCAATACGTAGAGTTGCGTAGTGTTGCGTAACAACTACGCTGGCCTACGTTACTATATGCTGAGGGACGGAAAGGGGTACGCAAGATGAACGAAAACAATTCAACCTGTTTAATTTTTTTCGCCAGCCTACGCATAACCCACGCAGGGACTATTCCCCCATTAATACGCAGCCTAATTTCTGCGTAGTCGGTACGCCACACTACGGAACTCTACGCAGTTCCAGTGGCTTAAAGAATAACTACCGGTACAGTTGGATCGTTTTTTTTATTTAAAAAAAAAAAACATGTTTAGCTTCCTGTTTTTTTTTAAAAAAGGGAAGGAGGAGGCCCTTTTTTTTTCTTTTTATTTTCTTTCAAAATGGCCGCTCCGTACATTTTTCCTGACATTCGGGCTATTTTTCAAGATGGCGGCTGACAATTTTTTTTTTTTCTTTTTTAAAATCAGATATACATTTTAGCACTGCTTTTCATGTTTTTTTTCTTTCAAAAAAAAATAAATAAATAAATTAAAAAAAATATTAAAAAAATAGGAGGCGGCCCCCAAAAAGGAAGCAGGCGGGGACGCTGTTTTTTTTTTCTTTAAAAAAAAAAAAAAAAAAAAAAAAAAAAAAAAAAAAAAACTTTTCAAAAAATTTCGAAAAAAAAAGTAGGAGGCGGCCCCCAAAAAGGAAGCGGGCGGGGACGCTTAACATGTATATTTCTTAATGGCCTGAATGGCAAATAAAGTTCTTGGTGGTTTTAATTTAGACAGTCTCTATATATCTATTTACACCCCCCGCCCCCCTCTAGGATCCCGCGGATTTCCGCGGGTCCTGCTAGTCATATATAATCTAATAACTAGTCCGGTATCATTTAGTGAATCGGAGCCGACTTGGATTTTTCCTCCTACAATGAAGCTTTTACTCATAAATCAATTATATTCTTTACATGACTCGTCAATTTCACTTGTTTGAATTATGATATCGACTGCTCTTGCAAATTCTTGTAAAATCAGATCATAGTCGGAGCGTAGATTTAGTGTGCGCTAGCTAGGTTTAAATTGGATAAAAATCGAACTTTATCAGCACTCCTGCAATGCAAAATTTGCAACACTGGTCCATTTAATCATGATTTTTCTTTACATTTCTGCCTACAGGGACGCTGTAATGTGAACGTAGTTGATAGCGAATGTGGAACCTGTCCTCTTGCTGCAGCCATATTCTTTCAGAATTTCAATATAGTGGATATCTTGGTGAAGCATGGTGCAGACATCAACCTTCCAAACAATGTTGGAAAGACGTCCTTGCAATTTGCCGTCGATGTCCATGCTACTCGAGGACAAGGCATGAAAGAAGAGCCATACATGGCCGAGGTATGACATAAAGTGAGAATATATTACCGAGGTGTAAAGCAAACTGAGAGTACATTTATATTAATAATAATAATTATTATAATGGTGGCTTCTTATATAGCGCACATGTCCGTCACGTTGTGACGCTCCTGAGGTACGAAGCAAACTGAGAGTATATTGCCGAGGTATGAATTAAAGTGGGAAGAGATTACTGATGGATAAAAGAAACTGAGAATATATTACCCAAGTATGAGACAAACTTGGATTATCGGCATGAAACAAATTTAATTTGTTTTACTAAGGTAAGAAACAAACTGAGGAAATATTACTGAGGTATAACAAAAAAAGTGAGAAAATATAACCAAGGTATGAAACATACTGAGAATATGTTACCGAGTATGAAACAAACCGAGAATACATTACTGAGGGATGAAACAAATTGAGAAAACATTACACGAACCTCTAAAAACCCACGTTTATCACCCAAAATTGTGCAAATTGGCAGGCTATTCCATATACATATCACAAAGAAATCTCAAAGTCTTTAAATCGTTACCTCTTAAGGATTTGACTAAAAAATTAAATTCAGGCAAAGGCCTTGAAACACGGTATGTTATGAGAAAAAAGAGGCTATATTTTGCAATTTGAAATCCCATCTAAAAAAAAAAGTCTAAGTCTTTGATTTGGACTCGTGGTGCTCTCCCGCCCCTTCTTTGTTTACAGATGAAGATGAAGTGGGGACACCTTGGCATTAAGACGAACTCAGATGCTCTCCTTGCCTTCCTTGTCTCTCACGGTGGTGACCTGAATGCATTCAACAGGGATAGGGTGACAATAAAGACACTGCTTCAGAAGAACCGGGAACCAATCCTGCAACCTCTACTTGAAATCCAAAGTCAGAGAGGGTATGACAATATTTTGTGTACAAGACACACAATATAATATTTGCATAAAACGTGCAGTTTAATATATTACATGGACATGATGTATAAGTCAAGATATAAATTCACTTTGTAATAACCCAAACTCGTTAATATCTAAAACTTTGTTGATTATTGATTTCATTTATCCGCCATAAATTACGCTTATGATAGTGATTAAAACGTTTGAATCAGCCTCATTGTTTCGTCATTCTAAGAGTGAACTTCCCGTTTGCTAAGAAAAGTTCCTACAATTTCAAAATTTCAGCTAAAAGTTACTTTGACTATTCATTCAGTTAAATCAAACTAGCATCTCCGAAAACCACATTTTAACAAGACTTTAACAAATTTGCCATTTTGTGGTATTAATGTGTAGTGGTTTTAAATTCAGAAGATATTGGTATTTGTTTTCTTTCACCTGTAGATATGAACGTAATGTTTTTAATTTCTTTGCAATCTCTAAAACGCTTACAGAAAAGACATCGCCAGACAGCAGAGCACAGCCAATCGCCCCCTGCGTACCCTGACGGTGAAAACCAATGAAACTGGAGCTGAGGCCAACTCTGTCTCCTCTCTCTTACGGAAAAGCACTGGTAGACCAGATTCAAAGAAACAGAGCTCTGGAGACTCCTCGGAGAAGTTTGCAGTGGAATCAGGAATACAGCAGAAATCTTCAGGTAAGGAATCCAATGATTTAAACAAGAAAGAGCATAGAATCGAAACACGCTGCTACAGATAAGGATATTAATCGATATTTATATTCTCTTCTTATCGTAGAACGATGACGAGGACTATGTTAATCACAAATCATTACCCACACCGATCTCCTGAAGTGTATGTGGAAAACTAAGCAATCAGATTGCGATACCAACGATCTGGAGAGAAAAAACAGTGCTGAAGACTTTAAAGCATGAATCCGTCATGTCGGTTTATATTAGGATATATACTGATGCTATTTATTTGCCAAGTCTTTGATTTTACTATGTTTTTTTGATAGTGTAAATATCTTATTTTCTAATCTTGCTCTTATTTTTCATACTTCTTTCTGAATCAGGAAAATTTCTGTGGAGGGAAAATCAAACTTTAAAATGGTATATTTCAAAATGTGATGGAATTGCGTTCAAGTAACCTTAGAATGGACAAGGAATCAAGCGACAGAAATATTTTTCTTTATTTCTTCTCTATATCTTATATCCTTATAGGCGATTTGCACCACCTGCAAGCTGAGCTCCAGCGCAAAGACGAAGAGCTGGAAACCCTTCGGTCAAGGGTCAAGACACTGGAACACCTGGTCAAGAAGAAAATCTCCTTCACTTGTGGCCATAATGTCATCCGAAGTGTTGCTGAGCTGATCCCTGATTGCCCAAATTGCAGCGGGCCAATTTCTTCAGTCCTTGACTTGCAATAGGAACTGTACTGCAGAGGAGTCGATAGGGATCCACTTTTAAGAATAATTATAAGGGATCGGTTCCTTTAGAATTAAATCCACTTATTAAGGAAGTAGTTAAATAACTCTTGTAATAACATTTGTATATTATTATTTTCTTCTCCATTCTCTTTATTATAGATATATGTCTCTCTATAACTTATATACATATGTATAATTATGTGCGTGTGTGTGTGTGTGTAGTCTACTATGGCAGAAAAGAGACGTTTTTCTTGGCAAATCCCCTTGTGCTACAAGGAGCAAATGTTGACTCAAGGGACCAACATAATATTTTGTGTAATGATTAGATAGTACATTAGTTTAACATTGCTTTGAAGAAAACAATGAGGTCGTTAGACGTTCCATAAACATTTTTGATAACTATTTTGTAACTATGAATGCATCGCCTTTTCAAGAAAAATTAGTAGAAACAATGCAGTCAAAAGAATGCAAATGTCTTGATGTATTGCTTGCCGTTTTCCCTCTTAACTTGCCACATATGTGTTGATCTCTGACACATTTGGTCCAAAAGAAGGAGAAAAGCATGAACATTTCAAATATGGTTATTTCGGGCGGCTATAAGTAACAAAATTGAGTAAATATGTGCATTTTTTTTGGTGATAAAATGGAAACGAATCCTTAACTTTAAACTCTTATATCTCGAAAAAATCTTCCGTTGATTAAAATCACAACTATAGCAATAACGTCATCAAATTGTAATCATTTCATTTCAATGAGGTATCATATTAATGATCATTTCTTACTTTTTCCACCAGTGAAACCATGAACTTAATTTTTCATTTTACGGTGAAATGCTCACATATATAAGTTCGTCAGACTTTATCGAAATAAATTATTTTCAAGGATTGGCTGCATCTGAGGTGTGTGATCTCATCTAGAACAGATGTTTACACACTAAGACCAACTATGACCACACTACCCCTTAACGCCAATGATCAGTCTATTTACGCTTTGAAGCAGTATAACATTGTTACCTAGGTATTACACTGTTCACATAATTACTGCTTGATGCAGATGTTGTTACCCTCATCATATTTATAGATGCACACATTGTATGCACTACCTCCACTAGGATTATTTCTCCCATTTATGTTATGATGGCTTACATCACGTATACATTGAAGATCTTCAGTTTCCTCCTGGGTGGATGAATGTGCATATTTATCAAGGATTCTAGCTGATGGCGGGGAATTTCATGATGAAAATGTTAGTGTGAACTACAAAAGGAATGTATAAAATGCATATCTTATGTTTGGAAAATATATTACTCATCCCAGGCCTTTTGGAAAAGAAGTGATCGTATTGTATTATCTAGGAGATATATTCAAGGTACTTAAAACAGAAATGGTGCAGGGAAGTGCCTTGAACATGTTGATACCCAACAACCTTTTACAGCTTACATTCCATGTCTCAAAACCCATCGAATTGGAGTTTGCCCCTGTCTGTAAAGCGCTAAGAGACATCGTCGACATAATAAGGGCTATATAGACCCATATTATTATTGTTATTATTGTTATTATTAGAACAACTGCAAAATGGTAGCCCGAGAGCTAAGTTACATTTCAAGTTTTTCAAGCTCAGTTTTAAAAAGCATTTCAACAAGTACAAATAATACACAGTAAAATATATCATAACGTATTACATATTTCATACTTGCAAACAAATTGATGATACAAATAGAATAGATTCGTCACTATTATTATCTTTGTAATCATTGTTAAGTGAGGAATATTCATGTTTTAAATAAAAATTGAGGCTGATTAATTGAGTTTATGACAAGTAAATACTGAAGATTTGTTTGATTTCGAACTGTAATAAAATGCATTGCATAAAATAATTGAATGTCTATTCATAATGCTACTCGATAATGTAATTCAACACAGTCACGCAAAATATAGGATTTATCATAGAAACATAATCAAACAATACTGAAAGAGAGAGAGAGAGTGTCAGGAGGGAAAGATTGAAATAGAGAGTGTAAGTTAGAAAGAAAAACAGGAGGAAATGCGAAAGATGAGAGAGAAAGAGAGAGAGGGGAGTGGTATAAGAAAAATGGAACAACTGGAACTGTGAAGACATGGAGAAGAGGAATGATGATGAAAGTAAACCTTGAATTGAATTGACAAAGGGAAAGCGATTAGAAATTACAGAGTAAATTACAAAGTTTCCTTTACAGAGAAAAACAGTACAATTTACCAATTAGTCCTTTAAAAAAAGATGTAGTATTGCCCTGTGCGACCGACCCAAAAATCTTGGAATCTAACGGTCGGCTTTTTTTGTAAACGTTTTTTAGAGAAAAAAAAATATCAAAGCATTCAAACTGAGAAATATCAGCCAAAGGAGGGTGAAAAAAGGAAGAAAAAAATTCAGACCGACCGACCCATGTTTTGGCACCTAAAGGGCAATATAACATATTTATTTTAGGCTTTATACATGATTAATATAACAAAATCTTATGCTCAAAACTTTAAATATGTAAAGAGATCAAATGTACATGGGAACGTGTGTGACCATAACAGAGTGATTCAGTAGTTAGTCAGTTAAGAAAACGGTTTATCCATTCATTAAAATGTGGATTACTTGCACTCGTTCGTTCGTGTCTCCTTAGATCAAGATTACTGTAATCTTGATCTTCGGAGTAGTAGCTACAACCGGCCGTGTCAGACACGTTGCCCCGGGGTGCGAGATAGGACTCTTGTAGCGTGCCCCCATTTAAAACAATTATACAGTTACAGTTAACAATACATTTAATTAATAGTATGAAACTATTAAAATTACTCTCATGTTACGGGGAAAAATATTGCATATGCATATATTATGAATCAATTGATTTGGTCGATCCAGTTCGATGGCACAAACACGGCACTACTGGACAGAGATCCTAATAATTACAGAGCTTGGTCTTGTTGCTCTGTTCGCCAGCAGTTTAAGGATGTGGAATCCCGCGGCACATTACTCTCAAGAGTTCTAACAAGCCAAGCTTATACAGAGCCTATAATAAGTAATGTCGTACATGTACCACCCACCCGATCGATCAAAAATTCATAACTCATAACTGAAAAAAAGTAAAAAGAAAAGAAAAAACACGAAATGGTAACCATCTAAAATTTCAAAGTTGTGATAAATATCTATAAAGATTTATCAAGCACCAAAAATAAATAATATCATGTTCAAGTAAAGGATATATACACTTGTATTCTTCTTCCGTGTCCTAAATGCTCTGCCAGGCCTTGGCACGCTGGAGAGCCTTCTCATTTAATAATAATAATAATGAACATTTGTATAGCGCCTTTTCTACAAGTAGATACAAAGCGCTTAATTAACATATACAATGAACAATTAACAAAATAGAAAGATGCTTAACAACAGACATGTATGTAACAATATAGGAATGAACAAAATAAAGGGTAAGACAGGTAATAGAAGAGCAAGAACAAGTGCTGGTAAGCGGGCATTAGTTAAACAAGTGTGTTTTGAGGTGTTTTTTGAAAGTCATTAGAGAATCAGCAGTTTGTACAAAATTGGGGAGATTGTTCCATGATTTTGGAGCAGTGGCTATGAATGCCCGCTTACCAGCATTGGTTCGACACCTTGGGGTATCTAAAACTGTACGAGTGTTGGATCTTAGGTTGTAACTGGAGTGCCTAACATGAACGAGATCAGTAAGATATGAGGGAGAGAGATAGTGTAACGACTTAAAGACAAGGGTGGAGGTCTTGAAGAGCACTCGCTGTTGAATAGGAAGCCAATGCAGAGAGTTCAACAAGGGCGTGGTGTGTGTGCTCTTTGGTTGTTTGAAGATGAGGCGTGCAGACTGGTTCTGGAGAAGCTGAAGACGGTGAATGTTCTTTGCTGTTGTGCCACTCAACAAACTGTTACAGTAATCAAGACGAGATAAAACTAAGGCACGGACTGCAGCATGAGTGGTACTTTCGTCAAGATATTTTCTAATCCTGCATAAGTTCCGGATATGATATTTGACAGTCCTGACTACATTTGAGACGTGAACATCTGGCAGCATGAGGTTGTCAAAGACGACGCCAAGAATACGCAGCTTCTTTGACGGTTTAATCACAGTCCCATCATGAAGAGTTAGAGTGAAGTTCTGGAGCAATCGTTGATGGACTTTCGAAGCAAAGACTACTAACTCAGTTTTGTCTTGATTAAGTTTCAATTTGTTGGATGTCATCCACCTGTAGACATCTCTCATTGCATCCCGTAGTCTGCATGCAGCATGATCAACAGAGTCCTGGCTAGAAGGGTCGCATTGTATATACACCTGTATATCGTCGGCGTATACATGATAGCCTATGCCATGACTGTAAAGGATATCAGATACAGGTTTCGAGTAGAGCGTAAAGAGCAGCGGGCCCATCACCGATCCTTGCGGGACACCGAACTCCAACCTGGTGTCTAGTGATTTCACTCCTCTGATTCGCACATGTGATAGTCGGTTGCTCAGGTATGATCTAAACCAGTGCAGTGCTGTGCCAGAGACACCATATTCATCCCGAAGCCTTGTCAGCAAGATCGTGTGGTCAAGAGTGTCAAATGCAGATGACATATCTAGCGACAGTAGAATGACGCATTTCCGATCATCCAGAGCACATAGGATATCATTCTGAAGACTCACCAATGCAGTCTCAGTACTGTGATTTTTCCTATATGCAGACTGTTTAGGATCACCAAGGCTGTTGTCTTCCAAGTAGTTGGCTAACTGTGATGAGACGACTCTTTCCATAAGCTTGGCTACAAACCTTATGTTCGAAATGGGCCTGTAGTTTTTCATTCTTTCTTTGTCAAGTCCTGGCTTCTTCAAGACTGGTGTCACAGATGCAACACCTAGAGATGATGGAAAATCGCCTGATGCCAACGATGCGTTGATGATATGCTGCCACCAGGTCTTCCAGGCAGCATTGGTCGATTAGGAGTGGACATCTTAATATGTGTGACATGGATTGCACGGATGTTCCACACTCGCAGTTGGTGTCAGTGTCGTCAGTAATTCCCCATTTATTCATGTTGTATTTACATCGCCCCACACCTGTGCGAAGCCTATTGAGGGACTTCCACGTCTTCCAATCACATCTATGGCCAGGGGGCAGCTGTTCCTTGGTCTGGATTGGTAGCTTTTCATGGTTGTTTGTTTTTAGAACGTTTCACTTCCCACAAGATCACTCTGGTTGAATGAGGAGGTTGTGACAGTGGCTGGACTGTATGAAGGAAGCTTTTCCTTGACTTCAGGCGGGTAGGGGCCGGTTGATGCGAGTAAAGGGGATGGCGGGTGTCCTCAACTTGTCTGCTGCGTTCAGTCCTACTTGCAACTGTTCTGCGGACATCGGATGGAGCAATGCCGGCCAGGGAGTGCAAGCTGTCCACATTCGTGGGCTTGAGGCAGCCAGTGATGCATCTGCAGCTGTCGTTGAGTGCTGCATCAACTTTCTTTGTATGGGATGATCTTCCCCATACAGGGCAGGCATATTCTGCTGCAGAGTAACACAACGCAAGAGCAGTTGACCTCAGCGTGGAGGAATTGGCACCCCAGGATGAGTTTGCCAGTTTCCGTAGTAGGTTGTTCCTTGTCCCAACTTTACCCTTCACCTTTTGAACATGCTGTTTGTATGAAAGGGTTCGGTCAAGTGTTATTCCAAGGTAGACAGGGTGATCGCAGTGTTTCAATGAGACATCGTTCTATTTCAGGGACAGCTTCTTCCCAGCATTGTAGTTGCGGAGATGGAACAAGCTAACCTGGGTCTTGGCAGGGTTAGCCTTCAGATGGTTGTTGTTGTAGTAGTCTGTCAGGTTGTTTAGGGCTGATGAAAGAGTGGTTTCTATCTTGTCTATGTGGGAATTCTGGGCTGCTATGCCAAGGTCATCAGCATAGATGAAGCTTCTTGTCCCTGGGTACACTGGCTGGTCGTTGGTGTAAACATTAAATAGGACAGGAGCAAGTACGCTGCCCTGAGGTAGACCATTCTTTTGTTTCCTCCATCTGCTGCGCTTCCCGTTAAGTTCAACATAAAAGCGTCTATTTTCCAGGAGCATTTGAATAAGCTTAGTCAGATGGGAGTCCTTTGTCATGGTATAGAGCTTGTCGAGAAGTATACGGTGGTTAACAGTGTCGTAGGCAGCTGTCAGGTCGACGAACACAACTCCAGTCGGTTCATTCTTCTCGAAACCATCCTCGATGTGCTGGGTTAGATTTAGCACTTGGCCAGTGCACGATCTTCCAGGCCGGAAACCTGCTTGCTCTGGTATCAGGTGTTGTTCTGTGACTGGCCCCAGTCTGTTCAGGATGAGGCGCTCAAAGAGCTTGAAGAGGTGGCACAACAGAGAGATTGGTATGTAGCTCTTTGCTTCGTTAGGGTCTTTCCCTGGCTTGAGGATAGCAATCACACGGGCTTTCCGCCAGATTTTAGGAAGTTGGGAGAGGGTTACGCAGTTATCGAACAGAGAGAGCAGTCATTCCTGTGTATTGTGCCCAAAATGTTTGATCTGTTCTGTACGTATGTCATCAAGACCAGCTGCCTTGCCATTCTTAAGGGAGTCGATAGCCGTCTGGAGTTCCAAGTTGTCAAAGTACCAGGTAGATTCTGTGTCAACCTGTGGCCAAGGATTCCTTTTGTGGCGTTTCTTGTGTGCCGATTTGCCATTCAGGAGAAGTTGGTGGGCAACCTGATCTGCAGTAACATTAGAATGGGGTGTAGACTTCCTGGGATCGTTACTGATTTTCTTAATGGTAGACCAAGCTCTCTTACTGTTGTGCGTCATATCAACACCCTCAATGAGATCTTGCCAAGACTTCCTCCGTTCTTCTGATATTGCTGCCATGAGGAGCTCACCTGCACTCAAGGTTTCCTCTGAAAAGGGGTCTTCCTCGTAGGGTTTTATGTACTCCTTGTACATCAAGGCACTTTCAGCTGATAATCCAGGTATGTAGTTTTCCCTACATCCACGTGGAATGTGCTTCCTGGATATCTCCTGTACAGTCCGGACGAATTGGTCGTAGTTTGCCGGGACTGGGTCAAGATCAGATAAAGCTTCATCTAGATCGATGGCGAACTTCTCCCAGTCAGCTTTACAAAAATTGAAACGGCGTCGAAGGGGAACTCTCTGAGGTACCACAGCAGCAGTAATGTCAACGATTATTGGTCTGTGTTGTGAATGTGGTATTGGCTCTAGGACTCTCTTCTTGGTTTGGCATGATATTCGTTCACTTGTAAAGGATAGGTCTGGATTATAACCTTTCTTCCATCGACAGCTATTGAAGGAATGGGGGAGCTTAGCATCATGGATTAGGTCAAGATGATGTGCCTCTGCCCAGCAAGGTCATCATCCTCATTTGTTTCCTCGTATCCCCACGAGGTGCTATGGCTGTTAAAATCTCCAATAATAACATTAACAAGGTCATAGTCGAAAGATTGAGGTTCAGTAAAGGCACTAATCTTTATAAATTGATTAGTATACGGTAGAGGAGTACCACCAAAGCAAGAGAAGGCATTCAATTTGAATAAGAGTTATGGATTCGGACAGGAATCAAGGGAATGTATGCGTTGTTCAGTAACCTGGTGAAATATATGGCACTGGGCTTTTCCTGTAACGTTCTGTTTTGGACTTTGGTTCTATACGAAAACGTGATTTATGTGTGTTTCTTGTGCAGGCGGTTAGTTCAAACCAGTTTGATAATGGTAATTCTTGATATCAAGAAATAGGAATAAATGTTAAAACGACTTGCCATAGACACGTTTGATCAGTGGACGTTCACGTCGTTCTCGTCCACTCAATCTAAAAGTCTCTATTGATAGGGCATTTGGATAGGATGCGTAATATATACCTAGCAAGTAGCATAATTCTTAATGCCCGTTTTTGAACGTTTTCGATAATGTTGGACAGGGCGATGGCCAATGCTCCGTTCCAGGCAGGGCAGACATACTCGCGGAGTGGTCTTACAAATCCTATGTAAACTGTAACGAGGTAGTTGGTTGTACGAATGATTCTGAGATCGAGCATACTATTCATTCGCACCTGAAACGTTCTATTTAAAAGAAATGATTTTATTCATGACACTGTGGTCCGAATTCACAAAGGAGGTTTGTCGACAAACCTAGATTTATGTGCGTCATATGACGCGTTTCGACGCGTTTTTACAAACCAAGGTGTCATATGACGCGTTTTGACGCGTTTTTATCATACGCCTTTTCAAAATCTATAAAAAGGGATGACATGTTCTCTATTGGCCATAGCTTTTGTTATGTCCGTGTCTAGACGTATGAGATGGTCTAAAGTATTTCTCACTGTCTTAAAACCACCATGCATGGGGTTCATATCAATACTTTCAAACGACCAGTTTAACCGGTATTAGTATCAATCTTTCCATTATTTTGCAATGTACTGAAATGCGAGCTAAAGGGCGTTATGATGAGGGATTGGAAGGTTTCAAATCCTGTTTTGGAATTGGTACAAGGATTGCATGCACCCGTTGAAGTGGATTTTAAGTCTTTGTCCATATTCTATTTAATAAATTTAGGAGAGTGAGCTGAGAAGTGCTGGGTCGCTCAGAAATCATAGACAAAGTAATCTCATCTTGTCCTGGGGAAGAATTGTTTGACCTTGCGATTGCAGTTTAAAGTTCGTGAATGAAGAAGGGCTCGTCTATTAATGTATTCAATGTGGATTCATCAAGTTCCTTATTCAGACTGGATTCCATTTGAGACAGTTTTTGTTGAGACATGTTTGGATTTTTCACTTGACTCAGCAAATATTTTTGCAAGGAGGTTTGGCTTCTCCTTATCATCTGATATTTCTACGTTATTAGTGGTCGACAAAACATGTATTTCTTTTTTTCAAGGTTGATTTATATCAATTTATTTTACGATTCTTTTTGCACACAATTCCTGTCGGGGTAAAACGATTTATTTTGGTAAATAGGTCTAGGAATGTTGATAAATCCAGCGTACTATTGTGTAGGCATGGCGTACAGTAGCGTAGTGTTGCGTAAAAATGCGTTATTTCTGCGTCTGGTGTCTACGCCGAAAGTACGCGTCCGTCTCCTGTACACCTTTGCGTCCCTCAGCGTATAGTTACGTAGGCCATCGTAGGGCAGCGTATATGCTCGGCGTAGTCGGTACGAAACACTACGCAACTCTGCGTATGGCCCGGTGTGAAACCCGCTATAGGCTATTGGTTTGCACAGAGTTTCATTTACACTCAATCGAGATGGATTGACGGATTGAATCCCTTCCTGACCAGTTTGATCTTATAATTGGGCCTGTTTAACTGTCCATATAGCTGTCACTCTCGACTCGGGTGTGAAAAAGGTAGCCTGTTGCTACTTTCAGAACAATTCCGAATAGGCCGATGTACTGTCATATTCAAATTGTATGCATATTTTTTAAACAAAGGTTGTTCTTGACAACCTCAAAGCTTGCCAAAGATTGCAAAAGATTGCCCGATATAGCAACAAGCAATGTATGCATACTCGATTCACAGTAGTTCATTCATTGATAACAGGTTAATCAAATTACTCGTCAATAGGTTCCCATGGAGGAAACATCCACAAATAAATGAATGTGGTATTAAACCAGTCTATACCGTATAGGACGTTATATCATAGTGCAATATGTTATGATATAAGGAATAATATTAATGCGACTATACCATTTTCCAATCAAATGCTTATTGGTGAGTATTATTGTGTGTGTTGTTGTTGTTGTTTCTTGCCTCATTATACGATTTGTTTTATATTCAAATCTTACAAATCAATAGAACATTAATCATACACGAATTACACAGAATACAACTACCATAACAAATCCAATTTACACACATCAGTCAAATTTTCAAATGAATTTCAACACTTCTTTTGGTAAGTCATTTTTTCATTTTGTTTGTATTGCTTCCTTTTTTGTGAAGTTGAAATTATTTCCATTATTTTTCTGATTTCTCTTTCAAACAAGTGTTTTTTAATAAATAATCTCGTTTATCTTTCAATTCTGTTTTGCGTTCCAAAATAGCTTCATGCCTACTAGTACAGAATGCTACGGTCAGAAAGAATTACACTGGAAATTACATGGTATTTTGAATTAAGTTCAAGATGCTAATCGTGCCTTGTTTGCACATTGCAAACCTCTTTTGCAATATACTCACATGAATAAGAAAAGGCTTGTTTAGATTTATGTATTATTATCATTACTATCATCGCTAAAATGATATTTTTAGATCAGATTCGTCAGACTTTTTATTTCGTTATCTTCATACCACAGGTAAAAAGTGGCAATGATGCGACACCCGCTATTTATGACGATCGCCCTCAGCGGCCTGTAGAGCGAGCTGTTTCTGGATAGAAAAGTGATCAAATACCTATTTTTATCTCTAACTATCTATTTTTATCTCTTCCTGAACCAAAATTAGAAATTATGAAAGATATCAATCGACCTTGTTTCGAATTTATATGGCATGGCAAACGTGATAAAATAAGAGGGAAACAAATGGGCCAATTGTACAATGAAGGTGGGGTTAAATTTACTGACATTTTTATGCATTCTCAATCACTTAAGATATCATGGATAAAAAGATTTATTTGTTCTGAAAGTTTCACTCTTCATATGTTCCAATCATTCTTACCTCCATCGTATACATCTCTTCAGTTATTCATGGGGACTGAATATTACAAAGAATTAGCCACTACAATGCGCAACCCATTTTGGGAAGAGGTATTATCAGCCTTTCAGACCTTACTCAATTCACTATGATATTGCATGTCAACCCCTTTGGAATAACCCTAAAATAAAAGTTAATAATAACGTAATTTATTATAAGTCTTGGTGCGCTAAGGGGGTACGTTTTGTTAACGATGTTTTAAAAACAGATCGATCATTTCTTTCATATTTCGATTTTCAACGTAAATACTATGTACATGTAAACTTTCTTCAATATTATGGCTTTTGTCATGCTATTCGAATTGTTTTTAATAAAAATGTCATACCAAAGGTCATTGAACCTACATGTATCATCCCGGAAGCATTGTTATTAATAATAAAAATGAAAAAGGGTTGTGCACATATATACCGTTATTTATTGAAGCATAAGATAAAGGAATGTAAAAGTCTACAAAGTGGAAACAGGAGTTTGACCTTGACAATATTGTATTGTGTTCGTATTATCTTTTTCCCTTTAAATCAACTGTCGATGTTAACATGAGGTGGTTTCAGTTCAAATTACTGAATAGAATTCTTTATATGAAATATGCTTTGTTAAGATTTAAATCAGTTACAAACTTATGTACATTCTGTAATAACAGTCTAGAAACGATTAAAAAAAAAGGTTTTGTTACTGTATTCATTCAAACGAAATATGGTCTAAACTTGAGTATTGGTTGTCCCGTAATAATTTGCTTATTAAGTTTAGAAATCAAAATAAGTTGTTTGGGTTTCACGGTAATAATAATAACAGTGCCCTAAACTGTATTATGATTATAGTCAGGATAGACATTTTTGCAGCCAAATGCAAACAGTGTTTGCCAGTTTTTGAAAACATAATATCAGTGATAAAGTGTTATTATGACATGGAAAGGTATATATGTGAAACAAATCTGAAAGAAAAGAAATTCATGAAAAAGTGGTTACTTTTTGCAAAGTGTTTCTGATTGTTTATTTATTCTAAAATCATTTTGCCAACTAAATCTGTGATTATTTTTTTTTTAAAGTGAACTTTAATTTTTAACTGATATCTATAAATATATTTTCTTATCATATTTTGAACGGCCAAGAATATTATTTTGAAATTCTGCATGTAAAAGTCAATTCTTGTATACATAATAATGTGAACGATATTATTTAATAAAGGATCCCTGTGGAAGGGGACAAAATATTATTTTTGTTTAAATAAAAATATATATATATAAAGGCGACTATATTATGTCACCGGTAAATGACCTGAGTTGGTATCATTACTACTAGATTGACGTCATTGGTTTTCTTATAATATTGGAGTTTCTTCTTGGTTTTGTTAATAGTATTCTATATTTTCCGTTGTATATGTAGATTAGGCAGTAAATCATTCGCGAGGAAGATCTAAGGGAATGATCATTTATATCACCTATACTTGAAAAGGAAAATTTATCAATGATATTCAAGGAGGTTCAGTACATCCAGAATTAATTTACGGAGGGTAAGGGGTAGGAGAAAAATGAGGTTAACATGCTTTATATTTGTAACAAGGATCCAATTACGTCCCTTCGATCTACCAAAAATACCTCATTCTGTAGAAAATGATATAATACTTTGTTTTAAACATTGTTATATAACAAAATAAGAGACGCAGGGATGTGGTTTGTAGGCATTATATAAAAAATTAAGTGCATGGAAGGTGTAAGTTTCCAGAGTGAGGCCAAATTAGTTGCATGCTAGAAATATGTATAAATGTATTGTCTGATGTAATATATCTTTTTGGCGGGGTTTTCCCCTCGGTGTAGATCAACCATTACCTTTTCACATCGCAAGCTGTATCTCCTAGTGGTTTTCCCTAAAGTATTTTTGTTTATCAAGCCCTACTTGACATTCCAAAGAATGGCATCTCTTGTCACCCTGTTTAATTCAATAAAGACGTTTTTTTTTGTATTGTTCAAAGGTGCTGTCAAAAACAATGTTTTACTTTTCACATTAGAATACAACCAAAATATCAATATCGAGATACAGGTTACTTCATCGAAAATTACATCACTCTTTATACAACAATCTTTTTGCAAATTGTGTTTTTTCAATATCCTTGAACTGCTTGTTTGTATTTTAATGTATATATGTTTTTTAAACTGTAAATTAATATAAAGACTATACTCGAAATGAAATAAAGGCCATGCAACCTGCACACGACTGTAGATTGTATTAGGCTCTTTTTTTAATTGACCTAGTTGTTTGTATATATATATATACATTTTTCTTCGCATTTGGGCAAAACAATTTAATCAGGGCGATGGGAGAATGACATAATTGTAACGTTTGTACAAAACACCCATTTATATGACAGAAGTGCCTTGTTCTAAAGAAGAACTAGGTTGGGGTTATAAACATGGATTGAACTTAGCGACGGAGTGCAAGAGGCAGGTGGTCAACGGGTAATTGAGTTTGAGTTTGAGTTTGAGTTTTATTAACAACAACAAAAATAATACAAGTAAAACAACACGTATCAAGCATGATTACATAAAAAATATAACACAAGATAAATAACATTACACGTTAAAGATAAACATTGTTTTACAAAGTATGTTATATACAAATGAAGTAAAGGATTATGCATGTGTATACTTTTGTTGTTAAAGGGGGTACCAGAAGTTGACACAAGTGCTAGTCTAGTCTGGTTCCCTGTCTTTGGCAAGAATTGTTTTAATATTTTTTGTTGTACTATAGTACATATAATTATATACATGTAACATAAACCATATAATGAGAGTAAACAAGTAAATAGAATAGTCATTTTAGAAATATCCCTTATTTTATACATGTAAGTAAAATGTAAAAGTTGTTTGTTAAATACATCATAATCTAATGTGATGACCATAGTAAGAAATATCTGTTTGTCTTTGAAGGCATGCTAAAAAATATGGAGACTAATAAAAGCAGGCATAAATTGATTTTCTTCAATATGGCAAATAGAAAATAAATTACGAAAATCTATAAAGAATTGGTGAATTTAGGTGAAGGAATACCATAATTGTTAATTTTCTTGTAGATTCCCTTAACTATTATCGTGCCAGAGGGCTAATCCCCATTGTGCCAAGCCCCTAACCCCCCTCTCTCCCCCCCCCCCCCCGTGTCAGGTTTATTTTGAGATAATCGAATTAACGCGATGGTTCTTAACAAACAGCACACTACAATGAGCATGAACAATAACTGCTTTCACGAATGTGTGCAAACATGCACAAGGCAGTGAAGTAATGGCTCGCTCGCATGTACAAAGCGCTATAACGGTAGCGTGCATACAGCCTTATGGCAGGCTATGAGTTAAGGAACGTTAGGTCTAATGTGCTAACAAAAATTGTTAAACTTCGTTATCGGCCTTAGTACGAAAAAAAAATCATCCTAAATTTCGGGTAGTTTTATGGACTTGGTTTGTTTATTTTATTTTATTTTTGTATTTGTTGTATTTTTTATTTTTTTAATGTCATTATTCGGGTACAAACTTTAGGCAATGATGCGATACTCCGCTATTTATCACGATCGCCCCCAGTGGCCGGTAGAGCGAGCTTAGTGATCAAACATAAAGACGACTACATAGTCACCGGTAAATGACCTAGTTTAGTATCATTACTATTCGATTGATGTCGTTGGTTTTGGACTTTTCTTCTTGGTTTTGTTAAAAGTATCTATTCCTTTGCATAATGTAGGTTAGACATGAAAGCATTCTTGAGGATGATCAAAAGGGAATGATAATTTATATCACATACTTAAAAGAGAAAAACAAAATCTCAATGATATTTCAGTAAGTAGGTCTAGTACACCCAGAACCAGTTTACGGAGGGAAAGGGGTAGGAGAAAATGAGGTTAATCTACTTTATTTCTGCAAGTATGCAGAATTTATTTCTTCTTCAACAGCTTGTACAGACTTGTCTACCAGCTTTATCTGTAAGTATGACAAAAGAGTCATATTTGTAACGCGGATATAATTACGTCCCTTCGATCCACTGACCTTTGTATAATGTAGGTTAGGTTGTGCGAACCAGCTACATACTGCTTTGCAGACGGCCACATCTGTAGACCAGTTCAAGAAACTACTCAAGTCACATCTATTCTGCTAGAAATTACTTTATTGCCAGCCTACATCTACTTTAATGATCTCTGATAAGTGTCTAACTTTTGTTTTTAAGTGGCCCAAACATCGTGGAGCGTGTGTGCAGCGCTTTGTACTGCAAGGAAAAGGTGCTATATCAAATATCTTTTGGATGGATGGACCTAAAATACCTCATTCTGTAGAAAATGATAATATATATTTCTTTTAGAAAATCGTTACATAACGGAATAAAAGACGCAAAGATGTAGTTTGTTGGCATTATATAAAACCTTCAGTGTATGGATGGTATAAGTTTCGAAAGTTTATTGAGGCCAATATAGTTGCATGTCCTAAGAATGAAACCTACAAGATACCCCAACATTGCAGTGGAAGGAAAGGTCACAGGAAATCGACCCAGAGGCCGTCCACCCAAAAGATGGCTTGACTGCATCTCAGAGGACTGCAAAGCAAGATCTATACCAAGGCTGATAGATACATCAAGACTGGCTGCGGACAGAAAAACTTGGCATACCATCACCATACAGAAGCCATCACGAGGCCCCTGGCCTGCGTGGACGGCATAAGTCAAGTATTAGTCAAGTCATAGTTGCATGCTATACAAATATGCAGATATATCGTGATGTAATACATTTCTTTGGCGGGGTTTCCCCTGTCATTGTAGATCAACCATTTGCCTTCTCACATCACAGATGCCTTTACTCTGAATCTATATCGTCTGCTGAGAGCCAAAAGGGCAATAGCTCATATTCTTCAAAACAGAGTTGCTGCCCTTCTGGCTCTTAATAAATATGCAAACTGAATTTTTTTTTTCCCATTAAAAGTATAATTCCAATTAAATACATGAAGAAAAATACATTGGAAGGCCCATTCCATAGCAATACTTATTAAGAGGGGCCCTGTAGATATAAAAACAAATAAAATTGATCAACAAGCAAAACAATTTTTTTTTAAGGCCCACTGCACTACTGGTAGCTACTTGCGCCCTCTATAAACAAACAATGCCTAATCGGTGACCATTAGTCCCCCATGATCCTCTTTTTCTTATGTTAACTGAGAGCTGAGTTAATTAGATAACCACCTGTCCAGTGACCTTGCAAAGCGGTCTAATCCCTCCTGTAAACTACGGCAGATAAGCTTTAAGAAGCAAATACCCACTTACACACATTCATTCCAATACCTATACCACACCCCTATTTAAAAAAAAACACTCATCAGCATACCTTAGATATAACACACACAAAACGGTTTCATATAGAAGGAGAAAAGGGATAGACACAAAGAGTAAGAGAGTTGGAGAGAGAGAAAGAGAGAAAGACAGACAGACAGACAGAGACAGAGAGTATAGAAACAAAGTTTAGAGAAAGATGAAGAAGGCGAAGAAGCTTCTACTCAGTACACAACAATCGCTCAAACAATAACTGTTAACATGAATATTTGAACCTTGTAATAATTGTATTGCGTTTAACGTTATTATTATGTGAATTCCATGGTGATGAACCATTTAGAAACGGAGAGTATGCTTGGTCAATGAAGTGCGTACAAATGATTGATGAATTGGGATTTTTCCTTGTTTCATAAGAATTATTTAAAATAATTACCTCATTGTCATTGAATAGTAGGGGGAGAATTTGCTTATGGAAACTTAATTTAATAAGACTGGTAAAGATTTCAGGTCATGAAAGAAACAAGCACTTTGGGTTACATACTTAACGCATGTAAAGGACAGCACAGCATTTTTTGCTGAATGTCGAATTAGAAATATGTCCCTTTATCCTCCTTCTTTTCTTCTTCTTCTTCTTCTTCTTCTTCTTGTTACTATTATTAGTATTATTATTATCATTATTATTATAATCATCATCAAATTCATCATCATTGTTACTTTTTTTTCTCCTCCTCCCCTCCTCTACCATTTCATTCGTCTTCTTGTCTTCTTTATCAGCTCATGAGTCCTGTGATGAAAGAAGGAGTACAGGTTTTCATAATTATTGGAATAAAATATTTCGTACGATTTAAAATCAGATCGTTGCATCTTGAATGTTTCCTATGATTATCATCTGTCTTTCTTTTCCCTTCTTGCCAGACGCCGTTACCATGGTAACTATCCTTAGATCAAATGAATTATGATGATTTATGAGAGAAAGAGCGAAAGAGAGAGCGCAAAAGGAGATGTGGAGATAGAGATGTGGAGATAGTCTAAAGGGAGAGAGAGAGAGTGGTTTAGGATTAGGGTTAAATAAGGAGAGAATATCTGAGAAAAGGGAGAGAAATCTTGGCGATAATAATAAGATAATACTAGATGTCGGCGCTCAGAGAATTCAGAGAATTCATTCCTTTCTACATCAACGCAACACATTTAATTATATGGATCATCTAACTAATCAAATGTGATATAATTCCTTCAGCACTTAAAGCTAAATTATTTAGAATTTCGACAAATATTTTGATTGCCCACATAAATTAAATTCTAACAACTGTAATTATGACGGTTACATGCTATCGTCCTCTCTCAATATATCCAATGTGTATGAATGTTATATTCGAAATGATGCAAGAAATGACAATAACCTGGATCAATACCAAATAGCATTGCAGACGACAGGTTTTTCTAGCAGTAATATTTCGGACGTGACGTGTACGCGGGAAAACATGTACATAATGCGAGGTGTATTTCGATATCTATATCCAAGATCATATCACTTTAATCGGCTTGTGAAATAGACAGCTGAATAAATCATGACGTCGCTGAATCTTAATGCTATATGTGTATTGTGTATTTACTGATAAGTATACAGGAATCAATTAAAGCTGGAAGGACGTATTAGAGATGAAGACCTCGTCTCCTCTCTTTCTTTATATAACCCTCCCACCCCCCCCCCACTCTCTCTCTCTCTCTCTCTCTCCATCTCTCTCTCTCTCTCTCTCTCTATCTCTCTCTTCCCCATCGTGACTCTATCCCTCTTCTTGCTGCAACATGTACGGTATATCATGTACAGGTGTAGTGGTCTACTGGATACGTATTCGGACTGGGGATCACATGATTCGCGGTTCGAGTTCCGCCGTGGCACTTAAAGACCGTCAATACTACTGGGCCAGAGGGGATTAGACCACACAGCGATTAACTTATTAACTCAGCTCTCAACTAACATAAGAAAAAGAGGATCATGGGGGACCAACAGGCACCGATTGGGGAAGTTTTATATATAGAGGGAGCAAGTAGCTACAAGAAGGACAATGGGGCTTTATTATGTCCTTTGGCAAGACATTAAATAATCTATATTTACCACTCTCCACCAGGTATTAAATGGGTACACAGTAGAATGCGAACGACTGTGTGCTTGGATTGCCACGTGTGCGCTTGTACAATGACACCCGGCAGAAATACTCCCTAGGGAGCGGAACGTGTGCACTTTAATTTGTGGATGATCATCCAATGACCGGGGTAATAATAATTACAATGTAAAGCGTTTAGAACCTTATTATTGATCGCTATACAAATGTAACTATTGTTATAATAAACACAATATTTTAAAAAGAATACAGCGATGCATAATTCCGGAAAAGAATCCTTTATTAGAAAAGAGAGTAATAGATAACGAGATTATCAGATAACTATATACTCTCAGCCTCTTTCTTGGTAAATTTGTATGTTTTAAGGAATATCATCTTATTCTGGCATACGAAAATAAAGGGCACTGCTTGTTTTTAAATTAAGTTTTGCATTTCTGTTCTTAGACTTCCGGCACGCGACATTCATGAATGCATTTTTTTCAACCAAAATTCCTAAATATTTCATGGAGTACACGCACCGCTTGGCTAAGTATCTCTCTCGAACTCATAAATTACCCATTTACTCACAGCCTAGGGGCTTGAACTAATACGTGGGGTAGATACAGGGGCAGGGGGCACGGGCCTTCAATAAAATTTGCGTTAAAAGGAAAGAAAGAAAGAAAAAGAGAAAAGTGGGCAGAAAAAAGACACCTTCTCACACCCTCGTTATAACCAATGGCATGTTTAACTTCAATTCATCGCCGGGGTCCACCAACCCCCCCCCCCCCCACCCCACCCCCAATCGGGTCGGTGTCCCTTGTATGTCTGAGCCAACACTACGCCTCTTGCTCGATCCTCAATATATCAAGGATATTGAACATTGTTAGTATGACACCTTGAGTTTCTAATTAAGATAATGATATAGTTTTTCCTCGGCCATTACCAGTAAAAACAAGCGATAAAATTTAAAATTACTTTACGATAGAAATATTTAGCGATAACATTCCTAACCTTTGAAAGTATTAAATACTCTCTTTTCCCACTACAATACCGTTGATACATATCACTACATCACGGGAAGATAAAACACACAATAACCAATTTAAAGAAATAATATTGTAGAACTCGACGTTTTATTTCGTTTTAATTGTATGCTAGACAGAAACAATTTCCATAAAATTCAATGAATTAGAAACGCATGCACCAATATATGGAATATTATGAAATGCACTAAAAAAACAAAATTGATGAAAATCATATTATAAAAAGGTTAGATACCCTATTATTAGTTTTTTTTTAAATCAGCGATGAAAATTAAATCTGATTTACAAAATAATTACAAAAGAAAATTTCTGGCGATCCCAATTCTACGTCTTTATGACAATACAATAATAATAATTAATTAATACAAATGTCTCTAAGCGCTTTACAAATATACTATGTTATGATCAAGCTGAGGCACATAGCTTTGTCACACAGAAAGTATGACAACAACATAAATGGAAACGATATTCTACAAGACTCTCCGAATTTTATTTTATCTTAACGGTATGGTGATCAAAAGTGAGCAAATTCTATAAAACGCATAAAAACGTTCATATCAATCTTACATCTTGTATATCAAAATTTAATTAAAACAATGTATTCAAACTGTTAAGCTCTGTTAAACTAAAATTCAATTACATTAAATTTCAGGTTATGATAGTTGCGTGCAGAGTCTCTAATTTGCAACGTGTCTTAAAGGGAATGTAGCATGGCGAGACTACGTGTCTTTCCCGTTGCCTGACTCGGGGCCAATCGGGTATGACTAACGACTACGGACGGCGCGACCAGTGTATTCACGTGCGTTATCTCTTTGGTGCAACATACGCCATACGCGAAACCGAAGCGTAAGGTCCTTTCTTTAAGTGAACCTTCAAACCGATTGTGATGTCAAACTTTGTTTTAAATAACTACAATTAAGCTTCATCTCAGTCGCGATTGTTGTCCAAGAGAAGAAATGTGTCTCTCTATAAAAGAAAGGCAGCGAAAGATCAGATTGAGCAGCGATACACACTCTCGTAATGCCGTCAATACAGTATGAGATCCCACGTGCATCTCCTCTCCTATTACACACCAGGGTTTCTCACAACATATTGACAGCGAAAACTATTAAAATCACACTTTCGTACTATAACTGTCAGCAGGCGCGTACGCAGGGGGGGGTTGGGGGGTTAACCCCCCCCCCCTTTGGTAATTTTATGTATGTAAACCCCCCTAAAAAACCTAAACCCCCCCCCCCCTTTCATATGGCTCCGTTTAGTCTCATTTCACAACGCCCCCTATCGTCAGAGCATGGTCAGATTCAGCAGCCTAACATGTTAGCCTATGGACGTTTTTTAAAAAAATCGTTAAAAATTCATTTTTTGTTTAAACGAAAAGAACATCCACCCCGACGTACGTTATCACTAGCTCTTTCATTGGAGCCCTCATGTCTCCTTGACTTTGGAAAGTTCACCCACCGTAATTTTTCAAAATAGGTTGCAAGCTCGTCATTGCCTATAATACACGTGTGAAACAAGTCTAACATTGGACTCAGTTTACCAAGCGATTTGAAGATTATAGGTCGAGCACACGAAACATAAAAAGCATGAATTATCATAGATCACTTCTGCCTATTTCGTTTTGTCCATTTCATCCAACCCCCCACCGTAATTTTTCCATTTAGTAAAAGCAAACATTTTGCCGAGTTTAGCAAAAACATGAATATTCATGAACGGTCAGACAATACAGCCTTTTAGTACGTAACGTATAGTGAATGGGAATGTGCGATGGTCCGTGTAGGAGGTAGAGGTCAGTGGTTTGTGCTGGCAATATTCACGCGAGCGAAAATGAGACAATCGGAGCAATATGTGATTTTTTTAATTTTTTTTATAAAAAAATTAAAAAAAAATTAAAAAAAATTATGCCCACGGCCGACCTTAAAAAGGTGACCTTACCCCCCCCCCCCCCCCCCAACTGAGCAAAATGTCAAATTTCCAAATTTCGAGACCAAAAAAAAAAAAAAAGTGTCCTCTTACACCCCCCCCCCCCCCCCCCCCCCCCCCCCCCCCCCCCCGTTTATTCAGCGGCTGGCTGAGTCGTTGCGAAATTTTCGGACCGATTTATAAATGTTAAACCCCCCCCCCCCCCCCCCCCCTCCCTTGAAAAAATCCTGCGTACGCGCCTGACTGTCAGCGTCATAAAAATTGTCGGCTTTAAGGTTTATTTTCTTCGACAACCTTCGCGGATGATACTTCAACTCATATGTTAGGGTGAAAATAAGAGATCCTACTTGCGAAATGATACGTGTTGATAAACATAAACCGTTTCTATATGATCACTTGATTACCAAATCCCACCCTCCTCCGATCCTCCTCCAATAAAGAATATTAAATAAAGGTATACAATTATATTTACAAATTGAAGAAAAATATATAAGTGAATGATTGAATAAATAAATGAGAAATAAAATGAAGTACAATTCTTTTTTTTATGTATTTTGTTTAAAATATATAAAATATGTATTTATATGGCTACATTTCTCTACTGACACGAAATTCTCTTTTTTTCGTCTAGTAAAGTTCAACACAATTATCATTCGACTTACATATTACATTATATGTTGTTTATCAGGAGGGTATACTATCAACGAACAGATAAAAGAAAGGCTATGTTTTCTTTTTTATTTAGAGTGATGCTTTTCTTCGTGTTTACTTCAGCCGTTACATTTCATTTTGAACAATCACTTATACAGTTATTGTATACATCACTGATTTCAAGATGACACTTATACTCTACACGCTCACGTACTTTTATTGGCAATGTTCTGAACACAAATTGCTCGTTGTTCTCTATTTTCATCTTTTTAATTCATCCAATCATTCTCGCGAGGTACGCGGCTATGAAGAAAAAAGGGAGGGCACGGGTTTCTAATGCAGCCTTATAACATTTCAATTGTTCTTCTTTCCTTTCATTCCTTCGTTGCAGGTCTCCGCTCATATTTGTCAACCTTTTATTGAATTATCAAATGATTTAATCAATTAATGAAAATAATTGTGAAGCCTAAACACGCATCGAAGTATTCGCATAATTGCAAAATATTAATATCATTAATATTTTAACAATGTTCCTTCAGTTCTACCTTATGTTTTATTATTTTCCCTTCCATATTAAATCTCCCATCTCCCTCCTCTACCCCCCCCCCCCCCTTTCTCTCTTTCTCTCTCAATCTATTTCTCTCTCCCTCTCTTCATCTTTCCATCTACTTAACTCTCTTTACACTCAACAGCCGCTCGATAGCACACACAGTATAAGAAATATTCATATAGTTAAACATTCCTGAGGCTGATATCCTCCTAAACTTTCAAATTTTAAGAAAGATAAAGGGATGCGATGGAAAATTAATAACTACACTTCCATCAATTCTTAACAGAATCAGTTATTTATCTTTAATCCGGAGTTTCATCACGTATTGGCGTGCCCAGAACCTTGGTTACAGAAGGGAATGTGCCGGCCCACTGAAAGTTTAAAAAAAAAGTAAAACTTATAAATTTCTGGGAAAGGTTTAACAAAAATGGTGAGCTTTTTCTTTCTCTTCATGTTAGTGTGGAAGTCAAGAAAAATGTCTCCTAAATAGGTCTGCTTTTCAATGCCGTCATTGTTGAATTATGACAAGGAAGAGTGTATTTGGATCAAACTTTCACGCCACATGTTTGTGTAGTCCCGTGTACATTTTCCGGGTACAATGCGTACGAATTTCAGTACCCCCGATCTCAATTCGTATCATTTAAATGATTCCAAAACCTCAGTCACAGTTCGCCCCAATTCTTATGTGCTACATAATCACCATCTTCCAATCGCTTCCAGTTTCTTTCACGATGCGATTACATTGCCAGAACTCAAAGTTATCTTTAGACTGGCAGGTTGCTACCTTTTTTTCTCCCGTGTATAAAATTATGTCAATTTCTTTCTTTTCTCCTAATTGAAAGGTTTATATAAATCCCTGTCGGCAAATCTGAAATTAAAATTACGACCTGCTTTTACCCTTGATTGAAAAATTTAAATTTCGAGAATCTGCATATCGCCTGACTAATGGAGGAATGTGAAGAAAAAAAACATTCCGCCTATTAAAAACCTCATAGCAAGTAATGTCTAACATGCTCCCGTTCAAAATGTTCCAATCACATCATCCTGCTCTCAGAATCTACATAAGTTTTACAGTTTATTGAACGCCTTTAAATTGTGCACCTGTGCATTTCAGCAATGAAATCTTAATGTAAGCAATACTCCACAAATATTTCATTTTTATGATAACAACAGAGGAATATTTTGTGCAAGATTACCACACATGTTACCATGTTGTGCGAATATTATATGACACTGTTGAATCTACGCTGCATATCTGAGATACTCACTGCAATCATTTAAAACATGACTTACGCATATTTGCTACGCTTTTTTCTTTTACAATACTTATTTTTCCAGGAACCTACAATATACAAGCACTGCTCTTTAATAGGTTCTTTACATTTCACGAGAATCATTGAGACGTGCCCATTTATACTACATGACTTGTATATATTTTTTAATTTTATATGTTTGTCTATATTTTTTTGTAAAATGTGGAACAATAAAAAACTTACAGAAAAAAACTTGAAACGTCTTCATTGTGGGCATTGCATTCATTTTTTTTGTATATGATAGACAGTATTTAACCCATCATAATGTAACTCTTTGTTCACATGAGCAGAGAGCACTAATTACAACAAAAAGGTTTACAATGTGGCCGCCAACGGTATGTAGCTGACAATGTGTCCGAGGTTCTTATTACCATGATATAAAACATGTCTCCATTTAAAGCACATCTATATACATCTTTATTTTGTTATTATTGTTACAGCCTTCCATTTTCACATAAAAGAATATTCCTATACCTCTTAGTTTACATGGATAAAGACATCCTACAGCAGAATTACCGATTACAATGTGGCTGTCAGTAGCCCATTTTAAGTTTCCAATGATGGAGCCAGATCATGACACCAATGCATATCTTTAAAAAATGATTAGCACACTTTAACTGTAACCGCAGTCCAAGGTTACCTAATGAACAACTAGCTGGTGACAATCGACGACATAGTAACATTTCCATTCTGAACATCCTCACTTTTAAATCCGAAAGTCTTTTTCACAGCGGCACGGAACTTGTTGCTAAGAAGAGCAAAGATAAGAGGATTCCAATAGCTGTTACTCAGAAGGAGCAGACTCGTAAAGAATCGGACGTTGGGCGATGAAATCGTGCTTGACGGATCCATCTGGGCCGCGGAGACGATCGCCCATGGGATCACCGCAATAATGTAGGCAGACGTCGCGATCACGATCGCAGTGAGCCCTCGCAGTTTAGGACGTTGCACGGGAGCGTCAACCGCAGCGGCTCCTCTCGCGACCGCTTCGTCGCCAACGCGGTAGGTCTGCTGTACCGCAACGGTAACCACCCGCGTATTCGTGTACATCGCTACAGCTAAACTTCCAAAGAATGTGGTTAACGTAACCACGATGCTAGGCCTGAACCGTAAACTGGAATTGGATGAAAAATTAGAGATGCAGAGCGTCGTCCTAGAGCTTGGAAAAACACTAAATGCCCCGACTAAGATCCCGAAAATGGAGATGGCTAAGATAGTTATCCGAGCGCGGCGGGCGGTCACCATAACGTGGTAATGCAGCGGTCGTGTGATGGCAAGAAAGCGGTCAAGGCAGGCGAAAGCGACAAAGAGAGACGAGATATTAACGAAAGAACTGCAGAAGCAACGTCTTATGGCGCATACTTCGTTGAGCTGTAGATGACGCAGTATAGACACTACACTCGTCAAAGATGTACAGAAGAGTCCCGTCAGCATGTCTGTTATTGCAAGGGACTGCAAGAAAGAAAACGAATAGTTTTAAACACATTACTGATATGTACTCTAGGGTCCCGTCCAAATCAATCGCAAGTCCTCCACACAATCGCAAGTTTGCGGTCCCTTATCTCTTATGTACATAGTTACAATTGATACCAATCGCAAATAAGTTGCGATCAATATCAACTCTTTATAAGACGGGGGCATTGTCAAAATTTTAAACATCATTATTCTGATTACTCAGCCTGTTGACTTTTACTGTACATAATTGTTTGTGTAACTTTATTCATGCATTTCATCTTAATCAAGGGCATCAAGGGTGGTAAAGTATTCATCAATTAATGTTTAAATTGTTTTTTGTTTAATTTGATTTTCCGTATAAAAACAATAGGAACATAAAATGTAATGACATTTATTAAAAAAGAACACGTGAAAAAAAGGGTAGCCGGCATGGTTTCCGGTAACATCTAAGTACTTAAATATACCTCAATAGTCATTGATTTGTTACTTTGGGAAATCCGTTACTTATTGAGATTTGCATTAAATTAAAAATATATAAATTACATTGATTGAGTTATTTGAACGTTCCCTTAAATGATGAATATTCTGCTTTAGAACTTCTAGATAACAATTGAGAGCCCATATAGAGACATAACATTGTATAATGTGTTATGCAAAAACAAAATGTTATCAATTATTACTCTTGTACCTTTCTTGTTTTGGGATCTACACCCCAACTCCGCCCATGCATTAAATGCAAATCTAAATTAGTGAATTGATTTCCCAAAGATTTCCAAGAGTATTTTATTTTAATTAATGAGGTTTATTTTAACTCTCCCTAATTAATTAAGGCATAGGCTATATGAAAATCAACCAACATGGACAATTCATTGAAAACGATCGGAAAGACTTGAATCAGTTGAAGACGATTCAAATAGCCTTAAATATAAGAACATTACGAGCATTACAATGATTTATTACTTAATATGAACATGATTTTTATGGCCTGTATAAAAGGGTGTAGAAAGAGCCTTGAAGTGATTTTTCGAAAGTTGTTTGTGATCGTTTTCTCAATGGGTGAGTTATTGGAGGATTCTTACCTTGAGGATCATCTGGGTAACCTCATCGAAGCAATTCGGCACTCGATGGAGCACGATAAGATTAAGGGCGTTACTTAATACAGTGAGTAGAGCCGTTATACTATAGATTACTGTCTGTCCTATTACACTCACTAAAGGTCCCGACCCTCCTCCTGAGGGATCATCGTCCGTTTCGTTTACGAGACCGAACGTTACTGTTCCAATCGATGCCGTGGTCGTCCATGGGAGCGTCGAGGTATCCATGGTGACTTGTTCAAATTACTGCGTCGGTGCTCTGACTTATGGAGATATTTCTTTTGATAAATTCCGTTTATTTAGGGTACTTCATTAACAAGATTTACAAATTTTCACTTTCAGATATATAATTCACCTTTAAAGATAAAATGAATTTTAAGCATAGAAGAGCCATTAGAAGGTAAAAATGAATGTTACAAGTAAAAGAACAAACTCTTGAACAGCGCCACGATTAATTTGATTTCACTGTTCAACTCCGATGTTTTTCTGGCGGTATGTTTCTTCAATCGTTGCTAGAAACTTTCTGTAATATGAACAATCTTCGAGGACTAAATAAATATTGAGCTAGTAGGTGTTTACCAATAAGCAACGCGAACGATGTTTATTTCTATCTGAATGATTCATTTCTTGTACCAAATAAACAAGTGCTTTCCTCCCTTAAGACAAATTAAATCTAACCAGAGAGGACGCCAGGCACAATCTTAAGAGCGAGAACGATACGCGGCAGCTAAACAAAGAGAGAGTGGCGACTTTCGAGAAAAGATCATCTCCAAGACGCAAAATTCACCGACTCCTAAGAGAAAAAGCATCATCTTAAAAGGCTTCAACTTCCTGTGGCAGTAGGCAAGAATGGAATGCGGCTTGCCCTTGGCGGAGCGAAAAGGCTGTGAAACTGGATTTTTAATTTCCTGTGGAGTCAATCGAAAGTACGTTAAAGTGTGACTTCCTTACTGACAATGAACTTGCCAGGAGAATTCGCGCGTCCATTCGCGCGCCATTTCAGATTCCAAAGAAGGTTGAATACGGCTTTGAATTCTCTTCTTCGGCTCTTTAGTGGAAATAAATCAAAACTTAGCAAGGTAACAGAAAATTTGATAGTTCTTTCAAATGCTGAAGTTTCCCAAATGTCTTTTTTGTTTACACTATAGTATTTTATCACAAACGCTATTTCTAATAAATCCTTCGTATGCAGAGGAGGGAAATCTCTCTCTCTCTCTCTCTCTCTTCTCTCTTGTGCGTTCTTTTTTTTCTTTTTGAACCCCTGTTTTGCGGGGGTTGCGCCCCTTTCAAGTGCCGCTAGAGGCGCGTACCCCATGCCCCCTAGATACGCCACTGCGGACTTGCGAACTTTACTGTCAGAAACAATGTCACTGATATAGAGATAGAATTTGTAGTTGTTTCCCCAGGTGGCCTTTACTTTCATACAATTTAGCAGCAACGGTTCTTTTTGTCACTCATTTCTACTGGTATTATTTCACGATGCAGCGGGCTTACGATGTCTCCTTATAAATAATTGTGAACCGAGCGCTCGAATGAAACCATTGATTGCTGTTGACCCAGAATACAAAAAGAATAAAAAAATCAGATCAACGGTTCATCATGTACCGCTTTTAGAGGAAAGAGATGCAGGGTTAAATGACACGAAGCAATAGAATTGTAAGATAGAATCTGCATTCATGGATTTTTCAATACACCGCAAAATTTCTGCTTTTGATATCAAAAGTGCCCATGACACATAAGACACGTCAAATAATCTTTAAAAAGCTACACAGGGAAAAATGATATTGATTTGCTTTTCAGTATTAACAGGTAACTTAGTGTCAGTATTAACATCTCAAATGATGATTTGTGTACAGCTGAAGTGAATTGATGTGTTTCTCCCCACCCCATCATTTGACATTCTAGTACGGCTACTGCTCACATAACCAGAGCAGAACGAATATAGAACTAATTATCTAGCGGCGTATCAGGGTTCTTGTTATTCAGGGGTTCAGTGGTGGGGTAGAGGTTAGGCGTATCAGGGTTCTTGCGATTCAGTGGTTCAGTGGTGGGGTAGAGGTTAGGCGTATCAGGGTTCTTGCGATTCAGTGGTTCAGTGGTGGGGTAGAGGTTAGGCGTATCAGGGTTCTTGTGATTCAGGGGTTCAGTGGTGGGGTAGAGGTTAGGCGTATCAGGGTTCTTGTGATTCAGGGGTTCAGTGGTGGGGTAGAGGTTAGGCGTATCAGGGTTCTTGTGATTCAGGGGTTCAGTGGTGGGGCAGAGGTTAGGCGTATCAGGGTTCTTGTGATTCAGGGGTTCAGTGGTGGGGTAGAGGTTGGCCATATGTCTTTCAAGGTGGTAAAGGAGAGCAGCATCTTTTAGTTGGAGTAGGGGTATCATCTTCCTCTATTATGTTTTCATTCCCCTCTTCTTCTTTTTCTCTCTCGTTGTTAATATTTTCCTTAGCTCCTAATATTCGGTTGGGGACATATACTACTTGCCCAAGAAGTTAGAATCATTTCTTGTACACCTCTATATAGAGTATTCTTGACAATATAGAGTTTATATCTTCTTATTAATAAATAGTCATAGAGATTACTAAATAAAGTTTATATCTTCTTATTAATAAATAGTCATAGAGATTACTAAATAAAGTTTATAACTTCTCATTAATGAATAGTCATAGAGATTAGTAAATAAAGTTCTGACAAGATATAAACTTTATCTATCATGTATAACATATATTGTGATACATTATATTCATGAAAAGATGTAATACAAATTACTCCAACTTGCCGGAAATACTCCGGGTGATCTTATTACTTCTCCTCACTCATTCGAATAAGATTGATCATGCAAGTTAGTTAAACGCGTACATTAGACAATGATCAAACGTAATGAGTTAATTTGTAATGGTTTACTATCTTCCCTTTTCCAACACAAAACGTTTCAATGCCTATTTCAATAATTGATTTAATTTTGAAAATTTGTATACATTGATAGGTTTATTGTGACCACTCTCTGTAACATCGATATGTAGGATATAATATCCTAATTTTATTTTGAGAAATGACACCCAAGAACTATATATCACTGATTTATTATGCTACTTAAATTTGCATAAATGCATCCTCTTTTACGTTCAAATGTACTTCCACTTCTCCAACATCTACTACAGATAGTAGAATATCGATGTTGATCTGCGCCATTTTAACTTGTACTAATAGTTACCAACAAAAGACCAAATAAATTACTACTACTACTACTTCTACTACTACTACTACTACTACTACTACTACTACTAGTACTACTACTACAACTACTACTACTACTTCTACTACAACTACTACAACTACTACAACTACTACTACTACTACTACAACTACTACTACTACTACTACTACAACTACTACTACTACTACTACTACTACTACTACTACTACTACTACAACTACCACTCCTACTACTACTACTACAACTACCACCACCTACACCACCACCACCACCACTACTTCTACTACTACTACTTCTACTACTACTACGACTACTACTACTACTACTACTACTACTAGTACTACTCCAACCACCACCACCACCACCACCACTACTACCACTACTACAACTACTACTTCTAATCGGGAGCGCCAGGAGGGTCAAATCTGACTGACATGAGCGCTATACAAGAACCCACTATTATTATTATTACTTCTAATACTATACTACTATTATACTACTTATAATACTATATTTCAATTATATTGTTCCCCTTCTTCTACATTGTAACTATATACGCTTTCTAATGTGGAACACAATTGTTTTCTTCTTAACTTAAATGTAATATTTCTCACAATTTCCTTTGCACTGAACTCTATAGATAAATCGGAGATAACTAAATTTGTATTGAAACAGTATTTGAGTTTGATTTTGTTGCCTTTTATTTGTCGTTGTATATGTGTGATCTGAAATCGCCTTACACGCAGTTATCAAATGAGTAATAAGGGATTATGCTGCTCTGACGTTAACACTGACTGTCATTATCTATCATTATCAATAACGTAATGTCTCTACTGCCCCTAAATCAACTGGTTGGACAGTTAATTAGAGCCTTCCAACTCAATTCCGATGAAAGTTGAAAACCCCATGATAACACGCTAAACGTAATTACATGTAGGTGGATACAATTCCGGAAAAAAACGGAATTATGGGGTTATGTCTGTGTGCGTCTGTGCGTGTGTGCCTGTGCAAGGGCGAGTGAGCGTATGTGTGTCGCGTAAGATTTAAGGATACATGGCGTCACTTAAAGGGTCGTATGCATAAAAAGTAAAAACGTATGCAGATGTTTTAAAACACGCAAAAGCTCCGCTTTGTGCAATTGCGTGTGTTTACTAGCAAGCGCTTTTGCTTGCAAGCAATTGCTTATTAATGTGTATGCATACAGATTCAAGCTAAAGGCCAGCACAAGTAATTGTTACTTTGTATGCATATACGGCCCTTTATACATGATGGTATTTCCTCTTGAAGATCTCCTCGTATCGTTACTGATATTGATTTACAGAGAATAAATGATAATCCCTTGTCTAATTTACTCAAACATACCACTCTATCTCTCTGGTATTACTGTTTCTACTGAGATCAACACTCTATAAAATTTCAACTACCTTATTGAAAAGGAAATCAGCATTTAAAACAGAGTATGGAGACTCAATATTTACGCTACACGAGATGCTTGATATTCATTTTGTTTAATGCAAGACAGAAGGATTTTATCAGGTACGGATTGTGACACCATTGCAGCCGCGGTTCTAGAAGATTTTATTTTTTTTTTTTTTTTTTTTTTTTTTTTTTGGGGGGGGGTGATTGAGAGGCTTAGGGGGGGCTTGGGGTTCTTTTATACGTGCCTCGCTTAAATTCGTTTTATAGTCATGGAGAAAATGAGGTGGGGATCCACCTACCCCCCCCCCCCCCCCCCCCCCTCTCGAGAACCGCAACTGTCGCTAGACTATGCATTTCTAATTAATCTACTTGTTTGTAGGTAGGATTACTGCTTCACGGCGAGGAATACCACTGCCCTGCTAAGAATATTCAAATTTGTAATTAACATTAAAGGGATGGTCCATCTTTTAAAACTCTGAATATCTATCCGGGATGAAACAAGGATTATGTAAGGGGAGGGCACAGTCATACACTTTAAAAATTACAGACAAGCAACAACGACAACAAAATATATATATTTACGAATATACGTATAGGTTGCCACACTTAAGGTGCTACTTTACTCAACTTATAACAATTTCAGGTGCCTTGGGGTTCTAAATTATGAAAGCATAAAACACAACAGGGATGCGTATCATGTTTTATTCTTTACTTAGGCCCTTTTTATGACACCTTTAAATAATCCTTTTGTTTTCCTTAATTTTCTCAAGATGGAATATAAAGCTTCGAAACATAAAATTCTCCTTTTAAACTTTTTTAATAAGAAGGGCTTACCGATCATGACACTTCTGGAGCGTTGAGAATCTAGCCACTTAAGGCAAATTATTTTCAATAATCCATCCAAATTGCATTGTCAAAAATTGATTATTTGCCGTATCTTGACAATCCCATCGCACTCGATTCGTTTCTTTTGTATTAAGTTTTTAAATTACATTTAGCCAACGTTATTATGTTGATTATTTTGAGAGGGAAAGTAGTCGCAAGATTATATTATCAAAATTCTGCATTTCCTGAGTATATTCCACATGACCTTTGGTTGTTTACTAGACTTCAACCTTTTATTGTTTCCAACTAATAATACACTCATCAGGTTCTTAGCGATTCCATACACTATTATAAAGGTTCATTTTGTTGTTTTACCTCCGTGTAGAATGACATGATTTTTGCATCGCAAACGTATTTACAAGAAACAGACACACAATTTTCCTCCGAAAAAGGAGATACCAGAAAATGTGTTTTCAATTAGAAAAAGAATTGAGTGGAGATGAAGTAAGTACACTAATAAAGAGAATACACAGATATATATTTTGTTAAGATAGTGCGAGAGAGGGAGATGGAAGGAGGGGAGAGAGGGTGAGGGGAAGAGAGAGCGCATAAAATATGGATACTGGGAGAGATAGAGAGAGAGAGAGAGAGAGAGAGAGAGAGTTCTAGCAGACCCATTCGGAAAAGGTAAAAATATCAATTCTTTTGCATACGATTATTAAGAAGTCTTAATGATAAATCCTTAATACCTTTCTTCGGTTGATGCAATCCCTATCTTACCTCTGAAATAAATTAACTCAAACATTTCTCTTCATGGTGCACGGAGTAATTATTGCTTAATCCGCATAACCTTTCAAGGTATCAACTTTATCATTACTACACTTCTCCCTGTAATTCACCTGCAACAATTTTTCTTGTCATATTTTCAATTCTGATAGTACTCATTTTATATCTCTTGGATTGGTTTTCCATTACCACTTATGCATTAGTGATGATAATGATTTTTGTATAAAGCCCTTGACATTTATAACGATTCGCTGTGTAGTGAAAATGATATTCATATGGTTCATTATTATCACTAATACCTTTGTAATCCTCAATCCTCCCTCTCTCTCACATGGTGCACCCGCAAGCCTACTGTATACCTTTGTAATGTTATTCGTTAATGAGGATAGGAGATAATGATCACTTTTGTAATTGATTATGGAGAAATATTGGCATATCACATTTTGTGTCGACTCAAAGAATGAAAAATCCCGACCTCTGATTTGATAACAATTTATGCCATGTATATCAGGGTCTCGTCTTATGAAGTTGTAATTGATCCAAATCACTCGCGAGTCTTCCAATCAATCGAAAGTTTGCAGTCTCCTATCTCTTATGTGCATGGTTGCGATTGATGTTGTTGTTGAGATTAATGGCGTTTCCATCGTGGGTGGATGATTGATATAATAGCTAGTTCTTATACCGTGTGAGTCAAAAAAAAGTTTACACCTAGAAAATTGCTAATTATTTTTAAAAACATCTATGAACAGTAAAGTATTATACATCTTATGAAAGAGTGTTTTATCGCAAATCATTTGATATCATTTTTGTGTGGTATGTATATATCCACTCGACTGCGAATAAGTTGCGATTAATATCAACTCTTTACAAGACGAGGCTCTGGTCTATTCTTGAATACACGTCATCTGCCTGGCCTTCATCGCTTATATACTGCTCGACAACCTGATGATATTGGAAGGGTCAAGAAACGTCTGTGTGGGATTGTTCTCGGCAGATGCTCTCAATCATACTCTTAATTCAACATTTGCCCATTTTCACATCGTGCTATTTGCATGTATTTTATATGTTGCTTTATAATTTGTAAATTCAAGATGCGTTTAATGGCTTTTTTAGCTGTGACTTTGAATTGCTATCAATAAAACTTGTCAATCCAATTAGTACAGCCTGTAATGTCACAATATTGAATCCCGTGAGATAATTGTGCCAAAATTGATTTTTTTTTTTTGGCTAACTTTGTCAATTTGGGGGTGCTGAATCCAAAAAACTTTGGTACCATTTTTTTCGACCACGTCTTAGGCGGCCATTTTGAATTTCAAAATGGCCACCATAAAAAATGCATTTTTTACCATTATTTCATATTATAGACATTGGAGAAGGTGCAAATGTGGGATAAAATGTATGCTTATGATGTCTGATATATCAATACACATTTTTATAAAATTTTGCTTTATTTCGATTGGCCGCCATCTTGAAATTCAAAATGGCCGCCATTGCTAATCCTATTTTATCTCATGTCTCAAGTTATAAGCACCTGGAAAGGTTTGTACCGTAACAGTATCATAATATTGATGCTATGTGTGTTTTCAAACAAAATACAAGCTCCCAGTAACTGACCATTCGAATTGGCCACCATTTTGAAATTCAAAATGGCCGCCATGGAATAACATTGCTATATTAATTCATTTGAAAGTACCTTAGAATCATCCATTTTGAGAGATCATCTTTATTTAAAGCTTGCAGGACCTGGTACATAGAATACCGGCTGTCATCTTGATCATCGTATATATGCCTAAACGCATCACCCCCCCCCCCCCTTCTTCCACCCGGGGGGGGGGGGGCTTAATTATAACATATAACAGTTACTGAATGTGGTGTTAAAGAAAAACTAGAAAAATAAATGCCTTCGACTGGACGTATTAAAACTTCAGTGTGCAAATACAGGCCTGTTATTCCAGAGATAAGACATGATGAGACACGCATCACATCAGAATGCAGTATCACGTGTCTATGCAGATTGCCAGCATACATCTTTGATATGACATGTGCTCCCCATGTGCTCTCACCCACGTGGATGTATGTGTATAGATACATGAGAGAGCAACCAAACTTCAATCTTCCACAGGGAACAAGAACTGGATTCTTCGAATTGGTGAACTCCATGCCTGCTTCGCATCACTGCATGCAATTGCAAAATATCTCGAGGACAGTGGCTTGGAATCTATTAGCATTGAAGCAGGCCTCTTTTCCCCTTCAACGATCCGCCAAATATTCACTGGAAAGTGGTTCAAACGTGGTATTGAATTCCACATGACCAACATCATGGCGTGCTATGATCTCCTGTTTGAAGCATCAGTACATCATGAGCACTTGGACAGCATGATTAAGAAATGCGAAGAGCTTCGTAAGAAGTTACACGAGAGAGATAGTGACATTAAACAGGTTTTTGAGGAGGTAACTTCGATGATTAAAGAGCATTATCAAACCACAATCATCCAAGAGAATGACGAGATTGCAACATTCTTACTCAACTACATGAAGCAAGTTGAGAGTTTACTGCATGTGATTCGAGCTAGCAGACAGGGGAACTGGGAGCTGCATCTCGCTTCCATGGAAGAGCAGGTCAAGTACTACTTTGCACATGACTTATACAAGTATGCTTGGCTCGTGCCAATCCCGGCCCCCCCCCCCCCCCCCCACTCAGAGGTCGGAATGACCGCATGCGTGTTGCCAAAATGTCCGGTAAAGGGGTACTTTTCGTGCGACAAAGTCCGGTCCGAGAATTGTAAAAAAAAAAGGGGTGTATTTGACTTTTCACACGGAGATTTCTTTAAAAAGGGGGTGTTTTTCTTTTTTTCTCTCATCTCTTTGGACTCCTGAGAAATTATTCCGAATTTAGGGGGGTACATTGAGCATTTTTCCTGATTTAGGGGGGTCTCCAAGGCAGGAAAAGCACGCGAAAAGCCCGCGAAAGGGGGGTTCGGAAATGTTGGCAGTCCTCAGATAGGGGGTGCTTTCAAAAAAAGGGTACGAGCATATGCGTACCCTAAATAACACTGAGTGGGGGGGGGGGGCCGGGGTGCCAATCTACCTTCTTCAAATGCATTCGCTGAAGACATCTGATCCTACTACTTGGGATGCACTAAAGGCAGGGGACTTTATGATGGTCACTAAATCTGGCATCCCATTCACGAACCTATTTGTTGACCAAACATTGGAACAGCTGATCAGGGAAGTGAAAGTAGCTGGCGGCATCACTGGAATAACACAAAATGAAGAAGCACTGGGTAGGTTTTTCATGATTGCCCCTGAATTGGTCATCCTCATTCAAGACTTCCAAGATGCTTACTGTTGTACCACCAATGACTCTCAAACTACGAAGGAGCACTATCAGCTCAGTGGTTCTGTGGCTCTTCGCATGCACAGTAATTCCTCAACAATCAAGAAAGCAATCATACGACACTGCGAGGGCAATCCATTTGAAATCAGGTCAATGAAGCTGATGAATATGGTATCTAACATGCAAGTTCCTGAAGCTTTCAAGGAGGACATTCTTGAAAGAGATGTAAAGGGAAAGATCATGTTCCAAGAATTTGTATCTGACAGAATAGTTGAGTCATCGGCCAAGAAATCTATCTGGGACCCAATGAGGAAGGCCAAACTGAAGACATTCAGCTCTTGCAGAAAGAAGACACAGTGTAAGATTGGAGCCAAGCTCGTCAAGCTAAGAGAGGATCGCCAACTTCTTGCAAGATTTCTCGTTGTTCAGCAGTCCAGACCTGGAATGATACATTCACTGGGTGACACAATTGGAAAATATGAATTTTCTGTCATTCCTAGGTCGCTATTTACCTCAGATGGCCTTCTCCTTATCCCATCAGACAAAAGCTCTTTCATCCATGCCATAGAAACCTATGGAACTGAACCGAATAGTCAGTCTGAAGACCAGATCAATGAGCAGCAAGATTCACCCAACATAGAGACATCAGGAGAAGACAAGAAAACAGACAAACTGTGCATCATCGATGCCATGGCAGTTGTCCAGGCCATAAAGAAGTCCCCATCAATGGTTGACTGCTCCGACTTTGCTGCTGCTTTTGTTAGGAGCATAAGGAAAATTGCATCCCAGTACGATGAAGCACGTGTTATCTTTGATAGATACATTGATGATTCCCTCAAGGCACAGACTAGAGGGAAAAGGACTGCAGGTATTGAACCAGTGAAGTTTGATATCAAGGACAATACCAACATCAAGCTCGTTTCACTGAAGACTCTTCTGTCTCACAACTACACCAAGTCGCAACTGACAGAATATCTTGGAAAGGCTGTTCTGCATGAGTATACAAATAGTAGCAAGAACGTTGTTGTCGTCTACGGAAATGCTACATATTCCAACAAGCCAGATATGTTTGATCCAGAACTCACCCATCACACACATGAGGAAGCGGATACACTCATCCCATTGCATGTACTGGATGCTACCTCAAAAGCAGCAGAGAACATCATAGATATTGATGTTTATTCTCCAGACACTGACGTCTTTGTATATCTGATGGATCTTTGTTCTACACACAATGTCTTAGGTCGCCTTTGCTTCATCACTGGAAAGGGAAATGCGAAACGTACAATTGACATTGCTGAGAGATGTTCTGCAGTTGGTAGCGAAAAAAGCAAAGGTTTGCTTGGTCTACATGCATTCAGTGGTGCCGATTGGGGTGGTAAATTTGCAGGCATCTCAAAGAGCAGATGGATCAAGCAGTATTTGGGCCTTGACCCAGAATGTGACATAGTCCATGCATTCCAAACATTAGGTGAAGAAGACTTCAACCAGGAAAGTGTGTTATCAGTCTTGGAAGACTTTGTCTGCAAGGTGTATGCTAGAAACAGCAAAGCCACAAAAGTGAGTGACCTTAGATGGGAGTTATTCAGGGCAAAAAATCTTGAGGCAGAAAAGCTCCCACCAACCCTTGGATCCTTGACACCACACATCCAGAGGGCAAACTTCGTAGCCAGAGTCAACAAGGGATACAAAGTTCCAAAACCAAAGCTGCCCCCTCTAGATGGAAATGGATGGGAGCTTTCCCCAGAAGGAACATTCAGTGCAACCAAGTGTTTAGAGCTTCCTGCGCCGAAGGCAGTCATGGAATCGGTCAAATGCTCATGTCGGAAGGAATGCAAAAGCCATTGCTCTTGCAAGAAGAACCATCTGCCTTGCACAGCCCTATGCAAGTGTTGTGACTGTGAAAATACACAGGACTATGATGTGAATAGCCCCGATGTTGACTAGGTGAATATAAAATTATAGATTATAAGAAATTGTTGTTTCAACGTCGCAACTAAACTCACATCCATAAGATTAGTTGTCATTTTAGACACAGTTGTAAGGAGGTACATTTGGTAGACATTTGGTCTTTGAAATCACAATCGCATGATTTATCAGTCTCAGGTTATGCCATGCATTATATGTCATTATTCAATTAAACATATCGCAATATAAAGCAGGAGTTGACTGCCGTGATTGATTCTAGAATCACATGCCTTCCAAAATGATTGATTTCGCATTTTAAGCGCTCCAATACCCAATATGTGTTACAAATCTGAAATACCATATTATGGCGGCCATTTTGAATTTCAAGATGGCGGCTAATTAGAATGGTCATCATTAAACGAAGCATGTATTTCCTTTTAAAGCATGTATATCATCATAATGATGATACTATAACAAGTTTTAACCTTTCCATGCACTTCTAACTTGATATTCAAGTTGAAATAGGCTTAACAATGGCGGCCATTTTGAAATTCAAAATGGCGGCTTATCCGGAACAAAGCACAATTTCATGGAAATTTGTATTACTATATCAGACATCAATGCCATGCTTTTTATCCGAAATTTGAACCTTCTATGATGTCTATAATATGAAATAATGCTCAAAATGCAACTATTTATGGTGGCCATTTTGAAATTCAAAATGGCTGCCCAAGACGTGGTCGAAAAAAATGGTACCAAATTTTTTTAGATTCAGCACCCCGAAATTGACAAAGTTAGCCAAAAAAAACAATTTTGGCACGATTATCTCACGGGATTTCATAGTAGCCTCTACTAAATGGATTTGAGAGAAATGTAACATAAGTCCATCTCTATTTCTTGGTAATTCAAATGTCTCAGTATTTAGTGGTCTTGTTAAAGGGAAAGATAACAAATATTGCGAATTAAAGAGAAGTGTGATGTAAGCCTCTGAGGCGATTATAGTGTATACATTTTGAGCCTCTTAACAAATAAGACGCAAATTAAATAATCATGTCCGTTCGTCTAAGGTTGATACTTGCGTCATCACAAAAATAAACAAAGATACCTATTCTGATCCGTTTCTCCAATACGAAGATATCATACGGAATTCGAACCAAGTGCATCAAATAGGCTATGTATACCGCCCGAGATAATTGCTTTAAACATATAAAACAGTGAAGCTGCCATGATTATCGATGTAAATTGAACAAAAAAGAAACAGTATGAAATATTTCTATTGCCTTTGTGTCGCTATCGGATTGGCGCAATGCATCTCGGGAAAATACATCGACCCAAATCCAGTTGGTAAGTAGAAGAAAAATCATCAAGTCGTTCTCATGATACAAGTAAGGAATTTGTTATATTAGTATTAGATTACCTTATTTTTGTTCGTCATGGACGAAATCTAGAAATTTCACAATCGTGTATTTTAACAACGGGAAAAAGTTAAAACATCAAAAACTCATCGGATAGATTCACCATATGTTTGGATGATATTTTTTCTCTTGTTCTTGATCTTCATTGAGCCACTTTAATAATACATGTTATTTCTATCTACGAGTTTCTTGTTCGTTTTGATGAAGCTAAATACAGACGTATAATATGCGTTTTAATTCGGAGCAAATAACGTGTAACGGCGATGATTTGACATTCTCGCGCAAGTATCATGTCTTTCATTCAATAGTCATGAGAAAATGAAATGGGCTTCACACTGGGAGTTTTACGGGGTTTCCCGTCTGCTTTTATTTCTATAATATCTTTTTTCGGGTAAAAAAAAAATTCATTTTTCGGCCAGTCTTTATTTGGAAATTGTGTAATGTCAGTTTATTTTTAGGTGATTCTAAATTGATGTAAATATTAAGCAACTGTATGTTACTTTATTAAATAACACTGACATGTCCATATTCAACTCTTCCTGGCAAGATGTTTTACATCCAGGGGCATCAATAGTTTAACCAATTCCAGCAGAACGAGTAACTATTGACCCAACGCTTCGCATTACACAATTTATTCTAAAAATGCTAAAAAAGGGTACCTTCTAATGGGAAGGAAAATAATGTACTGCGCACGATTTCACCAAAGACCATTGTTCATTTATTCTTTACGAGTTCAAACACATCAAGCAGCATGTTGGTAGATACGGCGACAAATTTGAATGCCATTCGCTTGCTTGTGAAAAGATGTCGTTTGGAATTCACTTTACGGTGTGTAAATATGATCATGTTACTCCCGTGCGAACATGTCGGTGTCAAATTATTGTCACGTAAGTCCACTAAGTTGAAAAGAAGGACAAAGATGCATTATGATTATGGAAAAGTCAAAAAATATAATTGTAAAGTGTTTCCTGTGCTTTGTTATAATGTCTGAGGCAACACTTCTTTTCACACACAAAAATAATAATTAGTACTATACAATTGTCTTTTAATATCAGGGGTCCATATTCATCCTGCCTTGTTTTGGTTGTACTATTTTGTCATAAAATGGTGTCATGTCATATCGAGTCAAAAATACATCGCGTTGTGTGTTTGTTTGTTTTTACAAAATGTCTAAAACACTGTCATAATTTGTCCTTTGACAAAAAAAAATTGTATGGTATATCTTGTATCATGTTCATTTCTTGGACTATTGAAATAAAGAGTCCTTTAACGAAGTAAAGAACTAATCAAGTGGCATCTGTGTGTCACTCGGCTGACTGGACTTTTATTCGACTGTGGTCGAGTGAATAAGTCATACGACTGCAGATCACAAAGAACGGTGTTCAAGTCCCGTCGTGGCAAGACGCTAATCTACATTTGCCACTCTCCACCCAGGTGTAAATGGGTACCTGGTAATGCTTCAGCGCTAGTTACTTTGGCAGCTCGGCTATAACCAGGGTAATAATATGTGTAAAGCGCCATGAACGTCAGAGCCTGGCGGATACCGGTGTTATAAAAATCAAATATGTTATTGATGATGACAAGGCCCACAATACCAATCGATTATGGTTTAACTAACCTCTTTTGGCAAGATATTAATCCACGTTTACGGTTCCCCACTCTAAGTGTGCCTGTTGTTCATGAGTAGCACACACTGGCCTGCTGAAAAAGCTCACTTTCATTCTTATAATGAGCAGTAAAGCTGTGGAAAGGCGCTATGAGAAAACATTTAGATATCTATTGTCCCTATTTAATGTTTGAAAGTTTAGATGTTGAATGCTTTTCAAGTTGAAAGCTAGAAAGGGACAACATTTTTGATTTCTTAATATGAATGGGGGTTAAAATTGTAAAAGTTTATAAGTGTAAGGTTTTGTAAATTTGGTACTTTAAATTTGTAAAAGGTCGATGTTTTAAATGTATATTCAAAAGGTTTATAGGTTTAGAATTTTATAAACTTAGGATTCTATCTTTTTATTTTAAAAGTTTATCGAGTTTAAGCAGTCAAGTTTAAAGATACCACAAATGTGTTCTTATATTTGTTTGGATGTGCCCATTTTCTGACCACGAAGAGAACGAGCACGCGACAAGCAAACGACCTTTTCTTAAAAAGCATTACATAAGTAGGATGACGCGTTGATTTTATTTTTTTAATTCTCACATCTGATGGGCAGATATTCTGAACGACTATTACTACGATGACAGCCCCCTGACGGTTTGCTATGACGAGATCGGATGTTTCTCATCCGCCTATCCATTCTACGATCCACCTTACCGCCCGGTTAGTTGGTTACCCGAGAGTAGGGCCGAGGTCGGGACTCATTTCTACCTGAATACGAGACAGAACCCACAATCGCCCACGGAACTTTTAACCAGTGATTCATCTACTATCAGGTTTGTACAATGCCATTACCAGATAATTTCAATAATTGGCTGGGATGACATTTTATTTTAGCCATGTTTGCCGCCCGCCCCCCCCCCCCTCCACTCAGTGTTATTTAGGGTACGCATATGCATGTTCCAACCGACCCCCCCCCCCCCTTTTCCGGTGTGTAAAGTCAATACGGCTCGACCTTTTTCTTTTGTATACGAGCCTTTTTCAGCACCCCCCCCCCCTTTTCAGCAAAAGTCCGGTGTGTAAAGTCAATACGGGTCGACCTTTTTCTTTTGTTACGAAAAGGACATTTTGGCAACACGCATGGGGTCCGTCCGTTCTCGGAGTGGGGGGGGGGGCCGGGGTTTGCCGAAAGTATCCCAAAAGCAAAAACCATAGAAATTTAATTTTTAAAATTGTGACATCGAATGAGCAAGTGATTATTAAACGAATTTCTAGGTTTGCAAATTTGGAAATTTGCCGACAGATATGTTGAACACCGGAGGGCGGGGTTGTCACACCTCTAGCCTGGCTCTGTGACGTAGTAAAATATAAAACTCCAAATGAACAACTTTTTACAAATCTAAATATGTATTTTGTACCAAAAGGCTATTCGTTTAATTCAAGGATTTGGCTTCTTTTCTACAAAACTACAACGATGAAGAATAATCTTTAAACCGATTACTATTCATGGGGGGGGGGTAGTTTTTCAAACAATTGTAATGGATACCAAGTTATGCTGATGTATATTTTTATAAACGGATTGACTGATTTAATTGTATTTCTTCCTTTCCATAAAACGAATTCTTCACGTTCATGAAAACGCTGCGCACACAGAGATTCATTCTTTGACCCGTCGCATGACACAAAGTTCATCGTCCACGGCTTCACTCAAAATGGCGACGTGCAATGGATGTTCGACATGCAGGAGGCGTTCCTCAACTACGGGGACTTTAACGTGATACGTGTAGACTGGAGCCAGGGAGCTGTCGATCTTTACGGCAAGGCCGTCGCCAACACCCGCATCGTCGGGGCGGAGATCTCGCTTCTTATCGACAGGATTAAGGTACAGTGAAACCCGTCTATAAAGACCATCCAAGGGAGACAAGAAAAGTGGTCTGTATAAGCAGGTAGTCTTTATGTACAGGTTCCTTTAGTACATGGTTCAATGAGAAACCATTTTTAAGGGAAACAAAAAAATGTGGTCTTTCTATCATAGGCGCCGGAAGTGTGGGGGGGGCAGGGGGGGGCAGTTGCCCCCTTAGTCAAAAAGGTGGGGGGCAAAACGCATTTTTGCCCCCCTAAACGCCCCCCCCCCCTCAAAAAAAGCAGTAAAGGAGTAAAGATGGTTTGTATTTTTAACCCAAAAGAACATAACAATAATAAAAACCTGAATTAAATGACGTATGAAATTCCATTCAAAGAAAAGGAAAGTAAAACAGGAATTAAATTTCCTAAACATTGCGCATGCTATCTATATTTAGTGGCTTTAGTGGCCTGCCAGTGTCACAAATAAGGTATCTTAATATGCTTATCTGACCATAATTTTAATGCCTAAAACCCTGAGCTTCTTAGGGCTCAGCCCCTTGACCCCCTACCGGGGCTCAGGCCCCGGACCCCACGCCATTTAACGCTTTTCCTGATCGTTAATAATCCACTTTAAAAAACGTTCCGTGGGGCCTGCCCTGCATGTAACGTGTAAGAGTGATGGAGATGCATATTTTTCTTCTGCCCCCCCCCCCTTTCCAAACGTTTTTGCTCGTTACGTCACTGCCCCTGGAAGGTGAGCCCCCCTGGAATGTTTGCCCCCCCCCCCTCCAAATCCCAAACTGCTTCCGGCGCGCCTGCTTTCTATACAGGTGGTCACTTAAGCAGGTTTGACTGTATTACGAGATTGTCATAAAGCGATAATTTATAATGCTTGAAAATAATTTTCAGATAACAATAATAATAATAATAAAATTAAAAATAAGAAATCGTAATAATAATAACAATAACAGTTATAATAATACTAATAGCTCCATTAATATGGCGCACGTATCCATCTCAGGTAATGCTCAGAGCGCCACAGAGTAGTATCCTGGTTTCAACCCAGCTGCCCTTGGGCACTAGAGGCATTCAAGGAATACATTCCTACCAGTTACCCATTTACTACACTTTGGTGGAGAGTGACAAATGTAGATTAATATCTTGCCAAAAGACATTAGTGCTGCAGCAGGACTCGAATCGCAAACCAGGGGATCCACAGTCCGATGAAGTTATCCACAATACCACGACACCAATTAACACTGGAATTATTAACATGGCAATTTTGTATACAGTATGCAATATTTGTTTAATAACTCTTTTTTGAAAAGTAACGTAATACAATTTGTGAGCGCGGTGCGAGTAGCACTTTGTAGATGCATAGGACAAAACTATTTTACTATTTTATTTTCACATATATATGCACACAATTTTTTACCAAGTTATATGCAGACTTTGAAGGAAAAGGGGATATATAGATATAGTGAGGGGCAAGAATCTTATTACCATGATTACGAAGCCGTATAACTGTTTATTTCGTTTAAATTCGGTCAATGAACTTCGTTGCATACTTGTATGAGCCTGGAGTGCAGAAGATCTTGCTGTTCGTTGTTTGTACAATTATTCTTTGCTTTAGATCCTTCATAATCATGGATTTTAACTTATATCACTCTTTCGGCAATAATCCTCATGTTTATCTTTTCACCATAAGGAAGTCTTTGGAATGACGTCATCCCAATCCTTCCACATCATTGGTCACAGTTTAGGCGGTCACGTGGCTGGTTACGCAGGGGAGAGACAGGCCGACCTAGGTCGCATAACGGGTAAATACAACATTGACAACTGACTGCTACAGCTGACGGTGGCGGAACCAGCCCCCCTCCCCCCCCCCCCCCCCCCCCGTCACCCTCGGCAAACACAACATAGCAGAGACATAGCTTTAATACAAAAAAATACAAATTAAAGACACCTCCCCCTAAGGACAGCAATTGACCCCCCCCCCCCCCCCCCCCCCCCCGGCTAGAGAAACCCGGATCCGCCACTTAATAATAGTAAATAAATCTACCTTTTCTTTTTGGTTTGTAGTAATATATTTTGTTCTCCTCTTTCCTCCCCTATTCCTCTCTATGTATCCGTACCAAAAAAAGTAGAGTGTTTTATATAACGTCTTGTTTTTTACGCTATTTACTGTTGGTAGCATTAAAAATAACCTAACAAAATGAAAAATATAGCTTGATACTCCCAATACGCGACCCTTTTTTGTGGGGGGGGGAGGGGTGGGCAGATATCACGATTAAAACATTTTCGTGTTTTTTTTTTTAATGTTCATCAATTTCTTCCAACACATGGTCATTAAAGGAGTAACCAATCAGAATGATGTCCTTCGTAGTCCCTGGCGACATGCATGACAATAGCGACGTGACTTGTTACATATATCGGCTTGTGAAGATGTTTTCTTTTGTGCAAGGGTTTCACGGGGGTTTCACAATCCTAAAAGGAAATTAAGTTTCAACCGATTTGTTATTTAGAGCTGAATATTTTCTTTTCAATGCTTGCGTCTTCTGAATATGAAATACTCAGACAAAAGACTGCGACCTTCTATGAAACAGTTCAAACCAAATCTAACACACTTGCTGTTGTTGCTGTCATGATTTCAGATTGTCCTACCTCCGGTTCCCTTCAACAGAATGATTATGGAAAGTAAAATATATGGAAAGTCAGACAGGAAATATATTGTGTAGTCTGACAACTCAAACGAAAATATCACTCGCGTAGCTAAACCGGGTGGAGCGACGCAGGAAACATGCTCAGGCAGAATCAAATTATGAAAAAAGGGGGAAAGTATGGGGAAAAAAGTGAAAGGAAGACCGATGCCCCCTTTAATACAATGCCTTCGGAATATACCATACTTCTACTCGATTCTGTACTAGTATGGTCAACCTTCTTTATTCATCTGAGTCGACCAATTATTTTTATCTGCGTGGCACTGAGGAGGCATGAATTGGACGAATTATACAATTAAATTTTAAAGCTTCACTTGAGCAGGAATTAAGGGAGAATGCGTGATTTTTTGCGTTCATTTGAGTGAAAAATAGACCACTATAACAATACGCCATGCATAACTAAAACTTCTGATACAGCTGTACTAAAGGTTCAAGTTGACCGCAATTTCCTCTTTCGCGAAATTAAATTACGTGTAATTATGAAGGGGACAAGCATCAATATTTGTTGACAACGGGGTTTTTTTTCTTCACTTTTCCTTGGCCGAACCAACTGACCATCACAATTCAGTCTTCGGACTGCGAGCATTTCATGAAGTCCTTGAAGCAATCAATTTAATCAATCAATCAATCAAATTAAAATCCTTCAATCAAATTTGCCCAGCCCATTTCTATATGTGTGTCTCTCGTTACCTTTATCTCCCCCTCCCCCTCTCCCTTCTCTCTCTCTCTCTCTCTCTCTCTCTCTCTTCCCTCCTCTCTCTTTCTTTCTTTCTCTCTCTCTCTCCCTCTCTCTCGGCTCCCCTTTCTCTCCCCATTTCTTTACTCTCTCTCTGTCATTATCTTTCTTTCCCTCTCTCTTTCTCTTTAAATCAGCTAAGAGGATTGGAGCACTCTAGCCGAGTAGTAGTAGTAGTAGTAGTAGTAGTAGTAGTAGTAGTAGTAGTAATTATTATTATTATTATTATTATCATCATCATTATTATTATCATTATTATTATTATTAATACTACTATTGTTAGGCTTAGTGTTGTTACTATCATTATTACAATTATTATTTTATTATGTTTTTATGTTATCATTATTATCATTACTAGTAGTGATGGTAGTACTACATGTAGTAGTAGTAGTAGTAGTAGTAGAAGTAGTAGTAGTAGTAGAAGTAGTAGTAGTAGTTGTAGTAGAAGTAGTAGAAGTAGTAGTAGTAGTAGTAGTAGTAGTAGTAGTAGTAGTCGTAGTAGTAGTAGTAGTAGTAGTAGTAGTAGTCGTAGTAGTAGTCGTAGTAGTAGTAGTAGTTGTAGATGTAGTAGTAGTAGTAGTAGTAGTAGTAGTAGTAGTAGTAGTAGTAGTCGTCGTAGTAGTAGTAGTCGTAGTAATAGTAGTAGTAGTAGTAGTAGTAGTAGTAGTAGTAGTAGTAGAAGAAGAAGAAGTAGTAGTAGTAGTAGTAGTAGTAGTAGTAGTAGTAGTAGAGGTTGTAGTAGTAGTAAAGTGTAGTAGTAGTAGAAGTAGTAGTAGTAGTAGTAGTAGTAGTAGTAGTAGTAGTAGTAGTAGTAGTAGTAGAAGTAGTAGTAGTAGCAGTAGTAGTAGTAGTAGTTGTAGTAGTAGGTAAATGTAGTAGTAGTAGTAGTAGTAGTAGTAGTTGTTGTTGTAGTAGCAGTTAAATGTAGTAGTAGTAGTAGTAGTAGTAGTAGTAGTCGTAGTAGTAGTAGTAATCATTTTTCTCTGTGTTTTGGTCAGGTATGGATCCAGCTGGGCCATACTACGAAGACACAGACACCATCGTGCGTCTAGATCCTACTGATGCTCAGTTCGTTGATGTCATTCACACTGATACTAGTCCTATATACAACCTAGGTGAGTAGGTATTTATTTTGCTAGTTAGTTAGTTCATTCAACGGATACCGTCCATGACCTGGCATCATTTATTAATATTTGTCTCTTTATATCGACAGGTGTTGCTATTGTTGTAATTAAAATCAGCTTTCTTCCCCCTTTTCCTATCTTTCTTATACATGTAATAGCATTTCACTCTCCTCATTTTTATTTATTTTTCGGTTTCATTGAGGGTTGCAAGCAAGTGAAGCTTTATACTTATGATGTAGCCCTCATGTATCATGTTTATCTCATACAAATAATGCGTGTAACTTAATTTCTTACCTTTATTGTACATTGTAATATATTGCATTGGATAAAATATATAAAATATCAATGAATCAATTGTAAACGTCACATTAATGCACATGAATATGTATGTTTGAAAAGATAATATAGAAGAAAACAAAATTATCAATGCCAATTATCAATAATCATATAACCATCAAACGAATATGAATCCAATGTACACAAAGTGTATATCCTGAATCAAAAGGGGAAAACTCTCTGCCCAAATTACCTAATCCATCCTTTCACATAGTATTACAAACGTCTTTATAAGGTTCCATTCAAAGGATGCTAATCTTAAGTGTTGACCTGATGATAATAATGATATTCTTTGTATTGCAAAGGTCAATGTTTCTTAACATGATGTCATGACACAATATCTATGGTGACACTATATGACCCAAAGTGAGATGATTTAACGTATCGATTGGCCATCATTTGATATTGATACCAAAATGGGAGATCATAAGAATAATTGCATTCCCATTATAAAATAAAAATCCTATCCTTCTTTCCTAAGGCATGGGAATCTATGTACCATGTGGTCACGTGGACATTTACGTCAATGGCGGACGGGAACAACCCGGATGTGATCAGGGGATTGTGGAGCACATCATCAGTGAGGGCAGTCTTGTTATTGGTGAGCAATGGAGCATAACAATTAGTGGAGTAGATTAGAGTTCAGGGGCATGTGCCCTCCACCCACCCCCCCCCCCCCCCCCCACCACTCGTTTCCCATTGGAATGGCGAAACTTGGACCGCATTTCGCACACATAGCCTACCCGGAATATTTGCCCTTGTTTATTACAGAATTAAGTTTATTTACTGAAAGAGATCGATGAACACCTACCCCAATGTCATTGGCCCTAATAAGCTGAATCCACGCTATACCACTGCCAAGAATACTAATCCAAGAAAAAAGCGATTGCGATAATATGACAGCTTATTCTATCAACGATTTAGAAAGAGCGCCAAATTAGGAGTTAAAATGTTATAGCAGAAGTCAAATAGTGTCGTTCCCATTACCACATTTTGTGTTATATTGAATGTATTCACAATGCCATGAGATACTATTTATTTTCTCGATATTTCGCATTGCCCCCTAGTTGTTCAAACCCTCCAAACATGCACTAAGTAATAGGAAAGGATCTGCTCGCAAATAACTTAGCATCTAATCGATAGCCAAAGCGCCTTTTAATGTAAACAGCGGTAGATGAATACAGTCCGATTTACTTAATTCAATGTTTGCCAAGGTTCTCTGTATCTCTATGTTTTCCTTCTCGATCTCAATCCATAACGGATGCCTAAATTACTCTTCTACTTCATGGTCAAATGCAGGGTGTTCGAGGTTATGATAATATGGTTGCTGATATTGATGTTAGAGATGTGGTTCGGGGCTTTGAACTGCGAAAGTCGCACATCTCATTAAAAAATTAACATGATTTTTTTTTGCAATTATGTATTGGTAATATATTTATACTCTGACTTGTTTGGTTTAAAGGGATAGTTGAATTTTGATCATCAGGGCACTTCACAAAATATTTTGTTTGTGAAATAATGAAAAACTGAGTGTCAAATTTGTTTGGTCAAAAATCTGTTCGGAAACGGCAGAAATATCCATACTAATATAACCATTTCTAATACTTATGGGGCCCAACAAATATTCGATAATTTTGAACCAGTCGTTGAAAAAACGAGATAGCGCCTTTTACGTTTTATTCCAGCCAATGTTAAAAATAATACAAAGTTTTGGGAAATTTTGAAAATTGGGTGGATAGTGATTCTTTACAATTTTAATATATTTGGATGCCTCTGTGGATGTTTTATATGCACTAGACAATTTAGCCCCTAAAACACTTCTGCTTTTGAGAAAAATTGAAAATAAAATTTACCGGTGCTCCCGGTAAATTCTGATGAATTTCAGATAGCGCCTATGGCCGTACAATGGTAGCTGCGACCATGTAATTATCAGAAAATGTAGTTGTGATACATAATTTCCAAACGGAAATATATAGCTAATCGGTCGATTTCAGTCAAGAAACGTTGTTTCATAGCTTAATTAATATCTTGACCTTTAGAGGGAGCTATAAAGCATAAAGAGTTTATTATTTACAATTTCATAACTTTAGACTCGATTTCAACCGCTAAACAATGATCACTGAATACTGTAGTATCGCATATGATTCCAGTATGTTCATTTGAACCAAATTCACGACCCCATACCAAAACTTTGTATTACCTTTAAGGTTGGCTTTTGGTTGCCTTTTTCGTATTGGTTATAATTGTAATGTTATTGATATTAAATTATTAGATTAACGTTCACCGTATTGTTTTTTAAACTGAAGCTGAATTGGTATGATCGGATTAAATATAAATTCCACACATTTTGAGGTCTAACATTACCTTCATAGCAATTTTAGGTCCTAAAGGGGCACTAGAAACGTCATAAATAAGAAAAAGAGCAATAACCATGCACTTTGAAGACATTTGCGGTCTTAAACAAGAACTTAACTGTCCCTTTAAGTCTCAAATCTTATTAAGGTCGTCCCTACATTTAAACTGTTGTCCATAAAGAAGTTGCAAATTGTTGCTATCAAATATATAAGTCTAAATATCTTTTTTGATGCAAACTTGCTGCACAAAATAGTTGCCTGCTTATCTTCCCCAATCGATGGACTCACTTATTAGTATATCTGTAATAGTATGTCGGTAAAGCGCTTAGAGACATTTGTATTAAGCGCTATATAAAAGCGGAATATTATTACGTCTTAGTCCCTTTGCAAACGATTATCACTTGGATATAACTATAAAGATAAAATAATAGATTATGTATAGAGTATAACAGACTTCAGCGCAATGCTGCTATCTCCGTGACTTCTTTGACAAGAAGTGATGTGGCTTAATTTTGAAATACACTATTAGTTATAATTAATACAAGATGTTTGTTTTAACCAAAGTTAATACAAGGACAATTAAATCTGGTAATTGTAGAACTGGATCTTAGGTCATGATCCAAGGAATTCCATTCCCGTACCCCAACAAATGATAAAGAATTATACAGTGAAGTTGAACGACAGAGTGGGTGATGTAAGTTTAGACTTTGACGAGTGGGATACTTGTGAATAGAAGAATTTGTTTGGAACATATTATTAAAAACATTATATTGTATAGTGTATATTGTATTTTCATTGTAAAATTGTTTTATACTGGTTGAATAAACGAATGAATATATATTATAACGCAGAGCTCAGTGATTACATGTATGACCTTGTTTGCGCGCTGTTGCCATTTATTTAAAGGTGTTTGTTTTTAACGAGCGACAGCGATAGTTTTTTTTTCTTTGTGGTTAACCGCGTCACATCTGACCAAGCCTTTATTTCTCCCGACATCGTCATCGTAGGCGGTGTCTCGTTCGTGGTCTGCAACCATCTCCGCAGCTACGAGCTCTTCACGGAGTCTATCAATACCCAATGCCCGTTCACTGCAATGAGATGCGACGGTTACGACTACGAAGACTACCTCGCTGGGAAATGCTTCGACCAGACCCAGTCCATTGCCCTGGGTTACCATACCGACACGAACGCCATCTCCGGCGCGGAGGAGAACGTTGTATACTACATGCAGACGATGGACGAGACCCCGTTCTGCGGTAGGTGCACATAACAGTATTTTTTATATTATATTTGTTGAAATAATCTGAACTAAAACGACGTGAAAAAATGGAAATAAACGAACCGGCGTGATTCGCATCGACCTACCATTATAATAACTTATTATTATTATTATAATAATAGCTCCGCTGGTTCGCAGCAATCAAACTTTTTTGAGCATGTAAATTGTTTATCAATTTAAAAGGTGACAATTCGCATTATCTTCATCATCATCATCATCTTCAACATCATTATCATTATATTTTACATATATTTCAAATATTTGTCCATTCTGCTCAATAATTTTTTTCATCTATTTCATGAGATTTGTGTTGTTTAAACTTGATGACATTACGAAAATGGCCCATTTGACTGTATAACTAAACAAGCAAAGTCTAATAATGTTTTCTTATTAACAGGTGAGTCCTACTGGGTGAAGCTGTACCTGGTAAACAAGTTCATAAATGACGACGTGAAAGGAGAGCTATTCGTCACTTTGTTCGGGACACTCGGTCAGACAACCAAACTCAAACTCAATTTGTAAGTACAATCAGGGAGGACCTCCCTGGTACAATGGCGAAGCCTCGTCTAGCCATCGAGGGGGTTGGATCAGGGGCGGGATCCTTCTTGGATAAAATGCGAGAAAGGTAGTTTTCAAAAGAGGGACGGTGTGAGACAGGGTTGTATCATCTCCTTTTCATCTTACCTTCTCCGCTCATTTTGTATACCCCCTCTCTTTCTCTTTCTATTTCGCCCCCCCCCCCTCTCTCTCTCTCTCTCTCTCTCTCTCTCTCTCTCTCTCTCTCTCTTTCCCTGTGTCTCTCTCCCTATAGTCATTCGCTGGAGGCAGCATGGTATGTATAAAAATATAAACAAATATAACAAATCTTCAAACATATCGGGTTACTTTTTGGCTAACACTGAAGACATCATCCAAATTATCATCCGTTTTCACTAATTCCCTTTTACTAATTTTTTTAAGATCCCTACTAAAAGAAAGTATTTATATTGTGATTAAAGCTTAAAACATCATAGATTGTTACTATAGAGCAAAATACGACTTAATAACTTGCCTCCACCTCTCCTGAATCTATCCTTTTCCATCGTCATCATTCAGTGGCGTAAAAGACAAACCATTGAGGAGGTACTTGAATCATGGAGGGGGCACATCGGTCCTACTCGGTGAATAATACAGGAGGCGCGGTGGCTCAGTGGTAGAACAGAGGTCTCATAACCGGGATGTCTCGGGTTCGAAACCCATCCAATGCGCTCTTGCGATTTTGTATGACATTAACCCGTATTACCAAGTTCCTCGGAGAGGATTTTAGGTCGTCGGTCCCCTGGATGTTTGATTACGAGCATGCACATGTTTTCTTAGCAGTCGAGTAAAACATTCTTCATCAAACATTATTCATCGAACATCATCAAACTAAATGTTCTCAGTACCATTCGATGGGAGAGGCAAGTGCCACGGTGACCCCCCCCCCCCCCCCCCCCTCTTAACCTGCAACTCCCACTATTTACGATGCTTTATGTTTAATTTCCTACACATAATCGACTTTTTTAAAACACGTTAAGAACTCCAAGTTCGCCATCCTAGCCGAGGAGTGCATTGGAGCCCTGACGAGACTCTACTTCGTAACAATGTTACGCCATTTAAAACCACCCTTCCTAAGTTCGCCCCCATTTATCTCTCTCATTCTCACATCAATATTTGCAGGGAATCGATTGTCTTCGAGCACGATAAGAACTACATGTTCGCCTTCCTTGCCGAGGACTACATCGGAGACCTGACGGGACTCTACTTCGAGTGGAGTTACGACCGTGACTGGTACCGACCAGGGGAGTGGGATTTCTTCATCAAACCCAAGATCTACATCGACTACTTGGAGGTCGAATATGCCGAGGATGATTTCAGGTCAGTGAGATTTTGAAGAGACAAAAATATATAGGAGCTATGCATATATCGTCGATCTGGCGCTGCTCAGTGGCTGCCGGGCTCACGATCAATTGGGCAAAAAAAAATTCTGTTTCGGTTTAATAAAATTTGGAGTGGACTATTAGGTTATTATTATTATTATTATCTTTATTATTATGATTAACAATTTAAAGGTGTCAAGGTCTAGTGGATACGTCACCGGGCTGACGTTTACATGGTTCACGGTTCGAGTCCCGCCGCGGCACTAATGTCCTTTGGCAACATATCAATCTACATTAGCCTCTCTCCAAACATGCGATGTAAATTGGAACCCGGTAGAAAGAAATTGAAAAAAATCATCGAATCCGAGAGCGTTTTAATAGTACAGCGCTTATAAACATTAGTATGGGGTGAAGTCTATCAATTTGAGGTTTTGGGAGACACTCCGGCCAATGCCCCTCCCAGTTTTCATGTGACATGTTCTTTGTGTGTGTGTGTGGGGGGCGGTGTTTGTCAGCCGAATTCTTAAAGTGAAAAGACTCAAAACAGTTCTAAAGTACCCTGTTATTCGTAGTACGCATATCATTAACAGCAACTTTGAATTATCGTCAGAATTTATATTTTCAAATCCTAAAATGTAGTATACAAGGTCTTATTTGTTAGTAATTTTACAAACTACTCGACCTATGCTGACCTTGCCGAAGTCAGAATGTAGAATGACATAATAATGTCTCGGGATTATGTGATTAGATATCTTTAACAAACGATTTGAAAATAATGAGAAAATCATGGAAACTGTGTATCTCATCTTAGGATCAGTAATTTAATCAATCAAAAGTTGTGTGTTCCTTATTCTTACAACGGTCCTATAATCTGTTTTCTAAATTATTTCACACACGGCTACTGTGCTCATAAGTACTTGGCAAAACCAACAAGACGGTGCTTTGATTTGTTTTTGTTTTATTACCATGATTGTGTCCCTTAATACCTATGAAAAAAGTTACATATAATCTATGACAATAAAGTTATTGTATTGTAACCAAATTGCAATTAATTCTGATCGCCACGGTCATCACAGTGATTGGTATTTTTTCTTCTGTTTCTAATTATTCAGATACTTGATGTGCAGCGGTTCCGGGTCGGAGCGAAACGGTATAGAGGCAGATGGCGAGCAAGCTGCATTCCTAGTTTCATCTCAGTGCTCTTAGATAAATCTTGATTTCACTCCCGAGAATTTTGCTCACTTTAAATATTATATGAAATGATTAAATAATATTCCAGCGACAAATTCGGTTTAAAAGTTCATAATCCCTTTAGGTGGATTTAAATTACCCTAAAACGATTTAATAGTGTATTTTAGATAATGTTCTTCATGATCTTCATGACCTTATTCTTCGTAACTCACCGTGCTATGTTTGAGAACCCAACCAATTAATGTAATCAACTTCCAAAAAAACCCTTATCCAGCGATAAGCCCCCAAAATAAGCTTTTGAAATTGAGTGTAATCGAATCCATGTTGCGAAAGAGGAATATTTAGTGCAGTATGCGCTCAGCATTAATTATTTTTGATGACTTGACTGATTAAAGCTTAAGCTGCTTAGAAGTTAAAAGTAACAATTAAGTGTCTATAGCAAAAAGAAAAAAGAAATGTATTATATCAAAAGCTTCAGAAAATATCAACGAATCAATGAATTGATATTTCAATCAGGATTTTTAATAAAAGTGAATGATTACAAAATAGAATTTTTGTGAATTTTTTACATCCATTTAATCATAGGTATATGGTTTAAGTTTACCATTTCTTTTCAATTTTGCATGCACGTTTAGTTATCTTCATACCGAATACTCAACACACATGAAAGATATACACAATGTTTTTAGATTAGGGACCACATAAAAACTGTAATCAGTTCGAATCGAAGATTTCTTTCTAGCGATACGGGCATTTAATTTGCGCTTGGAATATATTGGTCAGTCGGTATCAACAGTGCGTATCACACACAAAAATACCAAACTTTGGTAGCTCCTAATAAATCGTCTTTACCAATATGACTTTGAAATATATTTTATGATTAATTTTTTTTTTTTTTTTTTTTTTTGTCCGATGACACCCAATTCACAATTATTTCTGCCACAAAGAGCACCAGGGTATTGAAACAGTGTTGTCAAAATCGCCTTGTACCAAATTCGGGCTGATGGAACGAATGTGGGTCAGGCCATATGCATGTGCCCCGTTGGTCTTAAATAATTTTAAAGGTTAAATTTTGCGTCTTGCTTCATTGTTTCATTGTTTAAAATGATGCAATATAGCCAGGCTTTCACACAACCAATGAGAAGGCATGCGAATGAAGTTGACATTGTAAATCATTATAACAAAGAGTATATCATTATTTCCCTTGTAATAAGCATTTCCCTGAGTTTATTTTCAACTGCCTAATAGTCAATGTAAATAAGTGAGCAATTGTTTTCGAAACAAGATAACACACGCAGAACGGCTTTTGACCTACATTCATTGCTTCTGCCACAAACTTGTTAGAAGAGGATTTTGACAATACTTTTTAAAAGCCTGCTGCTCAGTCATTCGTGGCAGCACAATTATGAATATGGTATCATTAGACAGGGTATTAGTTACCCATTACCATAACATATGGTTCAAGGTCACATAGGTTATAAATCTTTAAATAGAAGCTACCAAAGTTTGGTATATATTTTGATACGCACTGTATATAGAGCTCTTTAAAGGATTAGACGTAAGGGTCCAATCACACTATTATCTTTACTAAAGGTCATTGGTTCGAATCCCATGAGCTATTTTTTTGATTAATACAATTGTAAGATTCTAACTTTAAAAATCAACGCACAAATAAGGAAAATATGACAAACTTTCAGAAATGCCGGGAATTATTGTGCTTTCAATGGGATGTCTGGCCAGGTTAACTGGTGGATATGGCCGAATCCTGCTCAAACTCTATACGCATGCATTATAAAATGAACTTTTATTTTAAAATCAACAAATTATGAAGTACATGTATCCAGTAAAGGAGTCCTCAATATCTGCTTTAGAGGTTTCCGTCTTGCTATCATAAACAAACAAATGATTTTGCAACAATGTGTTATCAGCCTACTCGTAGTTAATACCCTCTTGATTATCTTAATTGTGTTTTTATCAGAATACGCGAAAATTAATGATGTAAAATAATTCAGTACGAGCATTTTGATCTAACAAAGACGGATAATTAATCAATGATATGAGTTGTGGAATACTATGCAAACATTATTCCCATGTTTGCATTTCATATTAAAATATCAAATTAATGATGTGAACAACCACGGCGTTACAGGCCTGCGATTAGATATAGAAAACGAATGATGATAAGTAATGAAGTGAAAAAAAGAAAAAAAATTGTAAACACCTTCTCCTTAGATTTTTCGACACATTCGCCGGCGATTCTCGGTCAATATTCTACTCTAACCGAATTCTTAACGTCAACCCTAAAAACTGTAACATTAGGGACTTTTAAATTTGCACGTCGGCATAGTGGACTGCTACGTGAAATGTTATTTTTAAGGCACTGCGCATGCGTCGCGTCATCTCCTTCATCGACTAAAATAATCGAGAACGCGTCCTCTTTGATTTTCCCGTCGTCCTAAACAGGGGCGTCGCTAAAGAGGGGTGTAGGGATACGACACCCCCCCCCCCCCCCCACACACACACCTGTCAGGATATTGTGGGTAAAATTGTGCTGCCGTCGGGAAAATGAGAAAAGGGGGAGGGAAAAATGAGAGGGAAAGGGAAAGAAAAGAAAGGAAAAGAAAGGAAAGAAAGTAAAGAGAAGAGAAGAAAGAAAGAGAAAAAAGAAAAAGAGGAAGGAGAGGAAAGAAAGAAAATGGAGAAAAGGAAGAAAAATAGGGAAAAGGAAAAAAAAACGGGGGAAGAAAGATAGGAGAGAGAGGGGGTAAGAGCCTGAGAGAGGAGGGATGGGAGTAAGAGAGAGAGAGAGGGGGTTGTTGGGTGGAGTCGCCTCGTCGAGGGAGCAAGAGAGATATGCATATATTATTTTGCTATGTCGGGTCAGCTGTGTCGGTATTCTTGCTCGACCCTGGTGTACTATATCAATGCAGAAGTTTGAAGTCGGTAAGATGGGAGTAAGAGAGAGAGAGGGGGTTGTTGGGTGGAGTCGCCTCGTCGAGGGAGCAAGAGAGATATGCATATATTATTTTGCTATGTCGGGTCAGCTGTGTCGGTATTCTTGCTCGACCCTGGTGTACTATATCAATGCAGAAGTTTGAAGTCGGTAAGATGTATTATGTCGGTCGGTCAGCCGGCAATTTTTTTTCCCCTACGAACTGTGACTTTTCATCAGATAGAGAAACACTTTTGAAAATTCAGACAAGGATTTAGAGTCGAGAACAGTACAACAAACCGTCTTCTTCCTCTAATAATTTAATTAAACCTCAAAGCTTCAGCGGTTCGCGCGGGAGAAGGGAAACTGAATTTAGACAAGGAATAAGATTCGAGAACGGTACAACGAATCGTCTTCTTTTTCTGAGAACTTAATGAGACGTCAAAGCTTCCGGGCTTTGCGCGGGAGGGGGAACAGAATTCAGACAAGGATTACGAGTAGAGAACGGTAGAACGAATCGTCTTCTTTTTCTAAGAATTTAATGAAATGAGGGAACAGAGACGAGGTTTTTTTTCTTTAAAATACAGAGCAATATAGGAAATCCGAAAGAGACAGGGTAAAAGGGGCAGAGGAAGAAGGAAAACTAGAAGAAGAAACGAACAAGGAGGGGAAGAAGAAGAAGAAGAGGGAAAAGGAGAGAGAGAGAGAGAGAGAGAGAGTGGGGGGGGTGGGCGGTGGGAGAGAGAAAGAGAAAATGGGAAGTAATGGGAGGGCGCCGCACCTTTGTTATAGCAATAACAAATCTTTGTCATTAACTATTGCCCGTTATCCGGGGCATAGTTCGTTTCTTTGCGGTCGTGGCTATTATCACGACTCCCATTTCGACCAATTAGATGACTAGATTTATTCAACATGCTAAAGAGAGGTATATATAATAAGGAATACTTTGCATATATACCGACATTCAATGCTCACATAATAGATTAACTATGATATCCATCCTGTATCAATTGATATATATCTCTCTCTCTCTCTCTCTCTCCCTCTCTCTCTCTCTCTCTCTCTCTCTCTTTCTATCTGTTTTGTGAATTAATCCCTGTATATTCTGTATATTGGCAATGAATTCTATCTAATGGTTTTTTTTTAAAACTGATATAAAATTCCAATGTGAACTTGTTTCGTCTACGATGCAGATTTATCATGTCGTAATATTTTCCAACGACTAAATTTGTGTTTCCTAGCACTCATTTTTTGTGCGTAGGGGGTGGGAGACAGAATAGTCCTTGTGCAGAAAGAGGTTGATCTATAAAGAGCATTGCACTTTCCTATCAAGTTGTGACCCCTTCCTCAAAGTTTGTTTCCAACAGCTGTTTCAAGCGGTATGCATGGACAAAGTTCACCATCAATTAAATACAACTACACGTTTCCTTTGGCAAACAATCAAACCTTCATTATGTCTCCAGAATCCATATATAAGTACAGGTATCATGCAATATCAGATAAGTCGAATGGATCGAGAGAAGTCGCATGGTGAAGACTTTTCTCTTTTAGTTCGAGATGGAGAAAACGATGGCTTACACCTTGCTCGTCTTGTTTTCATATCTTGCTTTGAGTAAGTACTTTTCTCTTCTTTTTGACTAAATGATTATATTTGTCGATTAAATTGGATTGGTTGGATTTGTTAACAGGTGCTTCATCAATAATTTGTTTAATCAGATTGATTGATTGATTGATTGTTCGTTCGGTTGATTTTTAAATGATTAATTGACTGAAGAATATAGTTAATTTATTGCGTGGTTGGTATTAATCCCGGTATTAATCTATTGATTGATTGACTGTTTGACAAGTTGGGATCAGGCACCAAAATCCCACCAAAAAGTTGCAATATATGACTATTTAATAATAATAATAATAATAATAATAATAATAATAATAATAATAATAATAATAATAATAGCCTAATAGTCCACTCCAAATTTTATTAAACCGAAACGGAAATTCTTTTTGCCCAATTGATCGTAAGCCCGGCAGCCACTGAGCAGCGCCAGATCGACGTTGCTCTATCCCTTATTGTTGAACGCCAAACAAGGTAGCAACAATAGTTATGTCTGATTCTTCTACAAAACACTGTCAAAATACCACTTTAAGATTGTATACATGTACACTCGTATGGTTATGATAACATCAATGGACCACCTGCTGCAGAAACATTCTCTGTTTGTTCAACCATTAATAATAGAGTGCCATGTGGTCATTATCATTCTTCAGATTAAATGTAAGGTCGACTTCTGGTAAATATGGGCGTACGAGGTGGGGTTGGGCGTGCTAGTGGGCTGCAACCCCTCCAATCGGGATTTTTAAAGTTTCGATATTCGGGCAACCATGCAACATTTCATATCCAGGCGACGATGCGCCCGAAAATCCTCAAAATTATCTAGGGCAGCAAGGTACCCACAAATCTTCATAATGAGGCAGCGAATGTAATTTCTGTCATTTTCATTACAAAACAGAGTCAACAAAATTGCGGGAAAAATATGAACTGTATTATAGAGTTCATAGGCGGGCAAAAGGTGTAATGAAAATAATTCATGAGCTTTTTTTATTCTTCAATTTTGAAGGAATATCATGCTAGAAAAAAACACCGACTATATTCAAAATAGGACATGAAACTGCTGAAAACTTTGGGCTAAAATGTCATGCCACATGACCGTGAATCACGTATACCCATTATTCCGGGTGGAGAGCACATTATTTTAAAGGTACTATGTCCCTTTTGCAGGCCAAAAAATGAAAAGGTTAAATTCCAACGGCATTTGATAGATAATACTAGTTTAGAACTTCCCTACAAAAAGGGGGGGGGGGGCTTGAAAATGTCTTTAAGTGGGAAAATAACGACTATTAGTTGTCAAATCGACTTAGAAGCTATAGTCAGTTAATTTTGGCCATTACAAGAAGTGGATTATTGATGTAGACAAATGCTCATGTACCCTTTACAGCTCATTTTATGTATGTTATTGCCAAATAATAATAAAAAGGCCAGTCAGTCACTCAATAGCGTCTGACAGTAAAGTCTAGCAAGTAAACGGGTTTCCTTCCATAATTTAAATATCAGGACACTGCTAACGTTCAAATTTCACAGATAGGACATACATGACATATTCATAATTCCTGCAAAGTTCTACAGCATTTGAGGTTGGCTGCAAAAGGGACATAGTATCTTTAAGGAAGGCTTAATCAATTTCTTAACAGTTTATCATTCCAAACCATCGGTGTGTTTTTTTTACATTATGTCTTATGTACTACAAAATCGACCACTCACGATCGCTTTCAGACGGTTGTTTCCATTGCATGACCAGTACTCGACTTCATTTTATTTTGAAACTTCGTGTAATACGTCATGTATATACATGATATCTTACATTAGGTGGGAGAAATAGTTTTCCAGTTTCTGGTTTGGTGCCCATTCCCTCTTGCTTCAGTAAGAGCATTTTTCTCTTTTATGGGTTTTAGAAATGAACTCAATGTTGGATACAACGAGAATAAAGAGTTACACCGTACTGTTTAGTACTGTATAGAAGTTACAAGATCTCCCGATGAATTGTCTTTGGCTTGAATACTAAGAAGGAAAAAAAACGAATATTCTTAAATGGCCATACTTAATTAAATAATATACCTTAGCTTCCTCCATTCGAAAACGCGAGGCTTAGATAGAGTCATCGTTGTATCTGGTAATTGATCTACATGTAGGGGCTGAAGCGTTTGTCATGTCAGCTCTTGCATAAGAGCGTATACGAAAAGATTACTTGTATGCAAAGTGTAGATAATGTACTTATTAAATATCATTAGGGGAATTTATTGAAATAAATTAAGAATGTGCACCATATTAGGGTAATATACAAATTGTGGAGCGCCAAGAACCCACTATCATGTAAGAACACTTATTCGCGCTCGCGAAGTATATAAGTTTCGTATATACCTTAGATGAATTACACGTTGACACGCCTAATAATATATGTAAAGTGAAAAAAAAGTGGAGGAAATCGCATCGTTCAAAACAAAAATTTCTAGGATAATTTTTTTGAAGGAAATAAAATAAAGTCCAAAATATTTATTTTTTAGTGTCCCGTTACCGATTCGTAGATTGGAAACATCGACATTATCATTACCCTCGACACTTACTGAAGCATACCATTGTTATATAATTTTTTAGAAATACTAAAAACTTCGATGATGTCAGTATAGCGTGTGGGTCAAAACACATTGGACGACTTGTCCATTTAAATGACGAATCATTTGTATTACTTCACTTGTAATCTGATATTCGATCATTCCAATTATTTGGGGAATGTTCTTAAGTCAAATATAAATTGCATCTTGAAAATGATTTACAAATGTGATTATCTCAGCGATGAATGTTTTAACAAATGTTATCGATCATTCACATGAAAACAGCATTAATCCTCTAAAATACAACTCTTCATGCAGCTTATCATGAACACAACATAGCAAAAATATTGATAAGTTTACATAATGACTATGGATACTTTAGTAAACTTTCTGTCGCCGTTTTAAGTTGGCAGAATCGTGCGATTTGGTGGATCGGCGTCAAACTTGTATTTGACAGGTTAACTTCATAATGGTGATAGATAAACCTGATTTTATAACTTCTCTTCCCAATAGAACGGTGTACTAACCTTTTCAAATGTTATGCATACTTTGTCGGAGGCTTTCCCCGATATAGCGCCAGTAATCGGGGAAGCGCCAGGAGCGTCACAACGTGACGGACATGTGCGCCATATAAGAAGCCACCATTATTATTATTATTATTATTTTGAATGTATTTAGACTGGATTTCAAATATTGTAGTTCATTCACCAACAGTTAATGGAATAACTCGTCACTATACCCAGGAAAGAAACATCCATAAATTTAAACATTTTAATAAACCGGTATATTTTTCGTAATCAAATGTTCAATAGCCTGTTGGGCCCGAGAAGTATGCTACGAAGATATCGGATGCTTTGACAACGGATATCCTTTCTACGACCCCCTGAACCGCCCGGTGAGCTGGCTACCGGAAAGCCGTGATGATATCGGTACCACCTTCCAACTGAACACCCGAAACGTCCCCAGCACTTCGTCGTGGCAGGAGCTAAGCACCTACTACCCGGATAACTTCTATGACACCGACTTTGATCCCAACAGGGAAACGAAGGTAGGGTTTTAGACACGTTGAAAAGGTAACGGGCGCTTCTGCTCTTTCGCACACGGCGCCTAAAATGTGATTCTCTTAAAAATGAAATGCAAAAGAAATACGTATTAATCGCAATTTTTGAGAAATATGTATCAGCTTCGAACCCGTGTTGGCAGAGTGCCACGCAGAGACACATTATAATTGGTCTTTCCTTGCTTTAATAGCCTTGGTGCGATTCATTCGAATAATTATCATCATCGTCATCGTCAACTATTTAAAGCCCCTGTCATATTATTTAACTGCGTCTTTTGTCAAAAAGTTTTCTTCTTTTTGTTTTCAAGTATCCCAGCACTTTGAACGGCTTTCCGCCTCCTTTTTTTACATGGTTCTTTGAAAAGAGGCAATTTCGACCAATTTTTCTTACGAGTATAGACAATATTCCCCTTTCAAACTAAACTGTATCAAATGCAAAATATGAAAAGAAACAAAAGAAGGAAAGAGGAAAAAATGAAACAAAATAGTAAAGGTTTTATTTTTAATTCACTTTTTATAGATGCTGAAGAATAAGTACAAACCATTTCCTGGTCTCTCTCTCTCTCTCTCTCTCCCTCTCTGTCTCCTCCTCTCTCCTTCTCTCTCTCTTCCCCTCTCTGTCTCCTCCTCTCTCCCTCCCTCTCTGTATCCTCCTCTCTCCTTCTCTCTCTCTTCCCCCCTCTCTCTCTCTCTCTCTCCCTCACTCTCTGTCTCCCCTCTCTCTCTCTCTCTCTCTCTCTCTCTCTCTCTCTCTCTCTCTCTCGTACAGGTCATAACGCATGGATTCACCCAGAGCTCTTCGGTATCGTGGATGGAAGAGATGGTGGATGAGTTCCTCGTGCAGGGTGACTACAATGTCATCAGGGTCAACTGGCAACGTGGAGCTCTCGGAGTCTACGGCGTGTCCGCAGCTAACACCCGAATCGTAGGCGCAGAAGTCTCCTTGCTCATAGACCTGCTCAGGGTGAATCACTTTCACTGACTTTCAAGTTTATCTTTTTAAGTGTCCATTATTTTGCTAATTAAGCTCCAGTGTATCGTTTAGTTCGTGAACACACCGTCTAAACGGGCGTGTTTCAGTGGGATGCCTGCAAACTTGTACTTATAATGGTTTCGTGAAAACGATGCCCTGGAGACGTGTAGCTTGAAGCCATTGGAGCATCGGGATGGGCAAATCTGATGCTCAGGAATGGGCATACGAGGCGATGATTATTAGGAGGACTGCGCAGCCCCACCCCCGAGGGATTTTCAAAGTTCAAATATTCAAGCAGCAAGATGCCCGAATAGTATAATATTCGCCCAGAAGATTCCAGATTATGAAATTTCTGTGATTCTCACTACAACGAAAAGTCAGAGGCCCAAATTCACAAAGCAAGGTTTGAGCTCAAACCTCCTTTTGTTCTTTACAAACCAGGTTTGTAAAAAACGCGTAAAACGCGTCATATGACGTACGAAAACCAAGGTTTGTCGACAAACCTCCTTTGTGAATTCGGGCCAAAATGTTTGCCTGCTCGCTAAGCTCGTACGCAGAAAATTTATTTAGAAATAGAAAGCCTGATAATTTTTAGCAAAAAGGCGCCAGCCTCCCCCCCCCCCCCCCCCCTCTAATATTGTGCCTGTACGCCTGTGAACATATCAATGATAAACATAATCATTTCGAATGTCGAATACATGGAATCAAAAAACAAACAAAACACGTAACAGTACCAATAACAAAAGAATGTATAACTGAAGTTGATTTAACTTGAATACTTCCGAATGATATTAGTAACAAAGATGCATTAATCACGTTCTTTCTAAGAGTCACTATGGAGTGGAGGCAAGTTCTTTCCACATCATCGGGCATAGCTTAGGAGCTCATGTAGCTGGCTACGCGGGAGAGAGACAGAATAATCCAAAGGTGGCCAGGATAACAGGTAAACATAAAGTAAATCTAAAGTAGCATAGGTGGGTCTACGAGTAAAAAAGCGGTCCTAGCTATTTCCTTCTTCTTCTCTTTTAAGTTTATTTTTACTTTAAATTCCTTCAGAGCTAAAGGTAAATTAAATATTAATAGACACATTATTTCACCTCAATCTTTTCGTTATTCATGCCACTAGAGTTTCAAAAGAGGGGTGGCCGGGGGCAATGTAGTGCATCTGATTCCCATGTATTATGTACATGCATTCATCTAATAATATAAATTTCGGTCAAAAGTTGTTTGAGCGCCTTTTGGTATGAAGCTCTACAAATCGAGATGAAAAGCTATGGTTTGATTCTGCACAGGTTTGGATCCCGCTGGGCCTTACTTTGAAGACATGGACACCATAGTCCGTCTCGATACCACTGATGCTGATTTTGTTGATGTCATCCACACGGACACAGACCCAATCTACAAACTGGGTAGGTCGGAAATCACAGTGGCACCTACCAGATATAATGCTTATGATGATGATCGTGGTGACGGTGGTGGTCTGGTGGTGGTGGTCATGGTAATGATGTTGATAATGGTGCTGATGGTGATGATGATGGTGGTGGTGGTGGCTGTGGTGGTGACATTATTCTGCGTTTAAAGTGAAGATGTTCGCGGTGTTGATGTGAGGTAAACAGCAGTATAATTAGTTTGATGATGACCGTGGTGTGGTGATTATTATAGTGATGATGATGGTGACGGTGACGATTATGTTAGTGATGGTGAACGGTGGTGATAGTGATGGTGAACGGTGGTGATAGTGATGGTGACGGTGGTGATAGTGATGGTGACGGTGGTGATAGTGATGGTGACGGTGGTGATAGTGATGGTGACGGTGGTGATAGTGATGGTGACGGTGGTGATAGTGATGGTGACGGTGGTGATAGTGATGGTGACGGTGGTGATAGTGATGGTGACGGTGGTGATAGTGATGGTGACGGTGGTGATAGTGATGGTGAACGGTGGTGATAGTGATGGTGACGGTGGTGATAGTGATGGTGACGGTGGTGATAGTGATGGTGACGGTGGTGATAGTGATGGTGACGGTGGTGATAGTGATGGTGAACGGTGGTGATAGTGATGGTGACGGTGGTGATAGTGATGGTGACGGTGGTGATAGTGATGGTGACGGTGGTGATAGTGATGGTGACGGTGGTGATAGTGATGGTGACGGTGGTGATAGTGATGGTGATTATTTTGCGCTGGTGGTGGCTGTTCCAGTGATGGTTATGTGTTCTGCTCTGCTTAGCTTCATTCCAGCAGCGTTATAATTTTCTCGATGATGAAAGTGGTGTGGTGATTATGATGGTGGCTGTAATTATAATGAAGAAAGTGGTATCGTAGTTCGTGGTAGTGGGGTCATGCTGCATTAATTGTAATGTTGTTGGTGGCAGTTTTTGTAATGAAAACAGTAATAATTTTGCTCTAACTGTTATAACTACTTGATTATCAAAGTGGTGGGGTAATAATGATAGTGATGGTGTTGGTAGTGATGGTGGTTGTGAGGATTGTGATGGTGATGATAGGGATGGTGGTGATTGTTGTGGTGACGATGGTGATGGTGATGGTGATGATGGCGATTGTGATAGTGACGATGATGATGCTGATAATGATGGGATGGTGGTGGTGGTGATGGTGATGTTGCTGATGGTGGTGGTTGTTGGTGATGGTGTTGGATGTTGTAGTGATGGTGATAGTGGTGGCGATGGTGGTGGTGATCATGGTGATGGATTGGTGGTGGTGATGATTATGATGATGATGATGGACATGGTTGAGGCAGCGGTGCACGATGTCTTCATAGTAATTTGATCTACTCTTAGACTGTAGAACAACCATCAGCATCATCACATTCTTGTAACCGATCGATTTCAAACGAAACATTCTCAATAATGAAAAGAACTTCCCACACAGATCAGTATAACTCTGTTCGTAACAATGAGCCTACTCGTATACGATATTTCTTGCAGGGTACGGGATGTACGCTCCATGTGGACATATGGACTTCTTTCCAAACGGTGGTCGAGTTCAACCAGGCTGTGATCAAAGCTTGTTTGAGTACATTGGCGACGATGGCCTCTATGACGGTAATGCAAATTGTTAGTCTCAAGTTCGGGTCGGGATATCTCGGCACTAGTTCAAACTCGGCTTCACGCTGCGATAAGGGGCTCAAGAGTTCAAGTGCACACTACATCGGGCATTTAAATGGGCTCAGCTTTCTTTCTACTTTTTTAAATAGTATTTTACCTCTTGAAAATAAACATTACCTCTTTGCTAGCTATTTCAAACATTTCAATTAAATAATCTTGGAAATTGATGATTTCAAATACATCTACAAGATCTCTCTCTCCTGACACGGCCATGATATTTCAACTAACAACCATTGCTACTGATTGGGGAAGAGGGAGGGGTGCAACGGAAAAATATGCGGAGGAAGTGTCTGTGCCTGTATAAATGATTCGGAGTTCAACGCCCCTATTATTAGCTTTTATTTATTAAATCTTTTCATTAAAATAATAAAGCAGACTTTCCGTGAGTTTCTCTCTAATTAGGTATCCATTTTATGCCTCTACTCTAGGTACTGCTCAGTTCGTAGCCTGTAATCATCTTCGCTCCATAGCGTTTTTCAAGGAATCCATCAACTCTGACTGTCCGTTCCTCGCTTTCGAATGCACCCGGGACCACGACGATTACAACTACGGGCTATGTTTCAACGACGACCTCTCTGCGAGGATGGGATGGCAAGCCCCCGCTGATTACCGGGGTGGGGAGGGCAACGTCTACCAGATTAACACCAATGGTGATGAGCCCTTCTGTGGTATGCTCAACAATTTTTCTACGAATTTTAACCCACTTGGGGTGCAACTATAGCTCTTTCAAAATCGCTGTGGCAAAATATGAAAAATCTGTTCTAAAATCACGAAGGGCAAATTACCAAATTCTTTTTTTTTTCTCAGGGGGCGATTTTTTTTTTTTTTTTTTTTTGCGGTTGTTGTTGTTTTTTTTTTTTGTTACGCCTGCTTACTTGTCGAAAATAACAGAACCTCTGTCGGCATATTTGTAAGTGAAGCCCCGCTAAAAAAAAAATCGTTCTTTTTACATTTTCTTTAGACTCATGCCAGTATGTCAGTAAGTTGTACATTTGGAGAGGGCAATTAGTTAGCTTGTTGGTAATTTTTATTTTACCGAATGCTTGACACAAAGTTTGACACACATCGCCTATGCAGTAATTCTATTTGACATGTTCTTGTAAGTTTTATAATGCAAAAGAGTGAAAATTCACTCTTTAGGAGTCATAACAGGGACCGATCCGTTTACAGAATCCACTCTCAAGTATTGCTCTGAATCACTCCTTTGGGATTGGAACTCACTGTTCGAGCGTGGATTCCACCTTTTTAGTGTGGATTTCCATTCCAAAATGAAGTGATCCAGAATATGACTCTCTAAAGAGTGGGTTTCCACTCCTGTGCTGTGCATCTAGAGATCGAGAATGCCTTGTCAATGCAAAGCGTTACAGAATGATACTGACACAGACGCGTGGCAGATTTTCAATTTTGAATAAAAAATAGTTAAGACTTTTTCATTAAAAAATCTACAAATTGATGATATGACAATCACATAATTGATTATTGTGAGGTAGTAGTACTTTCACATATGGGTTTCCTATCAATCGTTCATCAAATGTATGAAATATTGAATTTTGATATAGGTTTGTTACGGAATGACATAAAAAGGTCATTGTTTCGACATTCAGTAACAAATTTACATAAAATTCAAGATTTCACAAATTAGATGAATGGTTGATAGGACACTCAAACGTTATAAAAGTTGATTAATTTGTAGATTTTTTATAAAAATGTCTATAATATTCTTTGTCTATTAAACATTGAAAATTTTATGGAAATTTCATTCCGTAACGATTGAAACTGACCATCGCCGCGATTTTCTCTTCCAGGCCATCAATACCTATTCACTCTCAAGATGGATGAGCATCGCAAAGCCCATGATGCTAAAGGACAGATTTTCATTACTCTCATTGGATATAATGCCCAGTCATCCAAGGTCGCTCTCACCTCGTAAGCATCCTGGAGCGGTATTCTAAAGACGATGTTATCTTTTGTGTCAGTAAAAAAAATGTTAAATGTCAACAAAAAAAATCAAAAAACAAACAAAAAAACAATGAAGAAGGGAAAAAATAAATCAAAATAAGGACAAGTCTTTGGTTCATGAAAGTGCCCTTTTATGCTGTTGCACCCCCACTTTGAAAGATGCTCTGCCGCCCCTGGTTAGTAAGATACCCTGCCTTTAAACTCAACTTTTTTTAAATCTGACTCGGGTATCTATTGGTCGGACGATATTATTTCGGATAACAAACGACAAATGCCACGAGGATCAGTCTTCATTTCGAACTTTTTATGAAATATTATGTATCCCCCCCCCCCCCAAAAAAAAGAAGAAGATATATACATATATATTTAAAGACCTACTTAATTGTACATTTACTAACATGGCGGTATAAATATAGCATCAATCTCTACAACTCAATCTTAGAATTAGAAAATCGAATTTTAGATTCGTATATTTTATACAAATATTCAGATTGAAAATTGAAGAGATTATGTCACTGATATCATTTTGCAACTTTGATCATTCCCAAATGCTTCACAGTGAGACTGTAGAGTACTATACAAGCATCGTATACCAGCACATGGTGCCTTACGATGTGAGTCCCCAAGACACAGGCGGACTGTCAGGACTCTACTTTGAGTGGGACTACGACCCAGATTGGTGGTGGTGGGACTGGGAGGTCATTGAGAGACCAGAACTCTTCGTTCATCAAATACAAGTGACCGATAGCGAAGGCAACGTGTAAGTGCAATTTTGTATAAAGAGGTAGTATACAAATATACACTGTCTTGAGAGGCTCTGGCCTCTGGTTAAACTATGCGCAAGAGGTGACTCCAATAGTACTATTTGCTATATACTATATATAAAAACAATTATTAAATTACGATTTGCAAAAACAACAAAAATCTTTAAAAAAATGTCAACTCCCAAATAGTACTTTTGCAGAGCAACCTTAAAATATTAGAAATATTTCTGGTCACGTGACGACCTCTCAACCAACCAAAAACCAATACATTTTTGATGCAGGATAAAATGATAAATATCAATGACTCTGCTTATAGCAAAATGAGTTTGAACCCTAAATGTGCAGGCCCATTAACCCCCCCCCCCCCCCCCTTCTGATCAGAAAAAGAGATCACATTTTTAGATAGACATACATAATTGGCTGTAGCTTCAAAGACAATTCATGGTGAAAGAAGTAAAGTTGTCTAAAGCATAGTGTGAGTATGTTTACACCTAGAAAATTGCTAATTATTTTAGAAAATCGTATATGAACAGTAAATTATTATACATCTTATGAAAGAGAGTTTTATCTCAAATCATTTGGTATCATTTTTGTGTGGTAAGTGTTCACGCTTGGATAAACAGAAGGCATTGTTTGCGAGAGTGCAAAAATCGACTTGCGCCAAAGTTGCTTATGTGATGTTTGAATAAAACATATGGGATTCGGGTATTAATTCGGCCTTTGCAAATCCAAACAACACCCCAACAACATTAATCATGCCACACATATCAAATATCGAATATCAAATATCAACGAACATTTGTGCATGCGCGTGTGACTTTGCTTCTGCAAAAAGCATACGCAATGCACTTCATTTGATACATTCAATTCATTCTCTCACTCCGCTAATCCCAACATACTTTGGCGCAAGTCGATTTTTGCACTCTCGCAAACAATGCTTCCTGTTCATCCAAGCGTGAACACATACCACACAAAAAAAATGATACCGAATGATTTGGGATAAAAACACTCTTTCATAAGATGTGTAATAACTTATTGTGCGTAGATGATTTTTAAAATAATTAGCAATTGTCTAGGGGTAAACTTTTGTTTGACTCACACGGTATATACATTGTATTAAGATTGCATTCGTGAAATCATTCATGGTTTGCATACTCTTTTTAGACTTATCAAATTTTGCATTTTGCATTAATCTTTTAAAAATAATCATCTAATGTTTGTTTGCATAAAAGTATTAAAATTATATTTTACTTACCTTTTCTTTGTTCTTTCTTTCGCCCTTTCTTCTTCATGTCATTTTTCTTTCTTTATTCAAATCTGTTTATATTATCATTTTAACATGCATCTTCCGCTATTTATATAACACAAATCCATTTTAACATTGGGCATATAATCATTATCATTAACAAATCAAATGTTCTATTATCTCTCTCTTTTACGTTGGTTATCTCTTCAATCTTTTCGTCTTTCTCTCCTCCTTTCCTTCTTTTTCTGCCTCTTTCTCTCCTTCTCCCTGCGCTCCAATCCACTTTCTGCCCCTTACTTGTTCCCGCTCTATTATATCCCCCCCCCCCCCAAAAAAAAACCGTCTCTCTCTCTCTCTCTCTCTCTCTCTTTCTCTCCCTTACTACTACTCTGTGATTGCAATCATAATTCGAATTTCATCATAACATTTTCAGTTCTACCATGTGTGGAGATTATAACGGAATAAAACCAGGCGATGTACAATCGTTTTGGCGCACTGATACTGTCTGTCCTTCAAAATAAGACGGCTTCGCTATCTAGACCATGGAGATGGTCTGAAAATGAGGAATACTTATTCACTGGAATTTAACTTTTTTTTTTGCTGGAGGCATTCACACTTGATTACAAATGTTTGTTTCATCGCTGTTTTTCGGTCCTCTATATGTATTCACCATGCCCCCTTCGCTTCATTTATCTACTATATCTTCTACATGATCGTACTTTTTAATAGTAAACATATCTTTATTGCCATTTCGTGGTGTATATATATTTCGAACTCTTCTTTTCATCTTTTCATTCCCTCCCTTCTTCTCTCCTGGATACCCTCCAACTCCCTTACATTCTCCCCTACCCCTAACTCCTACTCCACATTTAATCAACCTGCAGTTCTTTGATGTGTGGAGACTACAACGGAATCGAACCGGGAGTAGTCCAGGCGTTTTGGCGTACCTCTACCGTTTGCCCATCCGAATAACACGACAAAAAACATCACCGTCATCAAGATTGTTTTTGGTCTTACTTGACTTTGTTTGAATCAAAATGGTTTCGGTATAATCTTTGTGTAATAAAACAAATTTAGTGGAACTAGAATAAAGAAAATATGGTTCAATAATCACTAAGATAAATCAATAAGAACAGGTTTTCATGGAGACATGCTACCTTGCATTAATCAGTGTAAAACACAAAAGTGAACCTCTTTTAAATGGAGAAAATGGGGGAAAGAGTTTATAATGAAATATTTAAAAAATCACTTTTATAATCTCCAGTTATTGTGTTTCTGCATAGTTGTTAACAATATTATACGTAATAATGAGAAAAATGAATACAATGTATAAGCCAAGCCACACGCGAGTCTATCTTTTTTAAAATACTTCAATACATTCAAAACAGTTTTATCCAAGATGTATTTCTGTTCTTGAAGGTTTGTTTTTGATGTACAGGTAGGTGCTGAATTAAATATCAGTACGAAAATGTATTTTCCACGGTTTTCATTTTTCCACTTGATCACATACTCTGCTAATTATCTCCTTCCCTCTTTTTCTCTCTCCCCACTCCCCTCTCTCTCTCTCCCACTCTCTCTCTCCCACTCCCTCTCTTTCTCTCTCCCCCACACACACTCTCCCTCCCCACTCCCTCTCTCTCCTCACTTCCTCTCTCTCTCTCTCTCTCTCTCTCTCTCTCTCTCTCTCTCTCGCACTCCCTATTCTACCCCCCCCCCCCTCTCTCTCTTTTCTCTTCTCTCTTTCATACTTACTTTAGAGCATTACATTTCCTTGCCCTCATAAATTCATTTCTATTCACCCTCTAATGTGCTATAATATCAAGAGTTGGGCAAAGAAGGATGAAGAGAGACAATCTAAAAAAAGAAATGAAAGAGAGTGAAAAGGATGAATGAACAGAGAAATAGGAGTGAGGTGAGAAAGGATGGAGGGGTAACGAAGTGATGAGATGGAAATGAGAAATAGAAAGATGAGGGCGAGTGAGAGTTAAGAGAGAGAGAGAGAGAGAGAGAGAGGGGGGGGGAGAGAGAGAACAAAGAGGAAAAGATTTAAACAAGACAGTATAGAGGGGGAGTATAAGTAGAGGAGAAGGAAGAGGGAGAGACAGAGTTAGAGAGAGATATGGGCGGACAAGAGGACTTCAGAGCGTTGTTAAAATCAGGTGATGAGGATCCTAAAGACCGTCAATATTGCTGGGCCAGAAGGATTAGCACACACAGTGAGGTCACTGACAGGTGGCTATCTCATTAACTCAGCTCTCAACTAGCATAAGAAAAAGAGGATCATGGGGGACCAACAGGCACCGATTGGGAAGTTTTCTATATAGAGGGAGCAAGTAGCTACAAGTAGGGCAGTGGGGCTTTAAAACAATATATAAGAGAAGAGCGAAACTTTAAGGAGAGAAAGTCTTTGATGTAGGTAGTATACACTACAGGGCTAATAAAGATATTACAAAATAAGGAAGGTACATGTAGCAGCAAAAGAAATACCAAAAAGAATGGGTTTGCAATGTAGATGGAGATAAATGAAAAGACAAGAAAGAGTAACAGGTGATGATCAGAGGGTAGCTGGAGACACACTGAACAAAGAATTATACAACAACAAAATAACAAATCAGCACAACAAGAAGTATACAAAATTAGCAAATATATTTCATACCTGATATAAAAACCATAAACAGATGTCTTAATTACATGATTGTCCAATATAAGCGAGTAACTTCTTATTTACAATAACTCTCTTAAATGATGTAGGAATATCTAGCGTATCTTATGACTACATGTAGTATGAACATTACATAAAATATTGAAGCCAAAAGTTGAATGATTTCACAAAATTAGTACTTTAAATCAATGCAAGAGCATAATGCTGTGACACAAAAAATGACTGTACAACACTCACTTATAGAAATCAACATTAAGCCAATTGCAGTACTGTCATGATCATCCCATAAACATTCATGTTCAGATTACATAAAACAGGTGATGAACTAGGTTACTGACATTGCCTTTGGTTGTTTTATTTTTCTTTAGACGTCTTAAAGGTACTATGTCCCTTTTGCAGCCAACCTCAAATTCTGTAGAACTTTTCAGGAATTATGAATATGTCATGTATGTCCTATCTGTGAAATTTAAACGTTAGCAGTGTCCTCATATTCAAATTATGCAAGGAAACCTGTTTACTTGCTAGACTTCACTGTCAGACACTATTGAGTGACTGTCTGACTTTTTTTCTTCTTTGGTAATAATATACATGAAAAGAGTTGTAAAGGGTACATGAGCATTTGTCTACATCAATAACCCACTTCTTGTGACGGCCAGGATTAAACTGATTGAATCTTTGCGCAGCATTAAACGTTTGACCATTCGGTACAATTGTCTGAAAATCAAGACTATTACTTTTGGGCTCTATAGCCCTAAAGTCAATTTGACAACTAATAGTCGTTATTTTCCCACTTGAAGACATTTTCAAGCCCCATCTTTTTTAGGGAAGTTCTAAATTATTATTATCTTTCAAATGCAGTTGGAATTTAACTTTTTTATTTTTTTGGCCTGCAAATGGGACATAGTACCTTTAAGCGCCTGTGTTGTGCTGAATTTCTACTATCCACAAAGAATTTATTAGATGATATGTGGGTATCATGTAAAGTTGATACAAGATCAATCAGGAAAATATGGTATCAATATTTTTCAAATTGAATTGCTTGTGCTAGAATTTACCACATAGTACATTGGGTCGGTGCAAATAGACATATATGACATGTACTAGGAAAAACAGAACCCTGAAACATTTATTTAAACAACAGACACAAATTTGCAGTATAATAAAACTTATTATATACCTCACTTAAGAAATCCAGCCATCTGATTGGTCGAATTGCATTCATAAACTTCAACTGTTCCTGTAAAATTCCCGGTAACCATGCATAAAACATTTCAATATTTTTAATAACCATGGTTATTAAAAAAATAGGTCAGTCTCCATGGTTACCCCATAGGTTTACATGTTAAAAAATGGTTTGAGCGATGGAGGATACCATACGTGTGCGAAAAATTGGTCGGCAATTTCAATACAATTGAATCTCGATCGATCTTACCGACAATTTTATCTTGCATTGTTGACATGAAGACGAAAATTAACTCTCAAAAACAAAAAAACAACATCTGCCGATAGATCTTGATCTAAGTTCGTGCCAATATGCATTGCAAAAGTAAAAGAAGGGTCCGTTTCATGGAGCTTTTGCGAAGCATCCCTCACGCGGAGCAGTTTTCAATCCATTTTAATATATATATTGGAGAAAACTGCCAAGCATGTTAAGGTCGCGCGATAGCCGAGTGGTCTAAGCGTTGGTTTTCGATACTCCTCTTGTTGTACGCAAGAGTTCGAATCCCGTCTTCGACAAAAAAGTAAAATATTTTTTATTTTTTATTTTTTAGTCTATTTTTTTTCGGCATATAAAAGTATTAATGACTGCTTTAATATTCGAGAAATAGTTGTTTTCATACGCTCTCGGGAAGGTTACAATTGGGCTATTCCCCTCGGCAAGCCTCGGGGAATAGCACAATTCTAACCTTCCCTTGAGCGTAATAAAACAACTATTTCTCTCAAAGCAGTCATTAATACTATACTGTTTGATTAGTCGCTGATATTGTTTAATTGTATTCCTTTGCAAAGCAACCTCCACAGGTTCATGGTATGTTCAATATTTGGTTGGGTACATGTGTACTCCCCTTTATCTTGTTTAAATATTTTTTTCCAGACATAATTGTGCATGTACATCATGGGACATTAGTTGCTTTCCCTTTACTTTATTTGTTCATAGTTTGTTGTATCTGGTATTCTGTGCAATCTATTTCTGTTGAGTTACATGGAAGAAAACCTTCAGGTTATAGTTATTTGGTGAATCTTTTTCCTTTCCCTGTATCTATGTGACTCTCTTCAAACCTTCAAATGATATTAGTACATGTATGAGTATTGGTTGGGGTTGTCAAACCAATCACCTTGTATCCCCATTTGGTTAAAACTCACAGGCCCGAATTCACAAAGGATGTTTGTCGACAAACCTAGGTTTATGTGCGTCATATAATGCGTTTCGATGCGTTTCAAATCTAAATGCATCATATGACGCACATAAACCTAGGTTTGTCTACAAACCTCCTTTGTGAATTCAAGCCATACTCTCTACCTTCATAACAAAACTGCACGTCTCTCAGTTGGAGTAGCAATTAAAGGCATTGCTACATCCAAGTATGAACTGTACATTGTCTGGAACTCCAATACTGGACTGTGAAAAAAAGGGTAGGATGGGGGGGGGGCAATCTTGGGCCTGGGAAAAGATACTCCACAAATACCCCTATTCAAAGGATAACCAGGAGGTCTTAAGTTCAAAACCAAGTCAATACGCTTGTGGCCATTCGTAAAGCATTAATCGTCATTACCAAGTCCCTCGCAGAGAACGTAAAGCCGTCGGTCCCTTGGTTGCTCACATGAAAAGCATATACAATCATTAGACATCATCACCGATTATTTTTTGTAGATTGATAATTTCAAATGAATGAATATATAGTACTCTTGTATGGTATGTAATGTTGACCTGTTTTTGTATGTATATAGTTTTGATGTACATGTTATGCCTATCAAATAATAAATCATTCTTACTGTCTATTCTGTATTTTTGTTGCTCTAATCTTTAGTTGGGGTAGACAATACAGAAAAGGTATTACCAGACTATGAGACTCGCTGGAGGTGCTCCAGGCATCGTGAATAGAAAGTTTTTCAAGAGCAAAAAGGTAGCAATTAGTGTCGAATTTGATAGAATAGTAAATGCAGTCACCACAGCAATACGAATGGAGGGTAATATATCACTGCGGCCTTGTCATACCAGGATCTTCTCAGTCACAAGAATCATCTTCAAAAGTGCCCTTTATACAGTCTCAGCCCTTTTGCCAATCAGAAGAAGACTCTTCTGTGCCAGTGGAGAGGATGACGCTGATGCACTTTTTGTAATTAAAAGGAGGCGATTAAACTCTACTCAAAAGTCTAATAAGGATGGTGATATGAATGATCCGATCTCCGTTCCAGCCAGTTCTGATTCACTTGAAAAATGAAGTAATGTTTTCCCATTGACAGGTGAATCTACTGTTTATGAGAAGTCAACTGTCAGCATTGAAAAAGATGTACAATACAAGAAGTCTTGTACAGTCAATAGTTGCCTGACAGAAAGTTCTTCAGGACAAGAAGCATGCAGTGATAAGAACCCATCCTACAAGAAATCGTTCAGATATTGCATATATTGCAAAAAGTTTAAGGCTAAGTTATCAGGTCATCTTTCCAAAATGCATAAGGATGAAGAGAGGGTGAAAAATGCTCTTCAACTCCCTAAGAAGCAAAGAATAAAAGAATTCGATCACATACAAAAAGAAGGGACCTTTGAGGTCAAAAAGCAGAGATCAAGAGATGGTGAAGCATATGAGATGGAAAGAGCATCCTCCAAAAAAAAGGAGATTATTATCTGTGGATAATGTTCTGGGGCTTATGCTTCAAGCTACATGAAGATTCATAAGCGAAAATGTGACAAGTCATCAGAAAGTTGCCAACCAAGTTTGAACATCCCAGCATCCCTTCTAAAAATGGTGGACATTTCGGACGCCGTGTTCATCAGTGAAGTGCTTGGCAAATTTAGGAAGGACAATATTGGGCTGTTATGTCGGCAAGATACTGTACTTGTTGATATTGGGTGGAGACTTTGGTCGAAGCAGAAAAAAAAATGGGACAAAAGAGCAGGAGTAAGAAAATCGGTAATGACTGATATGCGGCAGCTTGCAAGACTCTACCTGGCCTTGAAGGATACCCAGAATGTGTCAGACTTGATGCAGAGGTCAAATTTTAGGTACCTTGAAGAGGCGGTTGAGAAGTTCACAGAGTGTGAAAAGGGTAGTGATGGTGTTGGCATCAAGGCTGGCCTGAAGCTAGGGTTGTTCTACTTGCTTATTAAAGTCAGGTAGCAAAATTCTCAAAGCTACATTTCTCATGGATGACCAGGACTCAGAGGCAGAGCAGATAGACAAATTTACAGCGGTTCTCAACTTGCAACAAAACAATGGCCCATATTCTGAAGTTGTGTCTAACTTAGCCACGTCTAAAGTTAAACAACTGTTCAGTTAGACACGACTTAAACACGAGGTCGTGTCTAAGTCCTGTCTAACTTAATTTGGTATTCTGAAGTCATGTCCAAGTCTCGTCTAACTAAACAATTGTTTAAGTCCTGTCTATGTAGTGTTTAACTAAACAACTGATTAAGTTCTGCGCAGGTCGTGTTTAACTTTAGTCACGACTTCTGCGCATGCCCAGTAGGCGTTAATTCTGACGAAAGACCCAATGCGCATGCGTGCGCGCACCGGATAAATAAATTAACGTGCACAGCTAGCTGTGCGCGTGCTGGTACCATGGTGATGTGATCGTGACGTAATGTACTGTGTACGTGCTGTACAAGTACTGTACACTGGATTGACAAACACACTACCTATCAGTGCCTCAGTGCTCGGAAGAACCAGAAAAGAAACTTCTCCAACAGAATGGTTAGCTTATTATAGATTATGGAATTTCCAAGATGTCACCAGTAGATAAGAATAGTTAATATTATCGAGAAAAAATCCTGCAAAACGTATTTGAAATTTTAGAGGATGCACGTACCAATGGTTCTCCCCCGCAAGTTCGGGGTAAGCAAGTAGAGTGTACCTTCGACGTTAAAAAGCATTAGAATCGTGCCCTTAAACAGGACTTCGTGTTAAACTTTATTTAAACACGACTTCAGAATACGAAAAAAGTTAGACATGACTTCGTGTCTAAAGTTAGACGGGACTTAGACAACTGTTTAGTTAAACAGGAGTTAGACACGACTTCAGAATACGGGCCAATGTGTTTAGAGATGCCACCTACCATCTACATCGGAACAGAGAGGAAAAGTTGAGAAGGCCTACAGTACAGTGGCCAGTCTCTAGAATCAGACATAAAGCATCTCAGAGAGTACACGACAGGCAGAATCGATGAGCTTGTAGGAAATGAGCTGGTATTCATTGACAAGCATCGTTTTGTAGAGCTACGTGATTGCATAGTGGCACGCCTAACAATGGAACCAAGCAGACTTTTCATTAAATGATGGCAGGATGCAAAATCAGGAGCAATCGATGCTGTTTATGCCACCAACAAGAGTCAGAAGCAGAAACTTAGGAAACCAAACCTACTTCCACTTGAGGATGATGTTACTCTTGTGAGAAATTACACTCTTACAAAATTGCTGGAAATCACTACCAAGAAGGTCTATAATTTAGCTGAAGTGTGTAAAGGATTCCCAGAGCTTAGGAACTTGATTGTCTCACGCCTTACTCTATACAATGCAAGGCGAGGTGGCGAACCATGTCGTTTGAGCAGAAAAGAATGGGACGAAGCTGATGGTCCACAAATACAAATTCAAGGAACCATCCTAATGAATAAACCAAGACTGATGAGGAATATTGCATCTGTGACATTCATTTCTAAACTGCCCTTAAACTTCTGTTGCTCTCTGTGACAGTTCTTGAACCTGGTGAGGAAATGGATAGCGATACAGAACTGATGGAGATAGATACGCAGGAAGAAGAGGTTGAATCAGACTCTGACAACATCCCGTTAGCTGCTGTTGGTCAGTTAATAGCACAGCAGATATTTCACCTGTTAATTGGAATTTGTATTTCTTTAATTTGAATCGCAACAATTGAAATTATATATATATATATATATATTACACAATTGCTTTAATTTTTATAAGGTTTGTTGAAATTTATTTCTTAACTTCACGTTTTATGCAAAATGCGCGAAACAAGTAGTTTTACGAACCGGCAAACAAATTTGACCATGAACATTCTTTCTGTAATATTGAGTGTATATGAATGAAAATATTCACATGTGTAATTCCGTGTTGATTGAATAAAATTACGGTATCAAAATTAGCATTTTAAATGGGCCGCTGTCTTTAAGCATGATTATCTCAGAAACTTCTTGTTTTTTGTGATGCAGGGAAACATATGCCGGTTAGAAAAATCAGCGACGATATGTGCAAACAGAGCACAAGCCGAGCCAAGGAGCCTCTTTTCCCTCTGCAAGGGAATTTGAATTATCTACCAAATGGCAAATGCCTAGCATTTCAATCTTGCTGGTCATACTATTGAAGTGTATTGAGTTGCAAATGCACTTGTGATAACACTAAGAAAAGGAGACATTGGGTGAAAATCATTCATAGCATATACCTACAAGAAATAAAACTCCCAGTGTACCACAAGTCCATTCAGTCTAGTACATGTCTGAATGCCAGACCTTGGCCTTTCAGTTGCCAAGCATTTTAAACTTCCTGATCATACTATTGAAGACAGAATTTACAGGATTGGCTGGATTTTCAAGACAAGAAAGGCCGTCAAAGCTAGCATGAGAAAATTATACGAGGAGTACATAAATGGAATATTTATGGACAGCAACGATGAAAAACAATCACACAAAAGATTCTGGAAATTCGTTAACAGCAAGAAGAAGGACTCGGGAACGATTCCCACCTTGAAGACAGCTTATGGACTTGTGACAGACAACCTTTCAAAAGCTAAGGCCCTCAATAATCAGTATAAATCTGTATTTACAAACGAAACCCGAGAGGCAATACCAGACAAGGACCAAGTCCTTATGTGTCGATGTCAAACATAACTTTTACGTTGGAAGGGATTGAAAGAATGCTTAAATCTCTCAATTCAAATATAGCTTGTGGCCCAGATCTGATTCCTGTCAGGATCTTGAAGGGATATGCAAAGGAAATAGCCCCTATACTCCGTGTCAAATTCATTCAATCTAACCTAACCACAGGACTGGTTGATTGCTAATATTGTACCTGTTTATAAAAAGGGGAATAAATGCAAGCCAGATATGATTACAGACCTATTTCTCTAACATGTGTCACATCTAAACTCATGTAACATGTGATCTTTCACTCCATCATGGAACATCTGGATGAAAATGATATACTTTTGAAGTATCAACATGATTTCCGCAAGAATCATTCTACCGAATCCCAACTCATCACTACGGTAAAAGAAATATCCAATTCTTTAGAAAACAACCATCAAACAGACGTAATAATTTTGGACTTCTCCAAGGCCTTCGACAAGGTTGCTCATCAACTGCTTTTAAGTAAGCTGAAATACTACGGAATTTGTGATGTGACCCTAAGTTGGATATCAACTTGGTTGACTACCAGGACTCAAAGAGTGGTTGTTGATGGAGAGGCTTCAACGTCGGTTCATGTCACATCAGGAGTGCCTCAGGGCACAGTTCTAGGTCCTCTGATGTTCCTCTTATTCATAAATGACATTGGTGACGATGTTGATTCTACAATCAAATTATTTGTGGACGATTGCCTTTTGATGCAGAGAATAGCATCTGTAGATGACACGGCAAAACTCCAATCAGATATGGACAGACTTTTGGAGTGGGCTGATCGTTGGCAAATGCAATTCAACGCCAAGAAATGCTACTCAATGCGAATTCACAGAAAGAGGCATCCCATTATGCACACTTGTACTATGAGGGGAGATCATTGATAGAGAGTGTAGCTACATACAACATAATATGCTATTTTGGGAATGCAACTCAAAAAGATAAGAAGAAGTTAGACGGTACGAAGAGAGTAGCACAACGGATAATTGGCAGTAGCCTACACGCAGTATCCACACTGTATGAAGAAAGAGTAGTTGCTAAAGTCAAACGAATCATGAACGACCCCACCCACCCGCTTCACACTAATTACAATTACAATAGGTCAGGCTTTCGTTTGTGTGTGCCCAGGTCTGCACGAGTGAGAACTCGGCAATCATTCATAGCAAACTCCATCCATATGTACAACGGAATGTCTCAAAGACCCAGTGTTGTACTTTAATATCATATTTAATCTAATTAATAAATCCCAAATTGGTTTAAGACAAAAATACATGTATGGGTAGATTGGATACCAAACCTCCTCAGTATATCAGTATATTTATATTTACCTCACCTGTTAAATCGTTTGATCACCTGACACCTCCTCTTGCTCTGCTTCATTTACTATGTTAACTATTGTTCTGAATTAGTGTTTATAAAACAACATTCGATCCTTTGTTAATCTGTGCTTACCCATTATGTTAAACCTTGTTTATTCACTGTTAATGTCTACATTTTTGTAAAATACATTAGTAAATGTTAATCTGTGTATGTTACACCAGTGAAAATCAAATATCCAGAAATGGACAATAAATACTAGATTGAAATTGAAATTGAAATTGAAAATTGATCTTCTAAGTGTGGCCAGCAAAGCATATCTCGGAATCGAGCTACATGAGCGTCTAAGCTGGAAATCGCATGTAGATGCGATCACAAACAAGGCCTCGAGGACCCTGGGATTCATTCAGAGAAATCTCGGAAGACAATGTTCAACAGAAGTGAAAAAACTGGCATACATCTCGCCCCTACGGTTCCAGCTAGAGTATGCTTCGGTAGTATGGGACCCCAACAAGCAGAATCAGATAGACCAACTAGAGAAGATCCAAAGACGAGCACTTTGTTTCATTTGTGGAAACTACCAGCGTGATGCCAGTGTACATGTAACATCCATGTGAGAACAACTTAATCTCCCAACTCTTGAACTTAGAAAAAACAAAACAGGCACGATTGTCAATGTTCTACAAGATAGCAAATAAAAAAATTGCGATACCAATACCGGATTACTTCAAACCGAGGGAGCGAACTACAAGGAGGAGTCAACAACATCGATATATGAGACTAGGCTCTTCAATGGACACTTATTATTTCACCAGGACTGGGACAAGCTACCTCAGATCATCGTCGTGGCTCTTGTAACAATTTAGTTCCCTTTTTAGGAACTGTACCGCATAGAGCTGTATATAACAACTCTATGCTTTACCCTCATCTAGATGCTGAACAGGCGTTGATGAGTATTACCATAGAAGTAGAAGTAGAAGTAGAAGCATATCTCTAGTGTGACTTAGGCTTAACCATACTTGTTTTATGATGTGTATCTTGTGATATTTGTTCTATTTTCATTAATATTTCAATCAGGGATGCAGCCCTGTATCAGTTTTTTAAACCCTTTGCTACATCCAAAGAAATGTTTGGTGTTTCAACAGAGTGCCTAATTAAATACAAAATAAAAATATTATCTAACCATTATAAAAAATAAAGTAATTTCAGAATAATAAATACTGGTAATGGTATCGTACATAAACATTACTATAAAATCTTTAAATTGTTTACACATTTGAACCTGTACATACTTTGCACAGTGTTTTAATATCCTGGAGTTGAATGGCAACATAGGCAACAGCAAAAATTGTTGAATGAAAACACAAATTCTTTCTTTCTACAAAACATTCATTTCATTTGAGTAATACTGAGTTTTCTAGCACAAAAAAAATATACAAAATATAAATGATAAATAGACTTCTTTCCTGATCAAACAACATGTATAATGACATTAACAATTTCAGCCATTCACCAAAAAAAAAGACCCTACCCTTTGGTAGAAAATATATAACTGAAATATATACATCATCTAATTCATTGTTCTTACTATTCAAAGTCCTCTGCCTCTCCCACTCACTCCCTTCCTGCTACATGTACTTTAATACATGCAATAAGCCTTGTTTTCATCCAATTCTGTGCTAATACTGTATCCATAGTAATTTAGTAGTGGTATTATTAGTACTATGAACATCTAAAATGCTTGCCTATAATTTATTTTATTACATTAACCCACAGAAAGAAAAAAAGTAGATTTGGAAGCCAAGTTTTTAGTGTGATTCAGTATAAAGGAAATCAATATTCCAGTCCCACTATCTTAAAGACAAAGTGATCTTTCTGTAAAAGATGATGGCATGATTCATGGAGTTAATATTATGGTCTTGGATAGGCTGGGCACCTAGATGCCAAGATGCCCATTACTCATCTCAAGGGATATGGAGACCGAGCATTTTCTTCTATTGCTCCTCGCCTGTGGAATTCCCTCCCATCATCTATTCGCGAAATTGACAACCTGGACCACTTCAAAGCTTCACTCAAACTTTATTGGAGGAGCTTGCGCCTTTGAATGTTATCTGAAACAGATATATGGCGCCATACAAATGCTGATCATCATCATCATCAAATTGCCCTTACCCATGTTTGGGATGAATGGTGTTTAGGAGTGAGTATGCGTGAGTGAAATCACCTGGAATGAAATCATTAAACCAAAATCTGGGTTGACCATCCCATCAATTGTAAAATTGATGATGAAATCAACCACATAACACAGAAACTGGATATATGTGTAAAATGGAAATTCTTCATCTGTCTTCTAAATTTAGACAATCGAATGAGTTGTTACCAATATCTGTTAATAATACACCAGTTCATTGTTCCAAGACAGTTCGCAATCTCGGAGTTATTCTGGACAACCATCTGTCTCTGCGCAGCCACATTAATACTGTGTGCCGCAAAGCATCATTTGCTCTTAGAAGAATAGGCAAAGTCCGCAGATTTTTGAATAAAGCCTCAACTGAAATTCTCATTCACTCTTGCGTATCCTCACTTCTGGACACCTGTAATAGTCTCCTCATTGGTATTTGCGATAAAGATATGAACAAGTTACAACAAATTCAAAACTCTGCCGCACGTCTGGTTTCCCTGCAAAAGAAATGTCAACACATAACACCCATCCTCAAAGATTTACATTGGCTCCCAGTTAAATTCCGTATCCAGTCAAAATTATTTTGCTAACCTTCAAATCACTCAATGGTCTGTCTCCAGAATATCTCTCTGATCTTGTCTTACAATATGTTCCATCAAAGTCTTTGCGTTCTGCATCTCAAAACCTCCTTGTAGCTAAGAGAGGCAGAACAAAAGCATATGGTGATAGGGCCTTCACTCATATAGCACCATTTCTATGGAATTCCCTCCCAAACTCATTACGTTGTATATCCAATATTGAAACATTCATATCTGAACTCATCTCTTCAAATTAGCACATCGATAGTATTTAAGGATAAGTAATGTTATAATTTTTCTTTTTGTAAGCACTTCATTGTTTTCTAAATATTTTTTTGTTTCATCTTCCTTTTATGATCATGTTATGCTTTAAATAATTATGTATATTGTAAAATTGTAAAGCGCATTGAAATGTCAACAGACATGAAATGAGCTATAAAAGAACAAATTATTATTATTATTATTATTAATTGCACCTTGAGCAGAGTCAAATTTTGACATAAATCAGAAAAAAAGCTACCAAAAGAAGCATACATATACCAATATTGCCCTCTTTGATCAGCGAGGTAGTACTCGGGTCCTCTCTCTCTCTCTCACACATCACTAAACATACATGTAGGAGTATGGTAACCTTTCCTGTCTTGCACTGTGCTTTCTTCCCTCCTCTATCCTCTTCTTAGCCCTCCCAGTTGTTCTTGCTTCCTTGATGTACGGCTCATACTTGCTGTAGAGGGCTCTGGATATGGACACGGTATCTCCTGCATATGAACAGTAATTGCATGTTTATAAAATACTGCACAGATTTTAAATTCCATTGAGGTAGAGCTTCTGAAGGGTCAACAAGACTAACACCCCCCCCCCCCCTCCCCCCAAAAAACACACAATAAAAATGTCCTCATAAAAGACGAAATATAATAGGAAATTGCGTGAAAATTGAAGGAAAATGACACGTAAAACTTGTCTAGTATCTTCGCCTCTCTGGTTGATAAAATGTAACTTGTTACACAAATCACTGGCACATTTATCATACAAATGGCTTGTTCTTTTTTTGCAGCTAATAATTGAAATATAATTGAATATTTGAAAGCAAATAAAAACTTTTCCTTGTCTGCATGCGCTTGTCATATAACCTCTGATTATGGATTTCCTCAAATTTTATTTTCTAGCATTCCAGATTTAGACCACCTGATTTCCTAGTACTTGTACATATCTTCTTACATAATGTAAATTCTACATATTTATCATTAGTACCAACAACAATGCAGGGTGGTGAATTGGGTTTTCAAGCTGACTGCAAATGGCACTTACCAACAGGTTTAGTGGGAAATTTCTCTGTGCTGTTAGTCCATTCAGTTTCCATGATAAAAGATCTCATATCGAACTTGCTTTGGTCATAAGGTACATGGAGTTCTATGCATCCATCCAAGAACTGCACAAACAGTTGCCATCGATTATAATAATACCTAAAATACAAAAAAATAATATATACATAATTATCTAAATAAGTCATTCTCAAAATGGATCAAGTCCACTTTATGTAGGTACAGTACTAACAGTTTTTGGCAAGGATAATATTGTGCCAATTTTTGTATCACAAGACGTGTGTAAATATCTCATCTCTACTTGCTTTGATCATTAAGTACATAAAGTTCTATGAGTCCAACCAAGAACTACACATAGAGGTGCCATCAACTATGATAACATCTAAAATAAACATGAGTATTAAAGAGAAGGTTGAGTTCTCGGAAGAGGTGGAAAATAATTTGTGAGCGTTATCATTGTTATTATGCAAGTGTGGAAGAACATTAGATAACAAATGTTCCATGAAAAGCATGGCTCTTCAAATGCCTTAATATTCTACATATGGCATGTAACAGCATAAAAATTTGGACAGATTTGTATGCTACATGTTTGTGTAGTCCCATATACATATTTGTGTGTACAGTACTTGTAACAAATTTACCAAGACTGGGCCAAATTTCTTATCATTTTGATGATTCCAGGTCCTTGCAGTACACACCAATACTTATATGCTAGATGATCAACCTTTTCTGATCGATTCCACAACGTTTCTTTCACAATGCAATCGCATGACCAGAAATCAACTTTATCTTTTAATAAAAGAGAAAGAAGATATTATGTTGCTAGCTCTACTTTGGATTTTCAGCAATGAAAAAAACATTTTGTTAGGCCAATTTCATTTACCTTTTTTTTAATTTTTACCCAAGATCTTATTCTTTGAAGTATATTAGAGCCTCTAAGAGCTATCAAAGCTCTCAGTTCTCATCTTGATCATTTCCTCCCTAAAACAGAGACATAATAGACATAATATATCATGCAGGTAAAACAAACATAATGAAAAAAATTAAGTGTTTTTCTCAAAAAAATGATTTTCATTTATACAAGTGTAAGTTACAAGATTGTAGAATGAAAATGAATGACAAAACATATTTTGCAGTGATGTAGAATGAGTATTTAGTGAGATGAAGTAATACATAGTTGGATAAATATAAATAATTTTGTAAAGAGGTGTATAGCAATGATTGATACTTACGATCGAAGTAATCCTCCCCACTGCTTGTTTGCATAGTCTAAATGCTGTAAAATGGTAAACCAAAACAAGATATGTGACTGAACGAACTACAAGAGAAGCACTGCAATACTACAACTAATCAAATAAATCTTAATGATAAAATTAATAGTTTACATTGACATCCCAGTTCATGAGCATCATTTCCTACACTGCATTTTTCTTTCCCCCTTTTAATATCATATAATTATGCTCTTTTTATTATTACAAGAGTTTGAAGGATACTTGTTGTCAGAAAAAAATAGTATCATTATGTAAATTGACCAATTTTCTCTTCAAACAAATAGAACAGAAGTGCCATGATGACATCACAATAATGTTTATTTGGCAAATTCAAGTTGATGTGGGTTTAACACATATTGTCTTTTCTATCTAATATTGATTGAAGACTTTAAATTGTCAAATATCAATTTAAAAAATATATTTTCACTTGTTTTGTAAATATACAAAAACCAATACTTTTGCTCAATCTCCCAGTAATGATTCCAGGTTTAGTTCTTTATAATTTAAATGATCAAGAATGAGCAAGTGCTACTTACTTCTCCTCGGGGTCCCCAGACAGTGATTTGATTCCTTGCATTGTATTCATACAGTGATTCTTCCTGATAAAGAAAACAATAGGAACGGAGGAAAACAATGAGAATTTCATAAATATGGTATAATCAGTGGTGTTAACTTTAAAGCCCCACTGTACTACTTTTAGCTACTTGCTCCCTCTATATAGAAAACAATGCCTAAGCGGTCCCGTTGGTCCTCCGTGATCCTCTTTTTCTTATGTTAATTGAGAGCTGAGTTGATGAGATAGCCACCTGTCAGTGACCAAGCTGGGAAGTCTAATCCCTCGTGGTCAAAGTAGTACAGACGGGCTTTAAATAACGTTTAGATCATATGTAAGACAATATCTTGCAACATAGAAGCCTCGCTGCTAAGATATAGGTTACAAGCTTTGGAATTTGATAGCATTTACATGCATAGATATGTATCGAACTGCCATCCTATACTGGGACTTACTTTATGATTGGTTGCTAGAGACTTTGCATCCTCCAGCCATGTACCTAGCAACCAGTCTTGATGAGAGGAAGTGATGTTATCCATGTCAAGAATCAGGTTGCATAATAGAGTGCCATTGCCTCTATAGGAAAAGAAGGTGGATAAAAAGAACAGGGGGGTGTTTCACAAAGATTATAAGTAGAACTTAACTCTAAGTTGGACTTAAAAATTATGGACAGCCATTGGAGTCTTTAAATGAAATATATTTAAAAGCAGAAATTCAAGTATTTTAGACTTTTTATTAATTCCATATCCAGAACATGAAATCTCCTTGATGATAGAAAATATGAATGATTTCAATATGAATGCCGTTCAAAATAACTTTTACAAAATATTTTCAAAGATGCTAATGGCTTTCCATATTTTTTAAGTCCAACTTAGAGATAAGTTCAACTTAGGATCTTTGTGAAACACCCCCCAGGAGTATTTTAACAGATGTGAAGAAAAAAATGATTAACCCACATACTCTACCATTTCCATTCATTCACAAAACATCTCTGTACCACAAATTTTATTTATAAATATAAAGTACACTGTCTGCATATGGTTATATTGACAAAGATTAAAGCTTCAATTTGTATCAAATTGAAGTTATAATTTATATGCAAGGATGATTACCGTAATTTCTTTTACACTATTGTGTAAGTTAAACCAGAATTTACTTAGTTAGATGAAGTCTTTCTTCTCAAAATACAAACCAGCCATAAATTAATATTGCCTATCAGTAATGCTTTTGGCTCTCGTTCTTATAAGCACCGGACAAAAAAAAATCACTAAGCTTTTGTTTGATGAAGTATATTCACAATACCTCTTTATATAGAGAGTAATGTCTTACCTGATAGCTGTGATGTTCTTGGCATGGAAAGACGCCATTATTTGTTCATAGAAGTCAAAAGCAAGGTCCTGTAGAACATTTCTTGTCACATCCACCAGATCATATCTACAACAAAGAAATTTAAAATAGTGTTAAATTACACAAAATTTTACTGAGGGGGGATAAAGACTGTATGTACCTTCTCATAAGATATTTGCAGTTTGGGGGAATACTGGAGTTATTGAAGAAGAAAAATTGGGAGGACAATTTTTTAATGAATATTCTTATGTCAATCAACAATTGACCACTACTGAAGTGAAAAATGTTAGGCTTGAACATATGAGGGGCTGAAAGCCACAAAAGATTGAATGGGGCAATGAAGTAAACACTATTGATTTCAACAATAATATCACAATTTAGGAGCGCTAAAACCATAAAAAGTACAATAGCACTTACAAAAATCACAGAATTTGAAGAGAAACATGAAACCCATACTCGTAAAATAGGTACATCAAATTATAATTAGGAGGGGAGAAACATGCTTTAAGGGATCTTTTGAAAGTTACAAGACAAGTTATTTTTCTGCAATTACACATGATCCTGTTGTTCTTTTAAAAATCAGTTTACTTGTCATCATCACAGGTCAGAGGTCAAATACATTAAACATTGTGAATCAAAATAACTCCATATCACTGGAGTGTTGGCTCAGTCAGTAGAGCGTCTGCCTCACAACCGGGAAGTCGTGGCTTCGAACCCCGGCCGCGTCATACCAAAAGACGTTAAAAGATGGGAGTTGTTGCTACCTTGTTTGGCGTTCAACAATAAGGGATAGAGCAACGTCGATCTGGCGCTGCTCAGCGGCTGCCTGGCTCACAATCAATTGGGCAAAATAAATTTCTGTTTCTGTTTCATAAAATTTGGAGTGGACCATTAAAGATTATTATTATAATATTATTCATCTTTTGCATGATTCTCGCTTTCCATTCTCACCTGAATAAAGAACTTGTTCCTAATGTCTCAGATGCTTGTAGTAGGAAACCCCATGCCTTGGCCACTTCAGTGTAATCATACCAAATCTAAAGCAATAACAAATACATATTGGTGTGAGAGTGAGAGTTAGTATGGAGGCATTACTACTGAAGACCAAAGACTCATGCATGAATGAAACTTTTGTGACTTTTGCATAAGGCGGAGATCCCTGATTGTTTCAGCCTGCAAAGTAATTCATTATCTAAATGGTCAACAATACAGTTCTGCTATATCTGGTTTTACAGTACTGTATAACAAAAAAGGAATGACTGTTCAAAGGAAAACCTAACATTTTGAGTCGTGACTAAATCACATTAGGTATATTACTCCTAGATATATTTTTGCTTCCATATTTTTTATATGCATTTTTAATATTGTGTGTATTATTTGTTGTACAGCCTTTCATGTGCCCCTCGCGAAACCTTCTGCAACTAAATAAAATGTTTTGTTTCTTGGAATACATTTTCATGTGATCCCCATAACTGCTGTTTGACTCTTACCAAATAAATGGGGAAAAATTTCACTGACAGTCTATGTGACCCAAGGAAAATAAGTTTAAAAAAAAAAAAACTCACCACAGATTTCGTTTTATTTGAAGGTCTCACAACAGGTACAGCATGCTGATGATCTTTATCAATGCCTGTGTTGTTATAGACAGTAGCTTGTAGGATAGCCCAGGCCTTTGCTGCCTCCTCACTGTGCCCAGACTCTGGAGAGTAGCGTCTGCCGGAATACTCCTCAATCCTACAGGATGGAGGAAGACAAGTGGGTACAGGTTATATCACGTTCTATGAGGTGATGTTCAGTATTAAAGCTTCTAAGCATTGAAAGAGATCATTCTGTCTGTTTACAGCCAGAAGGGCATTAATTCCTGTATTCAAATATATTACTTAACACCCTTCTGGCTCCAAAGAGATGCTTTGGCAAGTAGTCAAATTTAATTATTTATTTATTTATTAAATGATATCAATTATCACATACAGGATTGTAAAACTATATGTTGAAGTAAAAATTGAAGTATAATGAATCATGCTTCTTCTTCAGAAAATCTAGGAATTCCCATAAATAAGAACAAGAGTAAGTTTAAACACTGATATGTAACATGTTAGAACTACATTTAATCCCCAGATTCCCTCGATTTAATCTCCCAAACATTTATAGAGATGAATGCCCGGGGTCACATATGTACCTTAAATACATTTAGGGTATTCTGCTACGGTTATAATTTCTTTTTTATCTGTTACTACTGTTACGAGGCAAAAAATAAAATCAATGAGTAGTTAGAAGTACTATATGACAATTTCAATATTACAAAATAAACAAGCACAATTGTAATTATTTCAAACAAATTTTTTTTTCTTTCTTAAATTAGTGAATAATTTTTTAGCAATGTATGTAAAGAATCACCTTGCTTATAATCGTTGAGGGCTTTCAAATTTTGTTTTCTCTTTTAAACTTGTTTAAATGTTTCTTGTGTTTTGTAGTAATAACTGTACTTCTTGTATTTTTCCTGTGCACCCTCACAATTACACACTCGTCTTTTATATCATACTGTGTCATGGACTTGGTTTTAAATGTTATTTCTTTGTTCATGTTGTTATGACTACTATTTTGAATTAAGATGAGACATACATATATAGTAAGCCGAGAACGCATTTACCATTTTGAGACATTCATGCTCTCTGACCTCCAGGTCATGTCGGTCAGGAAGTTGTACATGACGTAATTTTGAAGTATGCCCTCTGGTGTTAATCCCATGCCAATCATTGTGGAGCTGTTGAACTGTCTGGCCTCAAAGGGAAACTGCAATGAAAGAGAATGATTTATGATATCATTATTACGAAACACAGATTAACCCAGAATGTGCAGATATACATGTAATATACATGTAGACTCATAATTTAACACACTCCTGCTCAACATTTCACTGTGTGTAAATATATGAGTAGAGCTATCAAAACTCTATTACTCATTGACTCAGTTGAACACATTCTCCATTATTACCCGTATCAGACATCTGAGCTGGTCATTTACAAAACCGTATTGCCCTAGTTTTCACTAGCAGTGGGAACGGAGGGGTATATTCTTTGTATTTTCCTTGGTCTCCCTGCGCGTATTGACTTTGCGTGTAGAGACGAGTGAAAATATACCTTGGTATTTTCCAAGGTCTCGCATCCGGGCATCTTGTATTGACCGCGTCGCATTTTCATTGCGCATCTATTATGCGTACGAGAACCTGCGCACTTTGCGCGCACTCTATTGTGACGTAATAATCACACCAAATACACACTGTTTGCAGTGTATCGAAAATTTTGTCAAGCACTGGATGCACAGTGTTGGTTTGACAAAGTTTGTTCAGTTCTTGAGATTGTCATGGTGGATGTCTGTATTTGCTCTAGATGTCTGATTTGGATAACAATAAAAATATTGACTGGCTTTACTTTCGGGGGATATCAGAAATATTGACTGCGCTAAGACCATATTGCCCTCGTCTTTCGACGCGGGGCAATATGATCTGAGCTTGGTCAATATTTCTGATATACCCCTCAAGGCCAGTCAATATTATATAAATATAGCAATATCTAATAAATTACAAACATTACACACATAAAAGACTTTTGGAGGCAAGAATCTAAAATAAGTTTTCATAATCTTTCACTTTTTTTGTTCAACTCCGACTTACAACCTTGCAAACTGATCTTAGCATCCACAGGCTCTTTTCAGGACATTGTGCAAGGCATGCTACGCATGGACATCTGTCCCTAGATCTTGGTTGGTATCACACCCTACCAACCATGATACCCTTTTCATAATGCCATAATTCTCTTGATATGACTGATACGGTGGCCACCTGAACAGAAAGGTCACCTGTATATAAAGACTAAATTTTGTTTCCCTTGAAAAGCATATCTCATTGAAACATGTACTAAAAGAACCTGCACATAAAGACCACCTGTCTGTAATGATCGCCTTTCTGTTTCCCTAGAGCGTTCTTTATATACAGGTTTGACTGTACATGTCTAAGGTTTCCCCTACCTTGTTGACAGCATCCAGCTTCCCATAAAGACCAGTGTTTCCTCCAAAGTTGTGGAGCATGCACCATATGAATGGCTGACCGTAGAAAGATTGGGTGGCATTGTAGATGGGACGGGCCTCCGCAAACAGATCCAGGACTATCATTCGACCCTGGAATTTAAACGATCATGGATGAAACACTGTCACATATATGGAACACAATAATGTGTAAATATATGAAATTGTACACCAGAGGGAAAACCCAGTGGCCCAAATTCATAAAGGAGGTTTAACTTAACCATGGTTTAAATCAGTCCTCATTTACATGACCCATGGTTTGAAAATTAGCGCACAATAAGCATACCTTGCCTTGTGCTTGTCTCATATTGGGCCTCTGACTGTGTTGCACTTACTTTGCGCTAATTTTAGACCATGGGTTATGTAAATGAAGATTTAATCCCTGGGTTAAATTTAAACCTCCTTTGTGAATTTGGGCCAGTGAGTTCAATAACATAGCATATTATACACAGTGAAGATTGAACACCAGTTTAGAAAATGATGGAAATCTAACACCAATGGATACAACATGAGAACAACATCTGTTTAAAAACACTGAATAAACTGAACAATGATGTTGAGACAATGAAGATTTGTTGTTAAACATCAAAACATGAAGCACTTTAGCTTAAACAATGAACTGAAAAACAATCTGAATTTACCCCAATGGAGGACATATTGGAAACTGATCAAATAGATGTCTTAAAAAATACCACTGACTGATGATAATACTGGAAAGTTTAGACTAAGCTAAGACTGTTAAACACACTGAAAGCAACTATCTTTCCATCTAGCTTAATTTTGAATGAATATTTATCATCTTCAAAAAAAAGATAATAAGGTAGAGTCTGTTAGAGGAGACATTTATACTCACAATAGGGACACCATGCAGGAGAGCTTTGATCTGGGAGGGGCCCCAGAAATCTGTTTTCTGGAATAACCAGCCCTGCATGAGCCACACCCCCTGGGGATCCCCCTCAACGATGCCCTGGTACACCCCCCTGCTGGCAGCCGACAGGTAAGCTGAATCACTGACGAGTGGGAGAAGATAAAGGAGAAATGTAAGAAAATACATCAAAATTTAAGTCTCCTTGACACATAAACGTAGTAAACCAGCTATATAACAAATTAGCCAAATAACGCACAGTGCCATCTCCAAAGTGCCTTACTGCTCTATACACAGAAAAACTACTCCCTACCACTTCCAGCTGACATCCAGGGGCCTGTTTCACAAAGCTTTTTTCAATGACAAATGACAAAAATCAGTGACAAATCAGCTGATAACCAATCAGAAGCACGGATTTCTGTAGCTTTTAACAAAAACTGGCATTTGTCACTGATAAGAAGTTTTGTGAAACACCCCCCTGAAGTACATTTCATAGGACAGGTTCAAGAAATATTGGAAAACTACTTCCTACTGCCAAGATATTCAAAAAGCAAGACAATTTTTGTTATAGTTACTTTAAGCCCCACTGCACTACTTAAGCTACTAGCGCCCTCTATATAGCAAACAATGCTTAAGAGGTGACCGTTGGTCCCCCATGGTCCCTTTTTTCTTATGTTAATTGAGAGCTGATTTGATGAGATGACCACCTGTCAGTGACAGTGACCATGCAGGGAGGTCTAATCCCTCCTGGCCAAACTAGTGCAGATAGGGTTAAATTGGGCATATTCTAACTCTAATCAAGCCAAGAAATTTTGTGTATGGTTACTCTGAATTAGGCATGTTCTCACTGAAAGCTAAGATAAATTCTGTTATACATGTAGTTACTTTGATCTGGGCTGGTTCTCATTGAAAGTGTCTGCGTTGTAGATATGATCAGTACCATTAAACTCCTCAGACATCTATAACGAGCAAAGAAAAAATGCGAGGGTGAGGCATTGATTACACGCATAGTAGGAGGACAATATTTTGTACCCTTGACTTTCTTTTGCTTTACCTAATCTACACATTAGTGATTCTTTCAACAACATGCACAATATGCTTATCATAGTGGTAATTTTTCCAGCTGTTACTCTACTACGGTGACAAATTAAACCTATCAATACACTTATCTCTAAAGTAATACCTTAGTAATACCTTACATCTACACACATATGATTTATATGCACTCTTGATCTAAGTCATCCTAAACAGGTAAAGATTTCAAAATGAACATGATGAGATGTTTGAATATCATCCTTTTCATTCTGTTCCTTCTGTTTTTCTTCCTTCATCTCTTTCACACTAATCATGTTTCCTGCTAGATTTGCTACCATGGTTCTTCACCTCTACTTTTAGAAAACAATCAAAATCATTCCTCTCACAAAAAGTGCTCCTGATATTTTGAAGGAATATCAATAAAAAATCTCCATCAAACATCTCCATTAACCAATTTTATCGAAAGCTACGGTCACAAAGGTTCGTACGAACGATGCATTTGTACGAATCTCTGTTTTTCCATTGTCTTTCTGAATTTCCATTGTCTGAAAATCGTTTGTACGGCGTTCGCAGCAGTTCGTAATGGCATTTGTGACCGAGGTTTTAGTATTATTTATCTTAGTACTCAACAGGTTAACTTACGGCATCAATGAATGCCTTTCCAACTTGCTTGAACATTGGGTCCTGTGGTTCCAAAAGTGCAGTGCTGTTAAAGAAACAAGAGTGATGAAAAAGAGAGAAGTTAGGGCTTACGTAGGTCAAATAATGAGGATACATTGTACTTGTCAATCGCTCTGAATAAATTATACAGGGCCCTAAACCAGAGAAATGAGAGATTCCTGTTAAAGAGGTCACCAAAGTAATGTGCCATACTGAATCAGCCCACAATCAATCAAACAAGAATTAAAAATCAGGCAAAAAAAACTTTACTTTCTCAGTGTATCTTATAAGACATAGATGAATGAGAACACATGAGACCTTTGTTGCAGTGACTGATGTCCTCGACAAGGTTAAATGTTTTTGAATCACCATTGGTTATTGGTATACACTGGTAGCTTATCGGTGTGTTGGCTTAGTCAGTAGAGCGTCCGCCTCACAACCGGGAGGGCGTGGGTTCGAACACCGGCCACGTCATTCCAAAAGACGTTAAAAGACGGAAGTTGCTGCTACCTTGTTTGGCGTTCAACAATAAGGGATAGAGCAACGTCGATCTGGCACTGCTCAGTGGCTGCCGGGCTCACGATCAATTGGGCAAAAAGAAATTCCATTTTCGGTTTAACTCAATAAAATTTGGAGTAAAAGATTATTATTATTATTATTATATTATTATCATTTAGGATTCTGATTTTCATACATACCAGCAGTACTTTCGAGCAAAATGTCCCCAGTCTGCTAGATTGGAAATAGATGCATTAGGGAAGACTCTGGTATGGAGAGAAAGAGAAAAGACACTCAATTTTTTTTGTAAATTGGACAAACTATTTGATTACTATAGGAAAAAAAATACTTTTTAAATTCTGGGAGCTACTTTTCGAGCTTGCTTGCATGAAAATAATGTGATCAGCATAAACTGATCAGCACATTTTGGGAAAAGCAAGAGTTCGAATCAGGTCAACAAACTTTGGGGTCAGAAGTATCAAAACATGCGCGTAAAGATCCGACTCATGTGGTGTGCATGTGAACATTTTCTAGTGCGGAAATAATTTGGCAAAGTTATGCGTGCAAATGAGCGCGCTTTGAATAGCCATTCTCGCTTCATTTTCCGTTCAAGGCAGTCGATTGTTTTAGAGCTGCAAAAAATAAAAAATAAAAAAATAAAAAAATAGCGAAATGGGAAAGAGAAAGACCAATGAGTGCGCCAATGGCGGTGCTAATGCCCAGCAGAAAAGACAGAGTACAGCTGAAAAGAGTCGGAAGGGCACTAGAGCCAGCTCAATTAGCAAGAAAACTAACAATTCAGCGCAAACTCCGGCCAGCAGTGGCTCACCCACAAGCATCAATGGACGGGCGAGGCGCTGTCGTCAGGCAAGCAGCACAGAGAGGGCACGGGCAGTGCAGTCTCGGCCGCTAACAGTAGACAGCGGAGTAGGCCTACCTGAAGCGATCCCGGCATTACCGGCAGCAGGCATCCCACTAGCAATTTCGAGCACCCCACCACCACCAGCAGCAGCCCTGAATACCCAACCATCACAGCCGGGATCACAGTTGCAGTTACAGTCAACAGGTGAGGTACGGATAGATCTAGATCTTGATCTACCCACTAGTACTAATGCTACTTCAACCGAAGTTAGATCTATGGCTAATTGCACAGCAATTAGTGCTGGGGTCGGTACGACAAGCCCCAGGCCACACAGAGGGGCAGACAATAGTCACATAACAGGGGCGAACCCACTTTTAACTTCGTTCCCTACAATCGTGCCCCATGTTGACTTGGAGTCGGGGAATCAAGGGCATGTCTCAAGAGGCATTCAATATAGATCTAGGCCAATCGGAAGTCAGTATGATAATAACAGCAGACCTAGCTACACAGGTATCGGTAATTCATCGGTACCACATACCGAGCATAGGTCCGGGTTCGCAGTAAATGACTCCCCGCCCCAATCCCCACTACGGCCAGTTGGAGATAGACTAGGCTCGGCCATTCCCAATAACATTAGGGAGAAAATATGGAAAGGCGAGTATGTGGATTTTAATGTGTTAGTGAATGCCCAAGAGGTGACAGCACACACACAGTGGGAAGCTAGAGACGAACAAAGGACGAATTTGGCAATGACTCAGGAAGACGGGAGATTGGTATTGAAACCTGTCAGCGCGACATCCAAGAATAAGATTGCAACCATAGAGTTGTGGACTAATGCATTTCTTGTGTATGCTAGCATTGTTTTGGAAGCAAATTTGAATTGCGCACAAGACTTACTGAAATACTGCCACCTTATTCGATCTGCTGCTTCGCGCTATTATGGGTATGGGTGGAGAGATTATGATATCGAATTTCGTCACCGCTACCACAAGAAAGGTGGATCTTGGGCAGGTATAGATGGAGAATTGTGGCTCCTTCATGTAGTGGGAGGGGGACCTCCTCGGGGAGTTCGTGGCCAAGACCGTCCACTCGGGCGATCGGCCCCATGGTCCAACAGGAGGGAATGGAAGCGAACATATAACCCTAGCACTAGCCAAACAAGGCAATTCCTAGGAGACAGATAGAACACACAAAAAATAGAAATCAGGACAGGCTTGAAGGTGAAATACACAGTAACAGTAGAGATGTACAGATTACAGGACAGGTTATATCCTTGGGGAAGTCACCCATTAAAATAAAGAGCCTACAACAATTGTTAAAAAGCTACCCAAATGAGCGAGCAGCCAGGTTTTTGGAAAGTGGTTTCACAGAAGGATTTTGTTTGAATTATACAGGCCCTCGCATGCCAGTAGACTTACCCAACCTAAAATCAGCAGAAAATAACAAGGACATTACACAAGAGAAGATACGGAAGGAGATTAAGCTAGGGCGATACATAGGTCCCTTTGAGTCCAGGCCACTAAAAAATTTGAGAACTAACCCAATTGGCCTGGTGCCAAAGAAATCCCCGGGGGATTATCGATTAATCAATCATTTATCATACCCGCCTGGATACTCTGTGAATGATTTTATTGCAGATGAGCATTGTAAAGTGGAATATACTAGATTGATACAGCGGTTGAGATGGTCGCCGAGGCTGGAAAGGGAGTTGACTTGGCTAAGGAGGATATTAAGTCCGCCTTTCGATTGTTGCCTATGCACCCGAAAGATTTTGAGGTGTTAGGGGTCAAATTTGAGGGGAAATATTATCTCGACAAATGCTTGCCCATGGGGGTCAGATGTGCTCCAGCGTATTTCGAGACCTTTTCCACATTCATAGAATATTGTGTTCGGGAGCGAAGTGGCTCAAACGGGATTATACACTATGTTGATGACTTCTTGTGTGTTAGTTCAATAGAGCACGGGGGCGTGTCATGCCTCGAGATGGTACAAGTTCTCAAAGGAATCTGTGAGGAGTTAGGGGTTCCATTAGCGGCAGAGAAATCCGAGGGGCCTACCAAAAGGTTGACATTTCTCGGGTTAAGCAAGGCCACAGGTAGAGGGTCTACTATTCTGTCATGAGAATGGCTCCCCCCTTACAAGGTACCAGTTCAGTGCAGTCCTGAAAAAGAACATTCAGCAAATTGGGGCGAATGTTAGTCGGTATGGTCTCACTCTTTCCGGATTGGGGCAGCTACCACAGCTGCCTTGAATGGGGTGCCACCAGAACAAATTAGGAAGATGGGTAGGTGGCGCAGTGAAGTTTATTTGCGCTATATAAGATAAGTTACATTTACTCCATACTAAGTACTAGGGAGTTATTACAATTATGAAAATAAAGCTCACAAGAAAATTTTATATTTTGTTCTTCCCAAATATATGAACATGTTACTTTCGGGAGTTTAACTTTTTTATTTCAGGACGAGTACGCAACCGAGTCTGGAAAGTGGGGGACAGTATCGTAAGAAGGGCCAAAGAGCGAGCCACTGCACAGAACCGCCTGCACATGGGAGCAGAGAAGGGTGCAGTACAGTGGCATGGTCAAGGAGGTGCTACTCTCCATGACCTCCCCCGAATGGTCACAAATAGGTTGAATTACAACGCACCACCTGCACTGGCGATCGTTCACCTGGGAACAAACGACTTGGGTCAGAGAAATGCATGCCGTTGCAGAATCGCAATCGATACAGCAATTCAAACTCTACGAGCAAGAATGCCAGGAACCCACATAGCCTGGTCTGGTATTCTTCCAAGATTGTTTTACTACGGTAGCAGACCAGGCCCAACATCACAAGAGGCAATGGATGGTGTGCGGAAGTCACTTAACAAATTCGCAAAGAGGAGAATCTCCCAGATGGTGAACACATCAATGATAGTGCACAATATAGATACCAAAGAGCACAGTCTGTTCCATAGGGATGGAATTCATCTCTCAGATGTGGGCTCGGACATGCTCATCGATAAATTCGAATCTGCAGCCAAGGACACTGGCCTTCTCTGAACAGATTCAGCCTAATGTCAATAGTATTCTATGAAAACCTAAAGTGAGCGACAAAAGTCAATTAGTTGAATTGAGTTATATTTGGGTTATTCCATGAGGTTGGGTTTGAAAATATAAGATGATATCCAGGTAACGGGAGGCATGAGAAATACTATTACACACTGAAAAGTAATTCAGTCGTGGAAGATTCTGATACATTGAATATATAACTCTGTACTGTCAAGTCATGCTTGTTTCAATAAGTAATCTATAAAAGATATATACTGTGACACAAATTTGTTAACCTCTGGGGATAAGGCAGTCAGTGCGCATGTAAAAGGGTGATGTATGATTCGTCAATGTAAATGTATTTTGGCTTTGTTTATATTATGAGGTGGAAATGTTTTGATTCTGAATCTGGAAAATCTGAAGTCACATGGCATTACATTATAATTGTCTAGTGATAAGGGAGCCTGAGTCTGCTGGCAAGGACTGGAGTCAGTAAGACTTGGTCGCACTAAATGTTTCAGGAACCAGTGGGCCATAGGGGAATTTTCCCCGACTACGAAATGTAGCTAGCTCGACGGATCTTTAAGTCCAATCACAATAGCCGGTTTTGCCCCTATCTTTCCTCGCGCAGCAGGAGTAGCTCCAAACAGTTTAGAATGCAAATGCATTAACACCTCAACATGAAATGTATAGTTACCCAACTTTAATGCATGACACAAGTGTAGAAGTGAACGGCAATGAGCATAGTTCATATGATGACATCATAGGTGTATGGTTAAATAGGTCAGGATGAATACCTACAGCAACCGGGGGAGAAAGTAGGAGATCTTACGAGATCTGTATAGAAGCTGAATCTAGTTTTTTTTTTTTTAAATAATAATAATAAATTAATTAATTAATCACAAAAAAAAAAAAAAAAAAAAAAAGGGTATTGGGTGGAGGTTTGAATTTTATATAATTTAATTTGAACACGCGGGACTGCCAATATCTTTGGCCAAGCAGGCCGGGATACGCGTCCGCGTTTAGGAGTGATGAGGGGGACAGGAACCCCAAGAAGAGGGGGATATCAGCGGGAGTTACTATCCTGCTGGTGGATCACGTTCAGAGCCCCATGAATTGGGGGGGGCTACCGGGAGGAGCTACTATCCTTTCTGGTGATCACGTGACCAGAGATCCTCAGGATTATTCTGAAAAATTAATTCTCACAGTTTGATATTGCAGATAGGATTATATTACATGTATTTTGGTTTTGAGTTTCGCAGAATTATGTTCCTGAGTTTTCATGTTCGTACATAGCAATTTGCATCATGTATGTGTATTGGTATTACAGGCAGATATTGCCTATTTTAAATGTTAACGCCTTGAAGCGGAAATAAATGTCGAGCAATTGCAATTCATGTTCGTACAGTTGCTTTCTTCACAAAATAATGTGATCAGCATAAACTGATCAGCACATTTTGGGAGAAGCAAGAGTTCGAATCAGGTCAACAAACTTTGGGGTCAGAAGTATCAAAACATGCGCGTAAAGATCCGACTCATGTGGTGTGCATGTGAACATTTTCTAGTGCGGAAATAATTTGGCAAAGTTATGCGTGCAAATGAGCGCGCTTTGAATAGCCATTCTCGCTTCATTTTCCGTTCAAGGCAGTCGATTGTTTCCCCCCCACCCATTCCCAAGTGACTATTTAGGGTTCACACGTTACGAGGTTGTGTAACAACGAATGAGGAATAGTTAGTGGGGGTTTGTTACTCAAACATGTTTGAAACAGTTAAAGACAATGATGTATTATGGTTGTTAAGGGGACATGATCTATGCACACATTCTGCTCCAAGGCCAAAGATTGGGGAGCGAGGTAGTTGCAAATTCTTGTACATTAAGGTGGATTTAATTGGGCATGTCTGAAAATAGGAAATAGTCATAACCTTCTCCATAAGTTGGTACATAGTTCAAGCCTTAGTCCCGAGTCAAGAACCACAAAGGATTTAAGCTGGAGTTATGTTGGAGTGACATATATCAGGGCAGAGGTCACAGTGGTTATGTTGCCTGCACTGGCTATAGCCTGCCTTAAGGTTAGGTGGTTAGGAGAAAGGTATGGGGCAGGTATTTTGGCACAGGAATAGTATTAACATTACGAGGTGGCAAAGTTCAGATATGGAGATACTGGGCGTGGAGGTTATGCTGCATATTGTGTATTGTGTATTGTTTAGCTTTGATCATGCAGTTAGTTGGAGGGCCGGGCAGGAAGTGCCCAGGGTAGGATGTATGTGTATTTAGCACTATGTTAGTGTAAACACTTTGAGTAAGGTTCTGGTGGTCTTGAAGTCTTAAACTGAGTCTATTACATTTTATTAGTGACACCCTGTTAAGGTTGGGAGGTTGGGCTGCACGGGGAGTTAATCCTGTTCACAGGTCATTGTCACACATCGTTTTAAGGTTGGGAGGTTGGGCTGCATGGACAGTTAAATCTTGTAGTTATCTACAGGACATTTTCACATGATTTACGGATGGGAGGTTGGGCTGCATGGACAGTTAAATCCTGTATTTATCTACAGGTCATTTTCACATGATTTACGGATGGGAGGTTGGGCTGCATGGACAGTTAAATCCTGTATTTATCTACAGGTCATTTTCACATGATCTACAGATGGGAGGTTGGGCTGCATGGACAGTTAAATCCTGTATTTATCTACAGGTCATTTTCACATGATTTACGGATGGGAGGTTGGGCTGCATGGACAGTTAAATCCTGTATTTATCTACAGGTCATTTTCACATGATTTACGGATGGGAGGTTGGGCTGCATGGACAGTTAAATCCTGTATTTATCTACAGGTCATTTTCACATGATTTACGGATGGGAGGTTGGGCTGCATGGACAGTAAAATCCTGTATTTATCTACAGGTCGTTTTCACATGATTTACGGATGGGAGGTTGGGCTGCATGGAGAACTTAATCCTGTGTTTAATTACAGGCCATTATCACATGTCTTACGGTTGGGAGGCTGGGCCGCACGGAGATTTTAATCCTGTGTGTCAAGTTACAGGTCATTGTGACGTGTTGTTTTATGGTTGGGAGGTTGGGGTGATTGGAGAGATCGATCACGAGTATACATGTAATTATCGTTATATGTATGTTTTTGTAGATGTTTTCAAGGTTAGAGAATACATATTCATTCAGAGAACAAGGATGGTAGTTTAAGTCAGTTACGGTATAGAGGTTTGAATTTTATATAATTTAATTTGAACACGCGGGACTGCCAATATCTTTGGCCAAGCAGGCCGGGATACGCGTCCGCGTTAAGGAGTGATGAGGGGGACAGGAACCCCAAGAAGAGGGGGATATCAGCGGGAGTTACTATCCTGCTGGTGGATCACGTTCAGAGCCCCATGAATTGGGGGGCAACCGGGAGGAGCTACTATCCTTTCTGGTGATCACGTGACCAGAGATCCTCAGGATTATTCTGAAAAATTAATTCTCACAGTTTGATATTGCAGATAGGATTATATTACATGTATTTTGGTTTTGAGTTTCGCAGAATTATGTTCCTGAGTTTTCATGTTCGTACATAGCAATTTGCATCATGTATGTGTATTGGTATTACAGGCAGATATTGCCTATTTTAAATGTTAACGCCTTGAAGCGGAAATAAATGTCGAGCAATTGCAATTCATGTTCGTACAGTTGCTTTCTTCACAAAATAACTCTTTATTTTGTTTTGCATTGAACTATATGCAATTTAGGGGGGCTCTTTTATGACTTTCGGGAGCTCTTTTTGGCATTTTGGGGGCTACTTCGCCCCAAGCCCCCGTGTATTGTTTCCCCCTCTACTACTACCCAAGCCAACATCAATGCACAGTAAATTTGACTGTAGACACACACAAAATACTTCATGAATCATGACAATCAAGGTAGAGCATGGTAGGCATACACACCCTCAAGAAAGATTACTGAGAGTCCCTTTCAGGACTCCTCAATCCTCCCTCTCTCTCTCACATGGTGCACCCGCAAGCCTACTGTATGGAATGAAATTTGTTTTTTTGTGTATGTTAAACAGGAGAGGAATGGAAACTAAATTCAATCTAGTAACTGAATGATGAGTAGGCCTTAATGATCTACATTTATTTGAAGGACACAGTACACATACACATGGCAATAGGCATTGCTAAACTTGCCTTAAATATATATATTTGAAAAAGGCATTGCAACCAGTGAAAACAGCATTAAGGTAAAGACCAATTTTGGAAACACCCCCCCCCCCCTCTCAAAAAATGAAATGGAAGTTCTCATTACCAATCATGTGAAAGAATATGCTTTGACTATACGTGATGATACAAATTTTGCCGGGAAACCGTCTACTACTTGATATATTTGGTAAATTATCATATAATAATAATAATAATAATACATTACATTTATAATGTGCTTAATACAATGTTTCTAAGCGCAAGAAAAAGAAAGGATAAGGAAGGAAAAGTGAGAAATACTATAGGAACATGTTAAAAACATTGAATTACAAGTAAACGGCAAATAAGAAGAATATGTCATTACACAAAGAAGGACTGCATGAAAATTGATTGAAATATATAGATAAAGCAGATATGGACTCAGAATTATAATAAACCATCATGTGAAATATTAAAATACAACTTAAATGCAAATTATTATATTCAATATAACAATTATGCATCTTAAAATACATATCATACAACATTATGCAATAGAAATTACAATATCATTAAACTTTCAGATCATCAGGTAGTCCTGTGCCCCCCTGAGCCTTCCTTCTCAGCTCCTTGTCCAAGAAAATTGAAAAAAGAAATGAGAATCTACAGTCATAATAAGAAAGCTCTATTTGCGAATGATATCGTAGGAGTGAATTGGTTACCACTTTATAGAACTCCATCTTGTCAGCACAAATATGAAATATTTGAAAGCATAATCCATTCACTTATTGAGAAGCATTTTCCTTTTAAAACAGGAATTAAGGGCATATTCTTTGAAGTGGGCCAGTTTTATAGATACAAACATTTGCAATAGGCTATGATTTGAACCTGTTGCATGCATAGTGTCTGGCTGTCTTTTCCTGTGTCAATTTCGGTCCCTTTTTTAGTTAGTAAAGAGACCACTTTGTGCCCGGGACCACCTGTACAATTTGTCAACAATCTTCACATTGCTAGCAAGTTTTACAGGTAGTTGAAAACCAACTTCGTCAGCTGGGAAGCACAGAGTGTTGTCTCAACACAACATTGCAAACCATGGATTATTATGAGGTGAAAAAGATATAAATGGAATGATGACGCTGAAACACATGTATTAAAGCATTACAAACTGAGAAATATCAGCCAAAAGAGGGCGGGAAAAAAAACTGAAAAATATTGGCCAAAAGAGGGCGACAAAAAAAAAAGTTTAAAAAAATAAAATCTTATCCGACTGACCGACCGACCCATGTTTTGGCACCCAAAGGGCAATGCAACAAGTTTTTATTTTAGGCCTTATGGAAAGAGGTGGGTTTTCAGGAGAGACTTAAATAATTCTAATGTAGGGGCTTCTCGTATATAAATGGGGAGATTATTCCATAACTTGGGGGCAATAACTGTAAATGAGCGGTCTCCGTAGTGTGTCTTGGTGCGAGGTCCAGGTAGCAGTTGAAGGTGGGCAGTAGCATGGGAGCGTAAACGTCGAGATGCAGAGGAAGCTAATGAGGATCGGAGTGAGATGAGGTTCTCTAGGTATGAGGGGGCTTGGTTGTGAATAGCTTTGTAGACAAGTAGGAGGATTTTGAAGACAATGCGTTCCTGCATCGGTAGCCAGTGAAGAGACTGGATGATTGGGGTAATGTGTTCAGATTTCTTGGTACGTGTGACTAGTCTAGCGGCAGTATTCTAGATGCGTTGAAGGGGTGCAATGTGGGATAGAGGTAGACCGGCTAGAAGGCTATTACAATAGTCGAGGTGAGATGACATGAATGCATGGATAAGTTTTTCCGTAGCAGGATTGTCGAGATACTTTCGGATTCTGCCAATCCTAGCTATTCCCCAAGAAGCTGTCCTGCACTTGTTGGGTATATGTTGAGCAAGGGAGAGGTGCTTGTCGAAAATTACACCAAGATTTCGTATACACTCCGACTTCTGCACACAACCTCCAAAAAGAGCCTGAGGGGGAAAATCATCAGACTGCTGCCTGAACCTAGAAGATGTATGCAGCATTTCAGTCTTCGCGTCATTAAGTTTCAAGTTGATGGTTGAGGACCATGTCTTGACATCACGTAAACAATCTGTAAGTCTACTAATGGCATCTCTTCTGTTGCCGACATCAGCTCTCATAACGAGGTAAAGCTGGGTATCATCTGCGCACATGGCATGCTGGATGCCATGGTGCGAACTGATCACATGGCAAAGAGTACCAGTATAGAGGGTAAATAACAGGGGGCCCACTACAGACCCCTGAGGCACTTCCCAACGGAGAGGAAAGGATTGTAACGGTGACCTCCTTACAGTTACTCTCTGGAAACGACCACTAAGATATGGCTTTATCCACTCCAGAGCAGATCCCTTTAGGCCGTGGCAGGTTTCGAGCCGACTGAAGAGAGTCGCGTGGTCCAGGCAAGCAAATGCAGATGAAAAGTCTAAAAGGACTAGACAGGCTTCAAGTCCGTTGTCAGCTGCTAACAGAAGGTCATTGGCAACCTTTAACAAGGCTGTTTCTGTTGAGTGATGATGCCGTTACGCCGACTGTTTCGCTGGGAATAAGTCGTTGGACTCCAGATAAGACCTGAGCTGAATGGATTCGAACCTCTCCAACACCTTGTCAAGGAAGGGTAGGTTGGCGATTGGTCTATAGTTCTTAAAGTCATTCCTGTCGAGCGATGACTTCTTTAAGAGAGGTGTGATGAGGCAGGTCTTAAATGCCTTGGGGACTTCACCAGACATGAGGGAGAGGTTGATTGTCGATGTGATGATCAGCAAAAGTTCGTCAACGCAAGTCTCTACGAGCCACGATGGCACCGGGTCCAAGCTGCATGATTTAGGCTTGAGCGAGTCAATGAGTTTCTTCACTTGATTTAGGGAAACAGGTATAAACTCTGAAAGACATTTGTCTGGCCCCAAGTCAGGTACTCGATTTGCACCAGACAGAAACTGTGGGTTTGCAGCAGAGGTCTGAACTCCGGACACGGTACTGGCGATCTTATCATTGAAGAAGTCTCCAAAAGTATTGGCCAATGCAACAGCAGTCTGGTGTTCAGGAAGGATGGTTTCCTGACTGGAAGGAGAAGTAAGTCTCTTGACAATGCGAAAAAGCTCTTTGGTGTCAGCTTTAGCAATCTTAGCAGTCAAATGCTTGGATTTGGCTTCGTAAAGGGCAGTGTAATAAGACAAACACTTTTCCTGGTACTGTTGTTTGTCGAACGAAACGCCAGAGCTCAACATCCGTCGTTCTGCTTGACGCCTGATTCTCTTGGCCTCTCTCAACTCCTTTGTGTACCATGGAGCAGATGGTCGAACTGTGACAGTCTTTCTCTTCATCGGGGCATGTTTGTCGATGAGCTGGATCAGGGTATCATTATACACACCGACTGCTTCAGAAAAATGCTCTGGCGTTGACGTAGCCAGGGAAGAATTCAGAATATCTTGTTTAAAAGATGCAATGTCAACATTCCAAAATTGCCTGTACTGCACAAGTTTCTTTGTGTTCTTGGGAGCGGTAAGGTTGACGTCAGCGATGATTGCTGAATGATCAGACGGGAGCCCGTCAAAAGATGTAAATTCAATCCTGCTATCGATCCGGCCTGGATAGATATCCTGAATGCACTTCAACATTGAACATTTGGGCATATATTTCTTTTTTTCTGCAAATTTAGGTTGAAGTACTGCCATCTAAACCTCTGAAGGCAATATTTAAATAATATTGAATTGATATTTTGCACCCAAAACCCTTGAACCGCAATTTTACCACTACCAGTCTTTACCTTTAAGCAAATGCTGATTGTTCTTGGTTGTTTGACATCTACATTGAAAGCACTAACAAAACATGACATATACTAAATTGACAATGTTGTATTTCTGACTGAATTACTTAACAGCATAAGGCTGAATATCTATTTAATGACCCAGTGCTTACGTCACATAGAATGATAAGCAGGGGGAAAAAGGAAAGACAAGATTGAACTCACTTGCAGAAGGACTTTGGCACATGTCCTGCAAAGGCTGGTAATACAGGTATCATTCCCAACTCTCTCATCCTCTTCAAGATCTTATGTTGGAGAGCCAGCTGATTGGTGTGCCATGATTGGGGTATGGGTCCACCCCACCCATCAATGTTACCCATACGGGCCCTGATTTGAAAAAACAAAAAATGAACATTAACCTAGGGGAGAATGAGCAACTTTGGATTAAAACTATGATTGCATGTTAAAGCCCCACCGCACTAGTTTGGCCAGAAGGGATTAGACTTCCCAGCATTGTCACTGACAGGTGGTTATCTCATCAAATAAGCTCTCAACTATAACATAAGAAAAGGAGGATCATGGGATTTGATCTGTCTCAAAAATCTGTCTGATTTGTCTCAAAAAGGTTAATAACCATTTTTTTTGCAAGGGACTACAAGACAGAAGGCAGTAGTCAAAACTCAATGCAATCGCAATGGAGAAAACTAGATGACGTATCCATGTTTTCACAATCTTTCACTTTTTTTGTGGGATAATTTATTACAGTGGTCAAAACAATGTATGGGTCAGCCACAAACTGTATATCAGATGTATCTAATCTAAACTAACAAAAATAGCACAAAGGTGTGTTCTTTTTGCCTGCAAACTAGGCAGGTAAAAGAATAAACTAGCTTTTTGTTATTCCCCTTTGGCAAACATACAACTGAATTTAAAATTTCTCACCCTATAAATGCATTTCACATTAAATTTTCCTTGACTTGACCAGCTTATTTTTTATGGCCAAGATAATTTTGATAAACCCACGAGGGGTCAATGTCATCTACAGTGCTAAAATGTCTAAGCTGTCTAAATACCGCGCAAGGATTGCTTGAGCAGGTCCTCCTGTTCCATGCCCATTTCAGATAGACTTTCTGCCAGATTGATTACAGTCTTTTATCAGGAGGTCTTGAGGTCAAGATCAAGTCTGACTCATCAAAAACCCACAAGAACTAGGCTGGCCTACATGTAACTACACTATTAAAGATTCAAGATAACTTATTGTCTGATTTAATATAGAAATTAGTCCTCCACTAGTGGAGGACTAATTTCAGTACTAGTGAGTGACATACATATACAAGCAACATAAACAATATATACATTCGGGGATGAACAGAAAATACAACAATAATAATATTAACAATAATAGCAATAACAAAACTGGCATTAAAAATTGAATCTCGACAATTACAACAATGCACTGAATGCATGAAATATATATGTGCTCTGAACATTCACCCCTTCCCTCCCAGGAATGGAGCATGATGAAAAAAACAGAGACGAGAACAAATGAGAGAGAAAGAGAGAGAGAGAGAGAGAGAGAGAGAGAGGAGAGAGAGAGAGAGAGAGAGAGAGAGACTTGTCGCATGGAGTAGAAAAGTAAGAGGAAATGTGAGGGAGAGAATGAAGGTGACAGAAAACGTAGAGCTCTGGGAGGTAAGAGATGAGGTAGAGTACACGCTATCAAGAACAGTGACTCGAGTCCATTACTCTTGAAAAAACAAACATACCATGCCAGGAAGGCTGGTCCACCAAAGTGTTTGTCCAGATCCTTCTGTTCCAGGCCCATCTTGAGGTAGACCTTCTGCCAGATAGCCTCCTGACCATTGAAAGCCAGTGGAAGGTTGATACCACTCAGGGCCATCCAGTCAATGTGCCTCTCCCAACGCTCCCAGTCCCACCAAGCAAACGTGTAGCTCACAGTGCACACATTCTGGTAGTAACGGAATCTACAGTATGCAATATAAATATATAAAAGGGTATAGATCTATGATGAATTTAAGTTGATGACTTGGGTTTAGGGTCAGGGTTAGGGTTAAGTGAACATATTTCTATATCTTTTTTTTGTCCTTTCTTTTCGCACTTGCACGGATCAAAATCAAAGTTTGAAGGTGAGATTAATCTATATCAAGAATTCATTTCTACAAGTCATTTTTTCCTCTTTCCTATAGGAACATAAAGCGAAAGAATACCGTACTCAAACTGATTACTAATACATCAGGCAAGTGAGCAAGTTGACTGGAATAATGCACTAAGATAAGACTTGGTTGCTTCATTAGAGTTGATAATATACTCTACTTCTCAGTATCCCAGCTCAATAACAAAACCAAAGTCTCATATTCACCTGTTTGGACTGGTAACCCTTAACAGGGGTTGTATCACAGGCCACTGCCCATCTGGAGGCAGGTAAAGTTGGTCACCATCCCATGATATGTGACAGTTGCAGTAATGGACCAGGTAATGTTGGACACCCCATACTGTAGCTACTCCGGTAGTACCGGTTACCTGAACAGTGGTCCCATCTGCTGAAATCTGTTAAGATTAAAGGTAATACAATGTTTTGGTATGGTGTCATGAATTTGGTTCAAATGAACATATGGGAAGCATATGCGATCCTACAATATTTCGCTGTCAAAATCGAGTCTAAAGTGATGAAATTGTAAATAATAAACTCTTTAGATTGTATAGCTCCCTCACAAGACTGATATTACTTTAGCTTTAAAAGTATGATCGACCAATTTGCTATTCCCGTTTGGAAATTATATATCGGACCTGCATATACTGAGATTTTCATGGTCGCAGCTATCATGAAATTGGCCTTAGGTGCTATTTGAAATATTTGAAATTTACCGGGAGCATCGCTAAATTTTTCAATTTCAATTTCTCGAAAGCAAAAGTGATTAAGGGGCTAAATTTCTAACTTGCATATAATACATCCACAGGGGCATCCAAATATATCAACATTTTAAAGAATAACTATCCATCCAATTTTCAAAATTTCCCAAAACTTTGCATTACCTTTAAAATCAAAGCTATTGTGATGGCTGCTTGCAAGAAGGCCATCTCTGATACCGACAAAATATATAATGATAATAATAATAAAAACGTTACTTAATAATAATAATATTTAATGTTCATATAGTGCTTAATACAAATGTCTCTAAGCGCTTTACAAATATACTATTACCCCGGTCATAAAGCACTTACCACCCAAGTCTCTAAGCTCTCATGGCCTTCTTCTAAGCAGCAAACAGTGTATTGTTTTTTAACTCATTATCTGCAATGGTTGGTATATCCTGCCAAAGAAAAGTACTATCCCTGGTGCTATTATATGATGTGTTTTGAGTATTTGACAAAGAACGTCTACCGGGTATAATAGAACATTTTTGTAATGTAAACAAACTTAAAACATAAGTGTTTCCAAAGTGCCTCGTTACAAATGATTTCATTCACCTGTTACAAAGAATTGCATTTCAATAATCAGAATGCAAATTGCTAATAATATGTGTTGTTGTTGCTCTTCTTTGGTTTAAGTCTACCTCCTTCACAGTTGAAGATTCTTGCAGACTAATGAGAGTGTGTATGTGCTTACAAGAGCCAGGTGCATGGTGCATAGCTATTAAGATTGTGCAAGTAAGTAAAAAGTTCCAGGGCTTAGTTGCAGCCTCCCGTCAGGCATCGACGGATGTGGCACATACTGTTCCTGATGGCAGGTTGTTCCAACTCCTCACAGTCCTGAGAAAGAAGGACTGCATATGTTGCTCAGTTTTTGAATGGGGGACTTAGTAGCTATGTGCATGGGCAGTCCTGGTGTGTCATGTGACAGGGTTGATGTAGGGTGCTGTGTCAAGTGCTATAAGGTTGTTGTGGAGCTTGTACAGCATCACCAGTCTGTAATTATCTCTGCATTGCTCAAGTGTGGTCCAGTCAAGTTGTTGGAGCATGGAGGTCACGTTAGAGGTGTTGTGGTACCGATTTAGGGTGATTCTAGCGGCCCGTCTTTGTACCATTTCTATTTGATGGATGTGGTTTACAGAGGAGGGATCCCAAACTGTGGCACTGTACTCAATGAGTGGTCTTACTAGAGCTTTGTAGGCAGTACTCTTCAGGTCTGGTGAGTTGATCCAGAGATTTCATCGGAGGAAGGCCAAGGGTGTTGTTTCAGAGGAAGTCTATTAAGGTCCTCCTGTAGTTCAAGAGAGTCTTGTCTGCTCTTGATTGCTAGGTACATGATGGCATCGTCTGCGAAGAGACGTACTGGACAGGTGAGCTTGTCTGGCAGGTCGTTGATGAAGTACAGGAATAGAGAGGGTTCGAGGACAGGTCGTTGATGAAGTACAGGAATAGAGAGGGTTCGAGGACAGAGCCTTGAGGTACTCCTGAGTCGACGTCAACCTCGGGTGATGCATGGCCTTCTAGTACGATTTGCTGGGTTTGATGGTGAAGAAAGTTGGAGATCCACCTGTTGCTTTTGCCTCTAACTCCATAGTAGTCCAGTTTGTGCAGTAGTCTCTGGTGACCGACTTTGTCAAAGGCTTTGCTGAAGTCCATGACTATGACATCGGTTTGCAGTCCTAGCTCCATGTTCTTGTGGAGGTCACTGACGAATCCCAGTAATTGCTGCTCGCAGGATCACTTTGGTCGGAGGGGGTGGAGGATGTCCTTTTCATCGCCATGCCTCATGATGCTACTTGCAAGGATGTGCTCCATCATCTTGCAGTAAGGGAGATTGGGCGATAGCTGCTTGGATCGGTTCTGTCGCCTTTCTAGTAGACAGGCACCATGTTTGCTTTGTGCCAGTCATCTGGTATCTCGCTGGTGTCATACGACAGTCTGTAGATGCTGCATAAGATGGGAGCGATGATTCTGGATAGCTGCTTCAGGATACGTGTAGTGATCCCATCAGGTCCTGGCGCTTTATGTGGTTCGAGTTTCTCAAGCATCCTCTCAATACCCTTCACGGTAATCATTATGTCGGGCTTCGATTAGTGTTCAGAAGTATCTAGAAACAGATGAGGAGGGATTGGAAATTCCTGTGTGAACACCTTCTTCAACTGTCTATTCAGGGCATCAGCTTTCTCAGCAGGGTCACCAATTAGCAGGCCATCAGATTTGAGTTCCGCAATTCCAGCACTGTCTCTTCATGCAGTTGTACTTCCCTGGACCTTCGTCGTCATCATCTTCAACAGAAGTAAAGATGGACTCGACATAGTTCCAGTAAGCTTTCCTGAGTCCAGATTGGAGTGTTCTTTTGAGATTACGGAGCTGCTCTTCCATAGCATATGGAATGAGGCCCTCTCTCTTCCGGAGGAGTTTGCACTTGTTGCTCAGTCTGTCGCTTTTCTTGATGAGTCGTCTGATGCTATTTGCCACCCATGGTAAGTTGGCTTTGTGTGGAGTCAGCTTTTGAGGAATGAAGTCATCGATGCCCTTCTCGATGCCAGTCTTGAAGATGAGCCATAGTTCAATCACAGAGGCATATGGTAGCTTAGCTTCTATCTCATCTCTGACTGCTTCCATGCTCTCCGCAAACTTCTCCCACTGAGCTTTGCTGTAGAGTAATAATTCCCTCTGCATTCTTGTTAGGTAGGGCAAGCCATGTTTGTCTGACCTAGCAACAAATATGGTAAGCAATAAACATTCTTACTAGTGATATACAATTCATTACATCTGAACTAAATACAGGGGTGATAGTAAGCACTAAATTTATTTTTTTTCCTGAACCACCCCACCCCCCCCCCCCTCCCCCCCTTGAGTAAAAAAATAAAAAAAGAGGATTCTGGGGGGGGGAGGCATCTAACAACATTCCCCCTTTTGAGTATGAAAAATGGGAGAAAATTGCAAATAATTGGGATAATAAGGGAAATATCGGGAAACCAATTTAAATCGAGTAATTATCAAGCCTGACTCTCACATCAGTCTTATCCTACCTCTCACATATTCTACAACTGCGACTTTGCTTCCCCATCAAATGGAGGTGGTCTTAGTTTTTACTCTCACATCAGTCTTATCCTATATGTCACATATTCTACAACTGAGACCTTGCTTCCCCATCAAATGGAGGTGGTCTAAGTTTCTACTCTCACATCAGTCTTATCCTATATGTCACATATTCTACAACTGAGACCTTGCTTCCCCATCAAATGGAGGTGGTCTCAGTTTCTACTTTCCAGGGGTGATAGTGAGCACTAATAAAAAAAAGGGGGGGGAAGAAAGTAAAAAGGCAACTCACAACACCACCCCCCCCCCCCTTTGAGTAAGAAAACAGGGGTCAAATCTGGAAGAAAAAAGAAATTGGGGTAAAAAAAAAAATAGAAAAAAGATAAATCAGGAAACAGATTTAAATCGGGTAATTATCAGGTTTGTGAGTAATTTGTAACAAGGCACTTCATTCAAAATACAGGGTCTTTTTCTATGTCTGTTATTCTAAAAAATACAGAGATATCTTATTTGGAGTATTAAAATCAGGAAGTCTTTTTAAACTTGCTTATTCATAATCACATTTGTACCTGTGTTATCAAAAATATATAGCAGCATACCGTATTCAACTTCAAATTCTGCAGGTATAACTTCATATCACGTGATCTGGAAGAGAAAAATAAGGAGAAGCCTTTGATTGCAGTGTGTCCCTGACACTTTGTTTCAGCTTTGAGAGATGGTGCATCACAAATCATTGCTTGACAATATTTCCCAAAACGACAATTAACTATATCATATACCAATTGATCTACACCATCACTCAATTACCTCAAAAGAATCGAGATGATCATCACTACCAATAGCAGGGTTGACAGTGACTGTGAAATGTTGGTATCTTGTGGGGAGAAGTCTCTTGATAAGTTCCTGAGCTGCAGAGGTTTGTGTTGAAGCACTTGCTTGGGGTTTCAGGTGCTTCAGCTCTTCCTCAAACCCTATAAAAGAGAACAATGAAAACATCAGGCATGTCAACTCGAAGTCTTGCCTCAGTGTTGAGAGTTAGAAAAGTGATGAGTCATTGCTCTTCAGGGCAGGTATTCAATCCGATACTTAGCATAAGTAAGAAATTTACCAAGCAAATAGCTAAGCTAAGAAATTTACCTATCTCGTATTCAAATCGTATTTTAGACTTATACTTACGTAAGACAAAATCTAAGTAAAATACTTACTGATAAGCACTGTGACATCACACGGTCACTCAAAAGTAATGCGCAACTAATGCGTTGTAATAAATGCGCACTGATATAATTGTGCGCAGGTTATAATACTGCGTAAGAAAACCATATGCCTGCCAATCAAGGCCTCCAAATAATTGGCTTAAGTCTGGTAGGGAGCTGTCTTAAATTTAGAGTAAAATACTCCAAAAGTTTGAATTGAATACCAAAATTGGCTAAGTATTTTATCTAAGCCAAATACTAAGTAAAAAGCTTAAATTTTGTACTTAAGTATTGAATTGAATACGGGCCCTGGCTCTCAGCAGAAGTATCTTAATCTACAGAGGTTGTACTCAATTTTGATCACTAGGACATTAATTGGAGTATTTGTAGTTTTTAGAGCTCATGGGAAATTATAATGCTAATTATGTGAATAAACTTCTAAAATTAGAGTTTTAGACCACATGCATGTAAGTGCAGAAAAAAAAAAAATTGCACTTTCAAAATGAATGATCATGCATTACACTGTATTTCATAGTGATACATGCAGAGCAATAGGTACACCTGGTAATGTAGTTCGTAAGTTGATCAGATACGGTTGTACTTCCTTTCGTAACTTTCAAAGTCAATCATCTTCATAAATATATTTTGAAACTCACAATTAGCCTGATAATGAACTTGACAAGTCTTGCTCATTATCTGATTGTGACTTAACCTGCATGTGGTGCATATTTACTATTTGCACTTGTAATATTTACATGAATTACTTTTATCATCATACCTGTTGTAGCATCAGCAACATGTCCATGTATAACTGCAGTGATGAAAAAAGTGAAGCACCAATGCTGAAGCATCTTGGAAAGTTCTACAGGTCCTGCAGTTGGCAAAGTCATATAATTATTATCTTTCTTTTCCTCTCTTAAGTTATGGGCAGAATGCAATTTTTTTTACACTAAAGTGCTTAAAAACATAGGATACAGGTAAGTATTATGTGTTATATACCTCACTTAAGAAATCCAGCCATCTGATTGGTCGAAATTGCATTCATAAACTTTAACTATTCCTGTTAAATTCCCAGTAAAATTCCAAACCCATAGTAATAGTTTTTTTAAATAGTTCTAAAATCCCAGTTACCATGGTTACCGGAAAAATGTTCAGTCTTGGTGAAATGGTTTGGGCGATCGATCGAGGATACCATACGTGTGCGAAGAATTGGTCGGTATTTTCATACAAGACAAGACAAAAATGGCTAAAGAAACTCTCCCAAGATTTCAACTTACCGGTATCAAATGCAAGACTCGCTGACAGCAAGAACAACAAAAAGAGTATGTAAAATTATCCATAAACATGTTCGTTTAGTTGCTGAAAATGCTTAGATCTACATGTAGTAGTAGTCAGGGTGTCTGATCGCGCACCCGATGTTGTGTGCTAATTCTTCCCATAGAGATTGCACGCAATGTAGTCTCTATGCAGTCTACGTGCACTGCACGACCATGCAAAAAAAAGTCCAAGTTTTTTTCTTTCAATTCAAGATTCAAACCTTTATCTGTTGTGATCCTCAAGGTGATACTCAATAAGTGAGGTGTCATATGAAAGTGCAGGTTTTTCTCCATATTCCCCACAGGGCCAGCCCACCCCCAAAATTGTAAAAATATCTTGCTTAGACTAGAATCTAGATCTAGTCTATAGACTACTACTCTCAAAGATACACTCATAAAAAACCGTGCAAATAAACTAGAGAAAGGCCAAGGTGGTGTCATAAGTTGACTTTTTTTTTGGCATATAAAAGTATTAATGACTGCTTTATTATTCGAGAAATAGTATAGTATTAATGACTGCTTCGTAACCTTCCCGAGAGCGTATAAAAACAACTATTTCTCGAATATTAAAGCAGTCATTAATACTTTTATATGCCGAAAACAAAAGAGTCAACTAATGACACCATCTTGGCCTTTCTCTAGTTTATCTGCACGGTTGTTTTTTATGAGTGTATCTTTGAGAGTAGACTAGATCTAGATTCTAGTCTAAGCAAGATATTTTTACAATTTTGGGGGTGGGCCGGCCCTGTGGGGAATAGATACTCTTTTCACACTGGTTTTGCTTAACCCCGTACTTTGCTTAGCCCCGTACTATCCTTAACCCCGGACTATTTTTTTGGCTTTTCACACTCGCTGTTTTTAGTCCCATACTAGCGCCTATTCCGGAATAAGAAAATTCCCGCTGTTCTCACTGCATTTCGTTAACCCCGGATATCGTGAATGTTATTATTGGACATACTTCGCATCTGGCCAGCTGCGATACGCTCCATTGCGTAGTACCGGACTATTTTTCGTTTCTGTTCTCATTCATTTGCTTAGCACCGCAATTGCGGGGTTAGCAGGAGTTAGCACCACAATTGCGGAGTTAGCCCTGCTATTTTGCAGGGTTAGTTAACCCCGTACTATAGGTGGGGTTAGCCAACTTTAGCCCACTTTGGTAAAAACCAGTCTGAACAGAAAGTGGAATAGGCTTAACCCCGTACTATAGGTGGGGCTAAGACCCCCCCTTAACCCCACCTATAGTACGGGGTTAAGCAAAATATTGCCAGTGTGAAAACAGTACTAGAGAAGAACCTGCGCTTTCATATGACACCTCACTTATTGAGTATCACCTTCAGGATCACAACAGATAAAGGTTTGAATCTCGAATTGAAAAAAAAACTTGACTTTTTTTACATGGTCGCGCAATGCACGTAGACTGCATAGAGACTGCATTGCGTGTAATCTCTTTAGCACACAACATCGGGTGCGCGATCAGACACCCTGACAACTAGATCTATTTTCGTCTACGTCTATGCTGGTACTCCATTTTCAGCAACTAAACGAACATGTTTATGGATAATTTCACGTACCTTTTTTGTTGTTCTTGCTCTCAGCGAGTCTTGCATTTGATAAGTTGAAATCTTGGGACAGTTTCTTTAGCCATTTTTGTCTTGTTTGGAATTGTCTTGTCTTGTATGAAAAAACCGCCCATTTCTTCGCACACGTACGGAATCCTTGATCGCTCAAACCATTTTTTAACATGTAAACCTATGGGGTAACAATGGAGACTGAACTATTTTCCCGGTAACCATGGTTACTGGGATTTTAGAACTTTTTTTAACCATGGTTACTGGGAATTTTACAGAAATAGTTAAAGTTTATGAATGCAATTTCGACCAATCAGATGGCTGGATTTCTTAAGTGAGGTATATATAATTGTTTTTATACGCTCTCGGGAAGGTTACAATTGGGCTATTGCCCTCGGCACGCCTCGGGTAATAGCACAATTGTAACCTTCCCTTGAGCGTATAAAAACAACTATTTCTCTCAAAGCAGTCATTAATACTATACTATACAAGTGTGACTATTACTATTAGTATTATGAAAGCTAAAAAGAACACATCGTATCAAAATTTCATACAGCGTAGCTCAATTTTCTTTTATCCTATACATGTTTTATACTTTAGATCACGGATGGCCAACCTGCTGCCCGCGAACTCTTCTGGTGCGGCACACGTAGCATTGAAAAAGTAATAGTAAAAATGCCTCATAAATGAAATGCGGCCCGCATAGCAGCGATGAAATAGGGTAAAACATTCACACACAGCTTCAGCTATTTCTATATCCATAATTTGTTTCATCAATCACAACATATTGACTCGTTACTTGTTGATACAAAATCCCTCAAATTCCCTCTCATTACATAACATTAACATCACTCGCCGTGTTAATTTCAGTTTGTAATTTCCGCATGCAGTAACATTTGTAAATATACAAATCGAGGAATATGAAACAATTACGACCCTTTTCTCCCGCCGTTGAATTTTCTCATGAATCTTAATCCTAAACTGCATGAATATTCCCCTTCCCTTTACACAGCGTTCAATGAGATGTACAGTGTACAACTAATAAAGTTAGTATATTCTTTCTGCTGTGTCCTTGATTTTGTTTGAAATAACAACCAACATGGCACCGACTTCGAGACCTGCGAAGAAAAGGAAAGTTTCTGATGAAGGCAGAACCCGCCCCCCCCCCCCCCCACTAAGTGTTATTTAGGGTACGCATTTGATGCATGTTCCCAGCAACCCCCCCCCCCCCCCTTTCAGCAAAAGTCTGGTGTGTAAAGTCAATACAGGTCGACCTTTTTCTTTCGTTACGAGTTGGAGATTTTGGGAACATGCATGGTATTTCTCCGTTCATGGAGTGGGGGGGGGGGGCGGCGGGAGGCAGAAACCAGAGTATCTAATGAAGGTTACATAGCAGAAAAGTGCAAACCCCAGAAATCACACTAAAAATGTAAGCCTGATTTTTTTTTCCACTGATTTTGTAGTTTGCTTGTTTGTTTTGGCAGGTGTGATTACCTACAGCCCGCCAAGTTATGCCAATCGTTAGCTGTGGCCCGCGAGCTTTTAAAGGTTGGCCACCTGTGCTTTAGATGTAAACAAATTGAATGCCCATCTGGCCAACAGCAGCTAAGAAACCCTATGTAATCTTAAAGTGACTCAGTAACATAGTTACATGTTGATGAAAAAAAAAGTAATTTTCGTATGAAATGTTAAAAGTCTGGAATGATATACTGTATATAGAGCCAATTCATTGCTTTGTGACAATTTACATTCACCTAAAATGTAATTAAATTGTGATAATGTAGTTGGGAGAATTACGCAATCGATCAGATCAATTTTTGTCATTAGTAAATAGTAACAGTCTGTTTTAACTCAAACTTTCGGATATCTCTAATTGTACATGTACATGTAGCATTGAAGTCACTACCTTAGCACCATTTTCTATCATCTGAACAATGTTACCAAGTCCCTTTAAAATGTGAATGCCATGATTATTGCATGTTTAGGATCAATTACCAGTATGCCGAAGGGTTAGTTCTGTATACCGTAATTAACGGTGTATTAAGCGCACTTTCTTGCCGCCAAAAAAAATTCAAAGTCGGGGGTGCGTCTTATACACGGTACACCTAAGTATATTAACACTATGCCTAACCTTAAAGCGAATATACTGGAATTTTGTTAAGTTAGCGACCGTATTGATGAATTGCTTAGATCACAGTCGCTAATTCAACACACACGCGCCCGCAACCCACCATCGATGCGGTATGCAATTGTATAGTGCACCAGTTTGCCGTGAATCCCATGAGAAAGTGTATATTAGGTCTTCATTTTAGGAAAAAATACTCCAAGAAAGATAAGAAAATGACTTGAAACTGGTAAGAAATATAACAACTTTTAATTCATGACCATTATTTGAACAATTGATCAAGATTTAGTTGATTTCCGGTATGTTTTTGTAGGGGTATAGAGTAGTGTCTCCGGTGTGAGACCGGTCCGCGGGAACTGCCAATTCTATTTTTATGCAAATACTCACAACTCACAGAATACTACAATACCCTAAATATAGAGTCCATATACATGTACTTAAATAGAAGGCTCAAATAATGTAACTGACCCACAGCGTGGTCAGCATTGTCTTCTTTTCGAAATGCTTCAAGTTCCCAAATGTGCGTTGCTGCATTACCCGGTGGGCGGCATGGCGTTACGTCATAAAGCTAATGTATATGCACAACGTCACAATCAAAGCATGTACTAAATTACTACGGGTAACCCAAATTGTTTATCTGTTGTTAAGGTTGTTAAGACTGGTGCTGTAGATTTCCGACAACGCTGACGGATACTTCGTACTGATAAGTACTTATGCTACGGACGTTTTCAGCAAAGCGGAACTTACCAGGGAATCCACGGTAGGTTTCAATCGCATATTATTGATTTCCATATACTTTTTTCTTCGACCTATACCCCTGGGCGCCCACCGAGGGTATGCCCATAGACGTAATACAAATGGACTATCGACGAAGCAGTTTCTTTGATCCTACGAGTTCCACCGGCAAGGTTTAAATTTCGCACCGATGCAAAAACCCAGCGGTGGTCCCACCGCAACCCGACAGCTGGATGCGATCACTTGCGCAATCTTGCATAATCGCTACAGCAAGCTCACGATTTGGGGTTGTTCGCTGCTCCTTCAAATCGTTGAGAACCTAGTGTTAAATTGTATGAGCGCTCTCCGCCATGCGGTCGTAGCGAACATGTTTTCGTCTTTGTGCCTGACGATATTATTGTTATTGTTTTCAGCGTTGTATTTATACTAACAATTATTATTTATTTCGATGTGTGTATTGTTCCATAATACATATTTTTTTCGTACTCATGAGTCATGTGTTGTTTATAAAGTAATTAGAAGGGCAGGATTATCATTAGATGACATAAATAAGGAAGAACTTTATGATTATGATGGGCAGTCCATATATCGACATAGTCTAGACGACGGAAATGTTGAATATTTTGCAATGGTCAATTCCAAATTTACGGACACAGATATTTATCCTAATTAGATTCTCAAAAAAAAAACGTACACATATATAGGCCTACATCAAGATAAAATAAGATAAAATCTGAGGGAAGAAAAAAAAAAGCAGTCACTCTCGGATTAACAAGTCCAAAATATAACTTGAAAAAAACATGCACCCGCCGATCTCTATCAATGGGACTACGTGTGCAATTTGGATTAGACAAAGGCACGGCAATTTAGTGGTCATGATGCGAAGAAATAACGCATTACCACAGATTTTCTGAGCACTCACGAAAACAACCCCATTCTTCCAATGCCTATAAAAAAAATGCACGCAAACGCAACAAATAACGAATGATTGTATTCGACAAACGAAGGATTTGTGATCACCACAACGTCGTTGGTTTCACAGAGAAATTAACGGAAACAGGAGAAAAAAACACTTTTTAAACTGTATTTTGTAAGCTCTTGTGGTGACTTTCCTTGCTTATATGATGAGTTTGCTACACACCAACACAAATTCGTAAAAAATCGAAGAAATCACTGATTTCAACAGCTTTTTTTACAGATTGGCGAGCATGAACAGGACGTAAACCTCATGTTTACATCCGGGGCACTATTGACGTAGTATTTAGCTGCGCATGGGCAGAAGGCTCTCCTGTCACGATTCATTCATGAAATGAGAAGCGCAAATCGTGGGAAGCATTGGTCAATGCGAAGCGACTTGGCCGATAGAGGTCGGCAAAATCCTGGTGGATCTCATAGGACCAAAGGACCCTTATCGGAGCTTATCGGAGCTTATCAAAACATGCCCGCAGCGTTGCGGTCAGACTTAATAGGTATGTTACAATGTGTGTGCTTTCGCCATGAAGGTTTCTGCCATGGGGCTGTTATGCACTATTGGAGACCAATTTGGATAGCCTAGGTAAATGTGATCTTTTGATGGGCTGATTAGATTTTTGTTTCATGATTTCTATTGGATGAGAAGAATGACATTGTTATCTTTCATTTCATACTAAACTTTTTATGATTTATGTTTTCGGCAGTTTGTTTTGCTGCACTGTTTCACAAGAGCCATGTTTAGGGCCATTCTGTACCCTGATCCCACCTACAGGATTTGAAAAAAAGTATCTAGGATGATTGGTTAACATGTGAATTTGCTTTTGGTGAAATTTCAGCAAAATCCATGAGGAGAACACTCCATTAGAAAATTTGCTCATCAAATTCACACTCTGCCTAGCACCTAATACCTTCCTAATCCCTGACAGAGGCAGCTTTTTTAATCCTCTTAGTGGTGTAGGGCCACTTAAGTTCACTATGGCTTCAGGGCAGGGTTGAGGGGATTAATTTTGTGTTCTTTAGAGCTTTTAATCCTCTTAGTGGTAATTTGACTATAACTGATCTTCATTCCCCTTTGTATGCATGCAGGTATAATTAACTAATCACATACTATCCACTATTTCATTAATATGAATGAAAAGGAATCCCTTCATGCATGCATCCCTGCCAACATTTAAATTCTGGAAATAGGTATAAATTTGGGCGGTGGGGTCCAAGCAGCTGCCTATAGGCCCCCGTCGCCCCATGAAGCTGACACAAACAAGCACTTTGACGGGCCATAAGGGAGATGATCCCCCATTTATTAAAAAAAACACTGTCAATTTTTTTTTTTTAATAATTCCATTTGATTTAGTAATATTTAGTTAAGCTAAATCCCCAGTTTAGGGTAAAAATTTGCACTAGAAGTACCTTAAATAGTTGATTAATAGCAATTAATTTGTGTGAATTACTGACATTCAGGTGCTTGAAAACTAAAATCTGTACTAAATATCTAAAATGGTGCAGTTTCTTTATTTTTCAATCTAGTTTGTAGAGTAGGATATCATTTTGAAGGGCACTTCCAGCTGCTCTACAAGAATCACTCAATGTGTAAGTTGTTTTCAGGTGAAGACCTGAACAATCTTGCATTCCTACCACATACATAGGTCATTGCATGCTGTCATTGTATCACAGTACATTCGTACACCAAAATGCCACGAACACCAGGGATTTGTCAAAAAGAGGAAAGGTTTCAATGGAACCAGGTGGGATGGTGTCAAAAGAGCCAAAGAAGATGATACTACAGTTCCTCTACAAGAGACAGCTTCAGAAAGGAAGCTAAAGCTCAACAATTCCCCTGCAGCCCCAAAACACAGCCCTGTCCCACCCATAAGGAAACGCGTCATGTTTTGGAGGGCTATTACTTGATCAGTGGGCCTCTCCTGACATCTGCCATAAAAGAAGCTCATGTATGCCCAGGAGGTAAGATAATGTTAAAACATGTATTTCATATGATGAGTGTAATGTTTGTTTAGTTTTTGCTTACTTTAAAAGGTTAATAATTATAACCCTGATTAGATATCAAGCTCGAGTGAAGCTCAAATTTAATCTGCCTGAAAGCTAATCGGGATCGTGCTATACAATAATTTAAACATTTCTTTTAAAGATCTATATATAATCACAAAAATAAATATGATATATAGTGTATATCTATTTGCACATATTGAGGGAAATGTAACTGCATCATTAACATGTTTCTATATTATATGATTGCACTTGCAGGACACCTAATTCCACTGGAGGATGCATCAAAACGGAATGGCTTACGATCATTCCTCATCCTACAGTGTTCTGTCTGTAAGGCAGAGCACTCATTCCTGACCTCTGAAAATATCTTCAAGGGAAAAAGGCCAGGGACCTGTTCCGATATTAACAGAAGGGCAGTAATGGCAGCATCAGAGGTTGGACTGGGCAGAGTGGGACTTGCTGATTTCACCAGTATACTTGGACTTTATGCCACCAGTTCAGCAGAGCTACCAGCGCCAGTTGAAAAACATAGCAAAGGCTACAAAAACGGTAAGATACATCATTCAAGTATTTGTCAAAAAGAAAATATCAGAATGAAGCTATCATTTTAGGGTATCTCCTGCTTTTGCATAAACATGTCACTAATAAGCCGTTTTATTTTTATTTTATTGACAGGCTGCCGAAGACCAAATGAAGGAGGCCGCACAGCGCCTGAGGGACAAGGCTAGGGAGAAGGACCCCTCCATCGGATCTGACGATATTGTTGATGTGGCAGTGTCATTCGATGGTACATGGCATAGGCGTGGGCACTCGTCGAATCATGGGGTGGGGGTGGTGATTTCAGTAGATACGGGGGAGGTTTTAGATCAGGAGGTTTTGTCAAAAATATGTGGGGAATGTAATGCTAAGAAGGGATGGGATAAGGAGGGGGAGAGGTATAAGAAGTGGGAGGCTGGGCATTCATGTGGTGGGGGTCACAAGGGTAGTAGTAGGGGGATGGAAGCAATAGCAGCTCAAACTATGTGGCATAGGGCAGTAACTCAATATAAGATGTAAATTCATGGTTAGTGATGGGGATAGCAGTTCTTTTAAGAAGATAGAAGAGATCTATGGGGAAGGGCATAAGGTATATAAGATGGAGTGTGTAGGGCATGTAGGGAAAAGGATGTATAAAGCTGTGGACAACTTTTGCAAGGATCATTCTGTTCAAAAATTAAGTGATGGTAAGAGGGTAGGGTATGGGAAGGGTAGGCTAAGGGGAACATCAGACACGCAATCGATAGGGAGATTATCTAGGTTATATAGGGGCGCGATACATAGGAATGCTAATAGGGACGTGTTAGATAATGTAGAAGATAAGGCTAAAGCTGTAGAAAAAATGCGCAGGGCGGTATTGGCTGTTCTTTATCACTCTGTAATGCTGAGTGATAATGACGTGCGTCACCAGTACTGTCCCGACAATGGCTGGTGTGAGTACAAAAAACAAAGGCAAACTGGATTACAACGAGAATCACTTAGATCCTGTGTTTCTCAAGTATCTGTTGCCTATATTCACGCGACTCAGTGCTCCAGATCTCCTTGAGAGATGCCTCCCAGGTATCACCCAGAAACCAGAATGAGAGCTTCAATGCTCTCATCTGGAAAAGGTGCCCTAAACACCTGTGGAGAGGTTCACGTGTTGTTCGAACTGCAGTCCACCTTGCAGCTCTTTCGTTCAACTGTGGCGCAGAGAATGGTCGCTACAGAACTTTCAAACACCTAAATCTCAGAGCTCATGCCATTCAAGCAGCGCGTAGAAGGGATTTCATTAGACCAAGTAATGCTAAATATAAAGCTAGTAAAGTAGTGTAGAAACTTAGGGAACTACGTAGGAGAGCTAAGAAAACTAGGGAAGAAGAAGAAGAAGAGAGGGATGGGGGGGGGGGGTCATATTCGATGGGTGCCCACTAATGTTATAGAGACGAGATCATTTTCAATATAACTACATTATATTGTGCGTCAATTGACCCATTTTGAAATTGGTCTTGGCGCTATAGCATTATGCATGTATATATTTGAATATTTTATCATGTTTGTAAATATCTACTCAATTCAATTTTCCTGCTGTATATACTCGTTCATAGTTTTATCCAATTTTCCTGATGTACTGTATATATTTGTTCATAGTTTTATCCAATTTTCCTGCTGTATATACTTGTTCACTCGTTTTACTTTGACAAGTACCCCTTCCCCTCCTGATAAGTGCTCTTTTCATCTCTTATAAATGCTCCTTTTATTTTGACACGTCCCCCTTTTCCTTCCCAACAAATGCTCTTTTTTTCCTTATAAGTGTCCCTTGTCCTTCTCATAATTACCCCTTTTCGTCCTTGATAAGTGCCCCGTTTATTTTAATATGTGCCTCTTTTTCAGACCAGTATTGGAAACGCCCCAATTTCAAAAAATGAAATGGAAGCTCTTATAACCAATCATGTGAAAGAATATTTTTTGAATATTACATGATGATAAAAAAATTTGACGGGAAACCGCCTACTAATTGATATATTTGGTAAATTAGGGTATCTCTCGCCTGTTGAGAGATATGAAATGCACGTGTCGCGCACGTGTGTGTAGTCCCAAATACATCTTTCTGTGTACAGTGCTTCTAACTTTATGAAGACTTGGCCAAATTTCTTATCATTCTGATGATTCCAGAACCTTGCAGTACATCAATGCTAGATGATCAACCTTTCCTGAGCGATTTCACAACGTTTCTTTCACAATGCAATCGCATGACCATAACTGGTCTTTAGCTTTAATAAGAGCCACTTCCCCTTCTCATTACCCTTTTATCAATGATATGTGCCCAATTTCTTTTCTAATAAAGACCCTATCCCTTTTTCATAAATAATTTTAAAATTGAATGTCCTTGTTGTAATTTAAAGGTTTTTTGGAGATGAGTTTCACTATATTTTTGTCTGCCCCTTTTTCAGGAAACTGATAGGCAGTTATACTTAGATCGACAGTTTGTAACCCTAGCACATTTCACATGGAAAATTGTTTAATAGATCTAGTGTTAAACAATTAAGAAAACTTGTAAAATTCATAACAGTAATAATACAATTCTTTTCGTTGGATCTCAAGGCTGAAAGGCATGGTCTTATTTTGTTAATAAGAGTGTAGTTACTCGTAGTGGTAGACAAACCAAACCACGTGATATTTTAGACTTATAGACGTATAGTGTATGCAGTCTTTAGCTCGTGTTTATTGTGTTTTAGAAATATCCAAATGGTATATATCATGTCTATGTATTTTATTATCATATCTTACTTTGTTTTATATATCTTTCTGTATTGAGAGACGGTACCTTTGCACAAGGCACAAAATAATGTCAATAATTTTGTTAAACCCGAGTGGCCAGTGTTTACTGACGCTATAGGATGTTGTTGTGACTGGCGAACCGACGAAACACTCTATTATTGTTTGTAGAGGCAGTACCTTTGCACACGGCACAAAATGATGTCAAAAATTTTGTTAAACCCGAGTGGAGGGCCAGGGATTTGACCGCTAGCTGTGCTAGCGAACGAAACACGCTGTTGTTGATGTTGTTGTTTGTAGATACGGTACGTTCGCAGACGGGCCAAAATGATGTCAATTACTTTGTTAAACCCGAGTGGAGGCCTAGGGGGATTACTCACGCTAAAGGATGTTTTTGTTGTTGTTGTTGTTGTTACTGGCAAACGAGCCTATTGACGAAACCCCGTAACTCATCAGAAAGTTTTTTAGTCCGATGGTATAGCGACGAATTAAGAAAAAACATTATATTTTCCAGTAAATCTACATGTATTACAATACAACCCGATACAGCTGTTACAATACATACTCAAACCTGTGTACTGAGTAGTGACCACATAGTACAGTGGCCAGGGGCGTCAATCCCATGGGGGGGGGGGGACGCGTCCCCCCCCCCCCCCCCACGATTTTTCAGGTGGTGAAATGTCCCCCCTAAGATTTGGGGATAAAAAAAAAAAATCTCTCTCTTTCTCTCTTTCTCTCTGTGTTGACAACGAATCGTCTTCTTTCTCTGATAATCAAATGAAACGTCACATGGTTCCGCGCTTCGCACGGGAGGGGAAACTTTATTCAAACAAGGATTTGTAGTCGAGAATGGTACTACGAAACGTCTTCTTTATCTAAAAAATTCATGAAACAGGGATTTAGAGTCGAAAACGGTACAACGAATCGCCTTCGTTCTCTAATAATAGGCCAGTTTCGTAATGTATTCAGAGACTTTTAAATCGCATTACGTAATCGGAGGGTCGGAGAAACAAAGAACTCGCGGTGCGTAGCAGCCTACACTTTGCGTGTATACAATACATGACCGCATGTGTTCGCTAGGTGTGATTGTATCGTTTGTTTTCGCTATTTTGAGAGAGAGAGAGAGAGAGAGAGAAGAAAAAGGAGGCAGTTTCAAACTTGAATAATTGATATTTTTGAGATGTGATTTTGTTCTTCATACATTTGATCTCGTTTAAAATCGCTGAGTCTTAGGCAGGAATAATAGGAAAGCATTGCTGTTACAGAACTAGCGATTCACATCTTGCAAGTTGCAGCCAAACCTGTTCGGCCAAGGCCCCGGTACAGGCAGCGCATGATACCCCCTCAAAGAAAAGAAGAAAAAACAAGGTCGATGATACATGCGACATAAGCTTGAATGCCAGTGATGAAACAGAAAGCGAATTAAGCACCAAAATATTAGTTAGCTAGCCGATATCGGTAATTTCCATTCAATTTTGCATTTACCTTAGCTTGAAACTGAGTACAAATTTGGACGTAGAAATAAAAGAAGTGATGAACTATTTTACTCTCGTTCGCACACACAGTCACTTATATTTGCATAAGAACGTGCGTGCGAGCGTACCACGTGTTCGTGTTCGTGTAGGCGCGATTCACATTTTCACAATGAAATCAAATTTACGGATTAAAAAATGTTTGTGAACGCCTCGATACGAACTATTTCAAGGCGGACGAGAAACGGCTAACCAGAAGCAAGCACAGTGACCGCAGAATCAATATTATTAACAAAAGTAACGAGAAATAATAAGATAATGATAATAAAGGTAACTAATAATGATTACACTATAAGGTCTTTGTATTAATAAAATAATATTTATAAAATAATGTCGTCCGATGACAGCTAGAATAAGAATGATGAATAATGATAAACAAATAATTTTGAACGGAAAAACTGAAGAAAAGTACTGAACAAGGAAAAAGAATGTGTGAACTATGTGAAGCAAAGATTGATGAATAATAGAGCAATGGAAAAATAATAATAAAAGTAATAATAAAAAAACACTTATGATGGCAAGGAAGAAGAATCAGGATGATAAAGAATTTTATTGTTTAAAATAAGATTAGGAATTAAGTTTGATTATCATATTAAAAATAGATGTTAATAGTATTATAATTATGCTGGACCTTCGTTATTCAAGAAGCAATTATTATTATTAAAAAAAACATTTAAAAATAAATTTGTTATAACATTTTCTATTAGACTTTTTGTTTGTTTAATATTTATGTATTTTTTCTTTTTGTTTCAAGTTGGTAATTGACCTGTACCAAAAACACAAGAGAAACTATATATCATGAGCTGCTGAGAGCTAGCTATATAGAAGGGGGGGGGGGGTTTGTATTCGAGCTTTGGCTGATCGAAGTCTGTGTGGAAAGTACAACTTGGCATTTTGTAATAATGAATAATTCATTTGCTGTGAATATTTAATACAGCGATATCATTATGTGGCAAAGAAAGAAAAAGAAACATGAATCAGAAAAATATATTGCCGGTGTTTCAAAACACTTAGATTTTGTCTTGTTAGTACAGATCGATAATCCAAGCAGAGGGGGTGCTGACGGGAGGGGGGGGGGGGCACAGTGCCCCCCTCCCACTTTTTCTGAGAGTGAAAAATGTGCCCCTTATCACTCTTGAAAATGCCCCCTTTCGCTTCCAATAGCGCCCCTTTCTCTATCAATAGTGCCCCTTTTTCTCTATCATAAATAAGTGCCCTCTATCACTTCCGAAAACGCCCAATTTATCTTTCGATAGTGCCCCTTCTCTTCCAATAGTGCCCCTTTCTCTTCCAATAGTGGCTCCTTTCACTTCCAAAAGCAGCCCATTTCTCTTTCAATACTGCCCCTTTTTCTTCAAATAGTACCCCCTTTTCTCTTCCATAAATAAGTGCCCCCTAGCTATCACTTCCAAAAAGCGCAGAATTTATCTTCCAATAGTTCACCTTTCTCTTCCAATAGTGCCCCTTTCTCTTCTAATAGTGCTCTTTCTCTTCTAACAGTGACCGAGCCCCTTTCTCTTCCAATAGTGCCCATTTCTCTTTTAATAGTGCCCCCTTTCTCTTCTAATGTTGCCCAGTTCTCTTCTTATAGTGCCTTCTTTCTCTTCTAATAGTGCCCCCTTTCTCTAATAGTGCCCCTTACTCTTCTAATAGTGCCACCTTTCTCTTCTAATAGTGCCCCTTTCTCTTCCAATTAATAGTGCCCCTTTCTCTTCTAATAATGCCCCTTTCTCTTCCAATTATTATTCATGTAGAGGACACACAAATAGGACAAAAAAAATGGTTCCATTATTGTGATATAATTTTTTTTCTTTTTGTGTTTTATTCTAACTTTAAAAGCAACATACATACAAAAACATCTTGCAATGTTTACCATGTTTATCAAGCCGATTATCCATTAAAAACAATCAATAATAGCTTTTATCACATTGACCATTTGTGTAAGTACATCACATGCACTCCTCGACAGCAACATGTTCACACACGATCAGGTAGCGAGAGCGAGGAAGAAAATTTAACAAACGCCAGCCGAGCGGGCTGCTCTTGGCAGACAGTACGGTGAGTACTGGCTAACCATGCATGGACCATAGGGTCCATGGGATGGGCTAACGAACGTGTACTGTAGAGGCAGTACCTTTGCACACGGCACAAAATGATGTCAAAAAATTTGTTAAACCCGAGTGGAGGGCCAGGGATTTGACCACTAGCTGTGCTAGCGAACGAAACACGCTGTTGTTAATGTTGTTGTTTGTAGATACGGTACGTTCGCAGACTGGCCAAAATGATGTCAATTACTTTGTTAAACCCGAGTGGAGGCCTAGGGGATTAGTCACCGTCACTAAAGGATGTTGTTATATAATGTGTGGCAAAGAAAAACAGGTACCGTAACTTAACTGTCCAAAAGACCCAGTCAGTGTTAATTGGCTTTACTGTGTGGTCGGATTAACAGAATCAACGACAATGGAGGGGGTCTAGGCTTGGTCTCTAAGCTGTTATAATCCCCTCAATTTACCTCTTACCAAGAGTGTGAATTTGATGAGCAACACCCTACTAAACTGTATTCTACTAGGGTAGAGCTCTAATGGGCTGTTCTCGTCATGCTATCGATTAGAAATATGTTTTTTTTTATGAGGAATGTGAAAATGTCATGCATAAATGACGGCCGAATTAGCATTTTTTGTGTATTTACATACATTTTGGGGCAATTTTATGTAATGAAATAGAATCTTTCGGTCACATTTGAGATCACAACTTTTGGTTTAAAAACAATGGAAAACAAAGCAATTAAATACATGATTTCTGGGCGTTTAAAATTGGCATAACTTTCTTATTACTGGGGCTATTACGATGAATGAGGCATCAAATAAAAGGTCTTATCAAGCTCTGTCTAATAGCATAAAGCAAGAGCTTGAATTCTGAGATTTAATTTTTTTGTAACGTCCCTAGACTCTAGACTTAAAACATAGATCTAGAGGAAAGTAAGACATAAGAACAGGTGGTAGCTTTACTATCATTACTTTTACTACTCTTGCCGTCGAAAGTCCATTTGTATTACGTCTATGGTATGCCGCTCACCAGAGACTCTACTCTATCTCCACGCCGGAGTTCCGGGTCGAAGTCTGGATAGACTTCTGAACTAGCGACCTACGGCTACAGTCTATTGGGGAAAAGGAGTCAGAGTAGGTCTAGATCTAGACCGAATTTTCCGTCTCTTTCGTTCGTTAGCCTCTTATTGGGGTAGGGTCGGCCGGCTCTCTCTTTAGAGACGGAAGCCGTTTATACACATGTCCTTGCTAACGCCACGGCCAGTCCTGGTCGTAGCGTTTTGCCCCCAAAATCCCCCAAAATGTCATTTTACCTCGAGCATGTTATATTGTAAATTAGGCCTAGGCTATAATAAATCAGTTCCACTTACCAACTTGACTGAAATAATCAGTTTAATAGTCCCTTTTTAGGAAATTATGGGTCAAAATCGAAATCCATTTTGAAAATCTTTTTCAACATGGATTCCGATTTTGACCCATAATTTCCTAAAAAGGGACTATTAAACTGATTATTTCAGTCAAGTTGGTAAGTGGAACTGATTTATTATAGCCTAGATCTAGGCCTAATTTACAATATAACATGCTCGAGGTAAAATGACATTTTGGGGGATTTTGGGGGCAAAACGCTACGACCAGGACTGGCCGTGGAGTTAGCAAGGACATGTGTATAAACGGCTTCCGTCTCTAAAGAGAGCCGACCCTACCCCAATAAGAAGAGGCTAACGAACGAAAGAGACGGAAAATTCGGTCTAGTCTAGATCTAGATCTAGACCCTATGGTAAAACTGGTCACTCAAAGATTTTTACTTTTTTGAGGCACTTCTTGATCATTTTGGAGCACAATTTGTTTAGGGCTTCAATATTATACCATATCACAGACACTGATAACACGGCCGTGTATCAAGTAAAACTAAAGCTTTCGCCTTTTCGGTCAAACAAGGGCTAGAGTCTACACTTTTTAGCTGTCAGCTTCGACCGGGTGCGGTTGGGTCGCAGAGCTGCAGAGGCACGGCATGCGGCAGGCACAATCTGTTCAAAGCCGAGGTGCGACCATCTAAAATTCTTAACCAAGTTCAATTCATCAAAATTAACACACATCAGGTCCTACTAGATCTAGAAATGAACAATCATAATTTCTTTATTAAATGTTTAATGAACTCAATAGCAAAATAGATAATCATAAACATAAGTTTACGGTACCTTGATTTATCTCGTGTTTTAACTCGCATAGCTCCTGGATCAATTGATTGTGTCACATTAAGTGTGCGAGCGCGCGCCCGCTTGTAGCGCGTATACCGTGCACTGAAATCGATGCGCTCATGATGTGCTCAGGTGATGACATCTCGTTGTCGGGATCGGAGTCAGCTTGTCAGATTTAGCAACTTTGCGAAAAAACGTACGATCTAGGCCTGGGTTTCTCAAACTTTTCGTTTAAAGGTCCAAATGGAATTTACTAATTTCTATGAAAAACAGACCCGAACAAACTAGGTGTTCGGGGGGGGGGAGGAGGCGGGGGTGTCGATTTAAAAAAAAGTGGTGTTCAAACCCCCCTCCCCCCCCCCCCCCCCCCGTTGAGCAAAACACAAAAAAATTGCTAACTAGCCCCCCCCCCCTCCCAACTTATTCGCCGCTAAATAAAGTGCTCATTACCCCCCCCCCCCCCCCCCCCCCCCCCCCCCCCCGCGCGCAAAGTCTCACTCTCACCTCTGGCTCAAAGTTGGCATCGCTAAGAAACCCCCTTGGCTTGTACGGGCTTAGAGGGCACTACTTTTTTTCGGGGAGGGGGGCCTCGAAAATGTGAAAAAATCACCCCCCCCCCCCTTGAGCGCCAGGGGGCCCATCTCCCCAAAAAGGTAAAATTAACGTGTTTTTATACCTTTTTTCCCCTCCCCCCCCCCCCCCCCCCCCCCATGGATCCGCCACTGGTATACTGATACAATGCATGAAGAAAAAAAAATTGGTTTGTATCAGTTTAGAAGCTATTTAAACAAAATGTATATCACAGGCTTTTGGTGGTCATTTTTTTTTTTTTTTTTTTTTTTTGGGGGGGGGGGGCCTTTTTCACTTTTTTTTCTCCTGAATATTAGAATTTTATTTTTGTTATTTGGCCTCAAATAGATATCAGAAAACGTTCCTATCATTGTATAAACCATGTCCACCATTATGGACCTGAAGCGGGTATAGGGGTGAGAAGATCACTTTCAATTGCAGAGGTTGGTACGCTCCAACGGGTAATTATGATAAGCGGTTATAAAAGCTCTATCATAGGTTTTCTCGCTCGATTTTGCAATCTGTTTATTCAGTCTAATACCAATACAAAGTTTTGGTATGGGGTCATGAATTTGGTTCAAATGAACATATTTGAAGCATATGCGACCCTACAATATTCAGTGATCGTTGTCGCGGTGGAAATCTATTCTAAAGTTATGAAATTAGAAATAATAAACTCTTTATGTTGTATAGCTCCCTCTCAAGGTCAATATATTAATTAAGCTATAAAACAATGTTTCTTGACTAAAATCGACCGATTAGCTATTCCCGTTTGGAAATCATTTTTCACAACTTTATGACATTTTCATGGTCGCAGCTACCATTATACGGCCGTATGGCGCTATTTGAAATTTATCAGAACTTACCGGGAGCACCGGTAAATTTTTATATTCAAATTTTCTCAAAATCAGAAGTGTTTTAGGGGCTAAATTTTCTAGAGCTTATATAACATCCACAGGGGCATCCAAATATATCAAAATTGAAAAGAATCACCACCATCCAATCATTTCAAAAATTCCCAAAACTTTGTATTACCTTTAAGAGCATTCAAATTCACGATAGTTCTGACGTTTGTTCATACATTCAAATTCATGCAACAAGTTTTTCAAATGAGTCGAGTATATGTAAATAAGGAGCATACGATTTAATGAATATAGGGTAATTTTGACTTTCCCCTCAACGTTTAATAAGCGATACTCAGCTCAGCCAACTGTCAGCTTCATTTTCGGACAGCCGTCACCTCTTTTTAGTTTTTTTTTTATAAAGTTACGTTTTCAGGCATGGATCAAAAGTCAAAAGTTTGAGATTGGGAACAGTGATGTTCAGGCATGCCATGCCCCCTGTTAATGTACCTGCCGCTTATCATAATTAATATGGTTGTACGGTACACGTAGTACACGACAAGACAATCATAACTTTATCCGCCAACTATACGGAGCCTATACGTGTCTCTAATCATAGACGTAATAGTCTTCCTAAACCGTTTTTACTTAAAGCTAATAATGTAGTCAGTATGCTGTACTTGATCTTGGCTAAGTATAAGAGGGTTTCGTGCAATGTGTAGCGGACACGTAGCATCATATGAAAGCGATGATTATTTTAGTCAAGGATGCTTCTAAAAAATGAAAAGCTCATGCAGCCAATATAGCCCCCCCCCCCCCCCCCCCCCCCCCCCCGTTTTGTATTATATTAAAATACAATGAACGGTATTATTTATTTGAACTTAAAAACAATACTAAATAGGCCTACTTGTCTATCAAATGTTTGATTTGAGAAATACCACCTGTCGCAATCGCTATACATACTACAACCAAGCAACCAACCAACCAACCAACCAACCAACCAACCAACCAACCAACCACCCTCTGATTTGCTGGTCAGCTATAGGGACTTCCCCGAAATACCGAAAACAAACTACGTCATTGTTTCCATACGTTTCCACTCCAGTACACGTACGTACACACGCCTCGTTCGTATACTGTATATGCATGGTGCATTGTGCCATGATCTATGATGCGATTAATTAGATGGGATCGGCGCCCGACGCACCATAACAATCGAACATCAATAACCAGGAAACTGTTCTTTTTAATTAAACCTCCTACAAAAACCTCCTATAAAAAGGGGTTTGGTAATCAGAACATTGGCTTTATAATAAGCATTGACATTGGAAGTGTGATTTTTGGACAACAAGCATTAGCTCCTGCTAACCTGCTAACAGAGCTACAGAATCAGAGTTGACGACATGCTTGATTTTGTGTAGTGCTATTATTCGGTGAGTACATGTACATGTAATGTACACCCGGGCCGCGTGTGTATCTATTTTTGTTTACCGCCACACACATGCGAGGACATTTTCTACTCTGACCCTCCTTTCATGTTATAGTGTCTATCGAATAGCCTTGTATATTGGAAACTGTTTAATAAAAACTCCTCCAACCAGACATAATTTCATGTAATCTAAACGGAATTTCTCGTGGTTGGCAGTACAATTAAAAGTCGGTAAGGGTGAAACCTGAAGGCCTAGAGAGTAGAGTAGGGAGGCCAATGCCCAAATCTAACATTTTAATTACTAATTTGTTTATAATAAAACAAACATTAAAAGAAAGGATTTTCTTTCACTAAGACAACTCACCCATCTGCCGACTCCAGAAGTACCATAAAATGGGAGATATCCAGCTATTTTCTAGGCCCTTCCTTCTCCGCCTGGCCGTACGTAAGACTAAGAGCCTTGAAACAATCAATTTCATGTCCCCGAAAATTACGTCGAGAATTAGACAGGCCCTAGGGAATAGGGCGTGTCATTGCCCATCCCATCCGTTGTACATGATCCGGCTAGCCTTGAATCGGTCACACACACCAACACAGTACTACAGGCCAGATACGGTAATTGCATGCAAGCCGCAATCCTGAAATCCTGAAATAGCCATGGCATGGAGGGTCAAAACATAATAGAGAGAAAGCTCGAAAGCCACTCATTGTAAACTAAGAAAGTGATCGAAATAAATAAATAGGCCTACCTTAGTTTTGAGATGTATTCCAATTACTATTTCCTCACGAGTAAATATCAATCTGACACTGCATTATCACAATCGATAAATCCAACTTGCAGCGAACACAATACGGAATCAAACATAGTCAATAGGACTGCACGGATCCAACATACGCAGACATATGATAGACATGTACTGACGGAGATATTTCTCTCTCTCTCTCTCACTTACCATATCATACACTAAAACACACACGTTCAAATCATGGCATTCATTACACTTCTCAATTGGAGTATAGACTGCTCGACACTGGTGTCTAGTGCTGAGAATAAGGTACTGTGTCTGAGACTACGAGAGATATGTCTGGCGCGTGACGTGGACCAGAGCTCATACATATTCATATTATGATGTCGCAATACCTCTATTTTGGGCTTGAACAATGGCATCACTGTTCACATTTTTTCTTCTCAATTTGAGATGGCTGTAGCTATCGGCCTCAAACCAACGCAAGATTGACAGAAACATCGTACTCTATCTACCTTTGAATGTGCAGTTTGTAAAAATCTGTATTTAAAAAGATATAATCTTTTTCTTGATATTTTCTAGTTGTTAAAAGTGACATTTGTGCACAATTAATATCTATCAAAAGTTCTTTGATATTAAATTGATTCCATATTTTTAGGCTCTACCTTCAGTCATTGAGAAGGATTTTAGTGAGCTAACCTCTACGCCCTCTAGGACCCCTCTAGTTTCTCTTGTGCGCGCGTTATTTTCGTCTGCTAGCCCAATTATTGGATTCAAATACGTCAAAATAAACTCACTTGTAACTCACTTGATCCAGGATTATTCAGTCTTTAGACTGTTGTTCCTATCCATGGTTTTGTTTGGTTGGGGTTGTCATCATATTTATCTGGGGCATCTTTCCACCATTTCTCAAGTCCAGATTTAAAATGATTCATAGTGGTACTCTCCACAACATCGCCTGGAAAACCATTCCACACATTGATTATTCTCTGGCTGAATGAGTTTTTCCTTAATGTCTTCCGGCATTTTAGCTTGTAAAGCTTAAGTGAGTGACCACGGGTGCGACTGCACTTTGTTCTGCTGAAGAAATGTTCTTCTTGAAGATTATCGAACTGGTGCATTATTCTGAACACTTGAATCATGTCAGATCGTTTCCGTCTGAACTGTAGAGTGGGGATTTTCAGTGCTTTAAGTCTCTCTGAGTAGTTTAAGTGTCTCACACTTTTGACAAGTTTCGTAGCCCTCCTCTGCACCTTTTCCAACTTATCCTTGTCCTTATTCAAAAGATGGTTCCATACTGTTGAGCAGTACTCTAACTTAGGTCGTACCAGGGTTTTATACAGGAGAACTAATGACTTTTCATCAAGGTGATGAAAGTTTCTCTTGAGGAGCCCAAGGATGGAATTGGCCTTGGCTGTAATTTTTCCGACATGCAGGCTGAATTTCAAGGATGGGTCAAAGGCGACTCCCAGGTCTTTTTCCTCAGTTACGTTGTTTATCATGGAGTTTGTTTTTGTGTCCATAGTGGATAACCTTGCACTTGGTATCGTTGAAAGGAAGCTGCCATCTTTTTGACCAGTCCATCAGAGCATCAATATCATGTTGCAAATTGTTGACATCTGAAGCACCATTTACTGGTCCATATACTTTGGTGTCATCGGCAAACAACGCCACACTAGAGTTTACTGCAAGAGGAAGATCGTTGATGTAGATGAGGAACAAGATCGGGCCAAGCACAGACCCTTGCGGAATGCCACTTGTTACATTTTTCCATGATGAGTAGGCTCCATCTACTCTAACTCTTTGCGTTCTACATGTCAGTAGGGCTTTGATCCACTTGGAGAATTTCCCTTGAATTCCATATGCTTCAATCTTTGCAATCAGCCTCATGTGAGGGACACTGTCAAAAGCTTTTAAAAAATCTAGGTAAATGCAGTCAAATGGTATTGAAAGGTCCTCAAGTTGTGACCATGTCTCTAATACTTCCAATAACTGTGAAGCACATGATCTTCCACTTCTGAATCCATGTTGTCTGGCAGAAAAAAGCTCATTCTTTTCCATGTGCTCTGCTATCTTATCCCTCACTATCTTTTCCATGACTTTGCAAGTTACAGATGTCAAACTCACTGGTCTGTAGTTACCACTGCCATCCTTACGTCCTGTTTTGTGTAATGGGACAACATTGGCTTTTTTCCATGCTGTTGGTACTTGTCCCTCATTCATTGATTTCTTGAAAATCAGATAGAGTGGGATACATATCACATCTGCAGTCTCTCTCAGTACCTTTGAGTGTATCTCATCTGGACCAGGGGATTGTCAGGCTTCAGTGTCTTGAGGTGTTTCAGGATGGTGTCCTCAGATAATTCTAGCTCTTCCAGGCTCTCTGCCACCTCTAATGGCACTGGCTTCGGGATCTGGTTTGTATCTTCTGTTGTGAATACACTAATGAAGAAGTCATTTAGTGTTTCTGCTTGATCCTCTGGATTATAAGCAAGTGATCCATCTTGTTTAAGTAGAGGAGGAATTCGTGAGTGATTTGCTGTTCCTTTCTTCACATACATGTAACTCCAAAAACTTTTAGGATTTTCCTTGATTTCTCTTGCAATCTGCCTTTCAAAATCTTGTTTTGACCTTTTCACCTCCTCTGTGGCTGCATTTCGAGCCTTTTTGTACATACTCCAGTTGTCGGCAGTACTGTTCTTTTGGTATTTGTTCCAGGCTTTATGCTTATCCTTTAGGTGTTTTCTTGTGGTTAGAGTCATCCATGATGGTTGAGCACTTTGTCCTATTTTGGCTTTAGGAATATGCTTTTCTACACTCTGTTTAACAGTGCATTCGAACAGTTTCCATGACTCCTCAATGTTCTAATTTGTAAGCTCTGCTTCCTAATTGACTTTCTTTATGTCTTCTTTAATGGCACCATAATCTCCTTTGTAGTATTTGTATATAGTTCTGTTCTTCTTAGCCACTTCTCCTAGGTTTACATGGAAGCAAAGTACTCCATGGTCACTCTTTCCTATGGGTGGGTTAACGTTCACGATGTCAATGGTCTCATCATTGTTGGTAAGCACCAGGTCTAGCAGACTTTCCCTCTGTCCTTCTCTAAATCTTGTTGGCTTAATTTGTAACATGCTGGCTCAAATATAGGTCATTAATATTGTCCAGTATATAAGAAGCTGGGTGGTCTTCTGAGCAATTTGCGACGTTTCTAGCCCAATCAATGTCTCTAAGATTCAGATCTCCAATTATCATCAGATCACTATTTCTATCGCTTGCCTCTGTCATCAAGGAGCATAAATTTCTAGAGTTCGTGTCAGAAGAACTTGGGCTCCTGTAGACATTTCCGATTAAGAGTTTTCTGCCATCATCAACTTGGATCTCACACCATACAGACTCTTCAAATTTGGTCATCAAGTATATTTATCTTGACGAGGACATTTTGGTTGACACGTATGTTGCAACTCCTCTCCTTGCAGCTGGGGAAATGAACATATCATATCCATTGAGCTTTAGTTCAATTTCAGCATTTACATGATCTTTGGAATGTTTGGGGAGAATCTCTTGAACACAGATGACACCAGGTTTCTCCAATCTTACTCTGGCCTCAAACTCTTCCATTTTGTTGGTAAGTGTGTCCACATTAGTGCATAAGACTTTAATCTTTCCAGCTTTTATTGGTCGTTCTATCATTCCCCGTTATATCAGAATTATCATTCCCTGTTATATCAGAATTATCATTTGCATCATTCCCAACATCAAAAGAGTTGCTCTCTGTTTCAGTACTAACATCACTACACTTTCCTTCTGAATTTTCCACAACTTCAGTAGAGTTACTTTTTGCAACATGTGTAAATACTGTACAATTGCTGGTGGCATGTGCAGGTGTCTCTGTGCTTGTTGGTGCAATAAAAGGTGCTACATGAAGTGCTTGTATGGGTGCAGAGTAAAAATGTCTCATTCCTTTTCCATGTACTTCTATGGGTTTGCAGTACGTACCTTGGGCCTGAGTGTGGGAAATCTCCTGGCCCTGCACTGTCCCTCTCTCTGTCTTGCCTTGTTTCTGAATGTACATTCCAATGTTTACAACTTTCCCTCCTCTCCTGATCCATTTTGCTTCTGTATCTCCAGCACTGACAGACTGTTCCTTTTTTGCCTGCAATTCCTTCCTAAGTCTGATGTCTTCCGTTCTTTCTCTAGGAGTCATATCATTCCTGATTGTAATGTGTTTGGTTTCATCATTCTCTCTAAGCTTCTTTGCTGACTTCAGAATATTGTCTCTTTGATGTTGATCGTTTACTGATACTCTCATGGGGCGTGGATTTTGTTGTTCATTCTTCAGTTTTCTCTGGCCCAAACGTCTACAATCAGTGATTTCGATGGTTGTGCTTGTAATCTCTCCAAAGATTTTACTGACGTTGGCAATATCAGTTTCCTTCCTTTTTATGGGATCTGGGTCTTCACTTTCTCCAATACTGAAGATGATTAAGTTCTGCCTGTTTCTATCTTCCATTTCATTGATATACATAGCTGCTACCTCTTCAGTTCCTTCAGCTCTATTGGATTTCAGTTCCTCAACTTCTGAAGAGAGCTTCTCTAATTCCTTTGTCAGTTCACTTGTATTGCTTCTGAAATGAAATATTCTATGTTATTTCTTATCCCTTCGACTTCTACTTTTTCCGCTTTTTTGGACATGGCCATTTCCAGCTGTTGCATTCTACCAGACAGTTTTTCAAAAAAGGCTTCGCACCTCTCCTCAATGTCAAAGTCATCTCTGACTGCGTGGAGTGCTGGTGCTTTGCAGCTCGGGTAGTACCAGTGGAAAGCAGAGTCTGATAGAAGATTACACTGATCTGCACTCATTCTAAGACATTTGATACAGTATGGTTCCTCACATCTCCCGCATACAACAAACTTGTCATCTCGGTCACCAAATTCCTCATCGCACATCTTACATACCCAGTATCCCTCTCCTTCATTGTTCCTATCAACATCCACTGCTTGTGATAGGCTGGGCGCTACAGTAGTCTTGTTTTTAGCACCTCTCGTCTGTATTGTCCTTGCCATGGGATGGCTATCATTTTTGTCTATACTCCTACATGTATGTGGATGTAGACTCTCAATGGCTTGTTGTCTATTCTTTTTGCCTTTTGGACGACAGCTACATGTAGCTCCTTTTCCTTCGAAAAGATTCTTTCCGTTGCTATTCATGATTCAGCAGGAAAATTATTATATCCAAAATAATGGTTCAGCCAGCTGTCTATGCAATTATAATCCTTGTGCATCAAGCCAATTGTAAATGCCTTCAAAATTCAAAATCAAATCGAATAAAGTTTGAGAGTAAGACTGAGACTACACTGTGTCTGATTTCATACTCACAATCACGGCCAAGAAGTACAGAATTCACAACAAATTTTCCAACCAAAAAGGGTGAGGAAAAAATCAGAATGCAAGATCGTCAACAAATGGTGAAAGACCGTTACAGATCCGTTTTTATAGGTATGTTGTGGAGTGTACAATTGTATTTTTATGCCTCCGCCACCGAAGGTGGTGCCAGAGGCATCATGTTTTCGGGTTGTCCGTCCGTACGTCCGTCCCGTTTGACCGTTATCACAATATCTCAAGAACCATTTAAGATTTAAACTTAAGACTCGGGAATAGTATTTATCACCATAGGAAGACGATCTGATTAGATTTTGGAGTACGTAGGTCAAAGGTCACAGGTCACAGAGGTCAACTTATGAAATTCCTTGTATTGAGTTTGTTAGCGCGATATCTCAAGAACCATTTGAGATTTAAACTTCAAACTTAAGGATAGTATGTATCACCATAGGAAGACGATCTGATTAGATTTTGGAGCACGTATGTCAAAGGTCAAGGGTCACAGAGGTCAACTTATGAAATTCCATACATTGAGATTGTTATCATGATATCTCAAGAACCACTGGAGATTTAAACTTCAAACTTAGTGATAGTGTGTATCACTATAGGAAGACGATCTGATTAGATTTTAGAGCACGTAGGTCAAAGGTCAAGGGTCACAGAGGTCAACTTATGAAATTCCATACATTGAGATTGTTATCATAGTATCTCAAGAACCACTGGAGATTTAAACTTCAAACTTAATGATAGTGTGTATCACCATAGGAAGACAATCTGATTAGATTTTGGAGCACGTAGGTCAAAGGTCAAGGGTCACAGAGGTCAACTTATGAAATTCCATACATTGAGATTGTTATCGCGATATCTCAAGAACCACTGGAGAATTTTCACTTCAAACTTAATGATAGTATGTATCACCATATCATAATATCTCAAGAACCACTGGAGATTTAAACTTCAAACTTAATGATAGTGTGTATCACCATAGGAAGACAATCTGATTAGATTTTGGAGCACGTAGGTCAAAGGTCAAGGGTCACAGAGGTCAACTTATGAAATTCCATACATTGAGATTGTTATCATGATACTGTATCTCAAGAACCACTGGAGATTTAAACTCCAAACTTGTTTAAATTGCTCTATGGCGGAGGCATCATTTTCAACTGCGCGCAGTCAAAATTCCATCTAGTTGTTATATATATTATTCCATAGCGGGGTCTAGATATTTTTTTTCTTTATTTTTTTCTTCTGGTAATTTTCTGACTTGGACGACGAGCGCACAAATCATAGGCGTAGAAGCCTTACGCCTGGGCATTGGCCTCCCTACCTAGAGGTCTATATCATTATTATTTACATGTATATGCCCTAAGGGCAGACCTTACTTCCTAGGCCTATGGCCAATTCGAGTTCAGCCTTCAGGACGTGGCAAAATCTGTTTGAACACCTTGTGCTCTGAAATGTTTGGGAGATTAGAATAGAAAATTTTGTATGTGAAATTATGAATGGAGTGACTGAGGTGTCAGTTGTTCAGCTAGAGCACATTTGATAAGCAAATTTTGAGCTTTAATACATGTGTGTACTACTCGGTATATTAGCAATGGCCAATGGCATGCAATGTTGATATGAGAAATCCTTTTTGTTTCTTTGATACAGATCTGGATCATCATCGTCATTAATAACCTTGATTTCAACTAAAGATGGCAGCTAGTGGGGAATCTGCAAGGGAACCAGAAGAAGGAACGTGGGAGGAGCCCCCTTCAAGTCCTAAGTCACTCACCAGCCAGGAGCCGTCTTTGCCACTCCCACTCAAAATGCCAGGATTCCCAAACTCCAATGCACCTTATACTAGAGGAACCTCAGATGAGGGGTTTCCATTGAGTCCTGAGACTCTTGAAAGTCCCACCACCCCAAGAACAGATCTTCTTGCAGATATTCAGAAACTAGAGGAGAGGCTGAAAAAAATGTTTGAGCTGCTTGCGAGCTTGGCTCAACTAAGAGAAGGTACAAAGACGGAGCAGCAGTATTTGAGTGGAAGGTTTGAGGAACTGAAATGGGTTCACATTGATTCAAAGCAGAAGTATCTGGAGCTGAAGCACATGGTGGATCGAATGGAGGATAGACTGAAGATGGAGGATGAGAAGCAGAATGGAATTAAAGACAAAGTAGCAGAAGAAGTTGAAGTGAGGGTTAAGGAGGAGATGGATAAAAGGAAGAGTGAGTACCTGGCTGAAATAGAAGAAAAGATGAAGGCAATGATGATCAAGGAACAGTCAAAAAGAGAAGAAAGAGAGATGGAACTGCGTGTACGTCAGCAGCGTTCAACTGAAGAGATGACAGAGAGAAGAGTCGCTGAGGTGAGAGAAGCGATGCTTGAAGCTCACAAGCAACGTGATGAGGTCAAGAGAAGATTTCAAGTGACGGTGGTGAAACTGCAAAAAGAGCAGAAGAAGAATGCCAAACTCTTACAGAAGATCCAGGAGCTGGAGATGCGCTGCCAGCATCTGGAGGAGGAAAATACTCGTCTACGACTGACCGACATTGTCAACCAGACAAATTTCACCTACGAGGGTCAAATGCTGGAGTGCTTCTCCTGCAGGAAAGAGTATTCCACCCATGATAATCATGCTGAGGGCTGCAAGTTTCACCCAATTCCTTGCATGCCATATGAAACGTGGCGTAACTGCATCCCCACGGAGGAGCTGCCGTCTGATTTTACGGTCAGCCGATCAAGCCGTTTCCACTTCTGGGCTTGCTGCAATGTCCTGGCAAGTCGGAGGCCTGAGGGATGCTGCCATGGGCGCCACCATCAGCAATGGGAGATGGACATCATGATGAGACAGGTCCTGGTCGAGGGATCAGAGCATTCTGCTTTTACAGAGCCTCTCAAAGTTCAGTAAAAATACTTTAAATCTCCAAATCTGAATGTATTCATATTTTATTACACCACTGTACAGTGTAGTACTTAAAATGAATGAAAGGTGACATTTGATTCATATTTAAAGTCACATCTTAAGAACTTTGAAGTATCTTTTTCAATTAGATTATCATCCAATGTTTGTTATCTACATGTACATGTATTCACAACACTTACTTTCTTGAGGTACTAGTAAATATTTAATGATACATGTACTCATCAAGTATTAATTGAAAGGCTACATGACGATTTATCATCAAAATAGTAGAATTACATTTATTGTTTTGACGATTATTTGTACTGAACAGGGAGTTCAATGAATGAGTGAACCGGTTTGAGACAGCTTGATGTATTCCGGATTAGAGAATAAGGCATTAATCTGTAAAAAGATGGTTTATTTGAACAAACTCATTGCAGTCTGCCTTGAACTATACTCGTTTACAAATTGAAAGCAGTACCATGGGTAAATCAAGTTGCCCTTTGTTTTTAAAAGTGTGGATAAAACTATTTCTTTTTTTAATTTGTCATAACTTTAGTTTTCTGTGTTTATACATTTCACTATGCAAGTGCAGTTACGTGCATTATTCTTTTACTCTACATCTTGCCCACAGTGAAAAGAATACAGATGAGCAATAAGTGATTCTAAAAGCACTGGAAACTGAATAAGTGTTTAGGTTTTATAAAAAGAAAAAAAAAGAAAAAAAGTACAAAACTTAAAATGAACTCAAAATGTAATAAGAGCAAATTCCTGAATATCTCTTGTAAACGAACCCATTCTTTTTCGCTTGCTTGAATTCCAATTGTTTTGGAAAAATTATCTAAGTCCGGTATATGGTTCTTGTAAGCCCCATAAAACTTGAAATTGGATGAAGGTTAGATTAGGAGTGTATATACATGTAATTATACATGAAAATTCTTTTTATGAGTGTTGTAATGTTGAACAAGAAAATTTGTATTGCTCATATTCACACTATTGTTATACAGAACTGTATTCATACATATTGTAGTTATCCATTAAAGACATACAGTGTATGTTAAGAAATACATTTACACATACAGAGTACATGTACAATGTAGATGTACTTATATTTTCCTGATTTGAGATCAAACACTTTATAATATTGCATGTTGTGATAAAAATTACTCTGTTGATTATAAATCTATCTTGAAATAAGAAAGAAAGGGATTTTTTTGGTGTAAATTCAGAATATGTAGAATCAATAGCCTTGTAGACAGAAACCAATGCCTGTAGATATATACAGTACTGTCTTTTCTCTTTTATATATATTTGAAATATACAATGCAAATTGTGTGATTTTGCAATCTAGAAATTTGGATTACTGAGATGTGGTAGAATGGTTGTTGCAGTGTCTAGATGCATTTTTATCTCTTTTGTATACTTAAACCAAGTGCTGTCTTTCATTTCCAGTACTCCTAGAATTATCAGATTTTATTTTTCATTGGCAGATTTTTTAGGTGATATTTTGATTCACATGTTTAATACCATTCCTCCTTTTGTATGCCTGTAGATGTAGTAGGATTATAGGATACATGGTACAACAATGTTTACTTTACTTACTTACTTACTTTACTTTAATCCATCGATGTTGGTAGGACAGAGCCTGTTCATCAATCGATTGAATTCCTTTGCATCAATACTTCTGTTTGTTGTGGTTTCATGTCGAGGTGTGTGTGTGGAGGGTGGAATAGTTCTGCATTCTTCTATTAACTTTCAAAGTCATATACTGAAGGTGATTTCTTCCAATAGTTATCGAGTTTGTTTTTGAAGGCATTTACAGATGGGGCATTAACCACTTCTTCAGATAGGCTATTCCATGTGTCCACTACTCTATTCGAGAAAAAGAATTTCCTGATGTCGAGATGTGCAAATGTCTTCTCTAATAATAATAATAATAATAATAATAATAGCCTAATAGTCCACTCCAAATTTTATTAAACCGAAACGGAAATTCTTTTTGCCCAATTGATCGTGAGCCCGGCAGCCACTGAGCAGCACCAGGTCGATGCTGCTCGATCTATCCCTTATTGTTGAACGCCAAACAAGGTAGCAACAACTCCCATCTTTTAACGTCTTTTGGTATGACGCGGCCGGGGTTCGAACCCACGACCTCCCGGTTGTTTGGCGGACGCTCTACTGACTGAGCCAACACTCCGGTGTACTCTAGTTTCAGAGAATGGCCTCGTGTTCTGTTTTCCTTGCATAAATGTTTAATATAGCATGTGTACATGGAGATTAGCATGAAGACTGTATTATAGTATATGTAGCCGTGTCATCTGATATTCCGTGAAATAATTAATGGACCATTTGATGTTGTAGTTTTGAAGTCTTGCTTAGAAGATTTGGTAGAACTATATATTCCAAAAGTGATAATTATTAACCCAGATGTACACAACATACATTGTGTAGTAAAGTACCATGTCTTTCACTGTGTGACATGTTTAAACAAATCTTTGTACAAACCTGCAGTTAGACTTAGACTCACAGGCTGAGAATGTCTTGAATAAATAAATAAAGATTAGGGTACATAAATAAGTACTTGCTCTGTAGATGAATGAATGAATGGATAAACAAGTTTGTTTGCCTGCCAAGTAAGTAGGCTGGTATTGAATGATACATTGTAAGAAACCGTAAAATAGCAACTATGTTGTCTACTTTTAAAAATGTTCATTCTCAATTTTTCAAAAAAACTAACAAGGCCCTAGATTTCTAATGCAGCTTTCTTTTCTGCGCAGATAATGCAATTATTGTGATAAATTACTGGTGTTTCATTTTAGTGTTTTTATTTGAATAACTTGCTATATACAGTACATGTAGGTAGTAGGCCAGTATTTATACAGAATAATGTAATCAGTACACTTGTTATAAATTCATTGCCAGTACCATACTTTTGTCAGAGATGCCAACTGTTCCATTTTTGCCGTATTTGTTCTGTTTTTTTGCTATGAATACGGCAGTACGTTTTTTGTATGTTTTGTTACATTTTTTTATTTTTTTTTATTTTTCTGCGCACATTGTGAACAACCCACGTGTGCTGTATGCACGTCGTGCTCCGATCCGGGTACGTATACGTGGTACTGCCGGTTTTTTAAGCTGCTAGATTGGGGCGATATGTTAAGGTGAGGGATTTTTTCAAAAATACTGTTTTTTGTTGATGAAGGTTGGCATCTCTGGATTGTGTAGAAGAAAATTGGGTAGGGTCAGTAAATGTACTGTGTATGTCAGTTAATATTTATCTTCAAATACTTGCCATGTGATGCCAAACAAAGTTAAAATTTAATGTAATCCCTACTTATTTGTCTTCTTTCATATTTTCTTTTTTTAGTTGCTGCAAATACGGTTGTGGTACTTATCACTGCGCACTTATTGTATCCCCCGGCAGTATGCCGGTGGGGTACTTTGGATTCAGCAGCGTTACGCCGCCGCCGCCGCCGCCGCGTCATATTCTTGTGTGCGCTCTCACTGCCACATTTCTTGATGGATTTCTTTCAAATTTTGTATGGAGGTGTATCCTGGTATAATCTACATACCTATAACTTTTGGTGATGCTGCCCCCAGTGTTCCGTCTTCTATAGGGTACAAGGCCATATTTCTGTGGATGGTTTGTGTGCGCTCTATAGGCCACATTTTTAAAGGGATTTTGTTCAAATTTTGAACGAAGGTGTATCTTGGTATAATCTACAAGTCTATAGATTTTAGTGACGCTGCCTCCAATGTTCTGTCTTTTATAGGGTCAAAGGTCATATTTTGATAGATGTCTTGTGTGCACTCTAGTGTGCGCTCTAACTGCCACATTTCTTGACTGATTTCTTTCAAATCTTGTATGGAGGTGTATCCTGGTATAATCTACATACCTATAACTTTTGGTGATGCTGCCCCCAGTGTTCCGTCTTCTAGGGTACAAGGCCATATTTTTGTGGATGGTTTGTGTGCACTCTATAGGCCACATTTTTAAAGGGATTTTGTTCAAATTTTGAACGAAGGTGTATCTTGGTATAATCTACAAGCCTATAGATTTTAGTGATGCTGCCTCCAATGTTCCATCTTTTATAGGGTCAAAGGTCATATTTTGATAGATGTCTTGTGTGCACTCTAGTGTGCGCTCTAACTGCCACATTTCTTGACGGATATCTTTCAAATTTTGTATGGAGGTGTATCCTGGTATAATCTACATACCTATAACTTTTGGTGATGCTGCCCCCAGTGTTCCGCCTTCTATAGGGTACAAGGCCATATTTTTGTTTGTGTGCGCTCTATAGGCCACATTTCTAAAGGGATTTTGTTCAAATTTTGAACAAAGGTGTTTCTCGGTATAATCTACAAGCCTATAGATTTTAGTGATGCTGCTTATATTAAGGTTCATTATAGTTTACTCTAGACCTCCACAAATTTGGTGCTGCTACCCCCCAGTATTCCATCTCTTATAGGGTCAAAGGTCATATTTAAAGGAATATCTTGTGTCGCTATGCAAATCACATTTCTTTCAAATTTTCTATAAATATGCATCATAATCTGATCTACACACCTATTGTTTTGGTGATGCTGCTCCTAGTCTTGACAATAGTCTGAGCCACTTGCGGCAATCTCTACATCATCCTTTTGTTTCACAAAGAGGAGAGGGAATCTTTGTCCCTCCTTCCACATAAGGATAACACAAAATCGCTGCCACTGCCGGGGGATACATTCGCATTGCGCGGCAATACAGATTGCGATATTTCTAGTTTCTTTAGAAATACTACGTGCCACGGATGAATCCTTGGTTAACTAATCACATTTCTATTTGCTAGCTAGTGCATTATCTTTCATGCAGGCATAACAGATTTTGTTTCGCACTAGCAATTTGTTTACTGGAAAATACTGTAAACTGTAATATATTTGTCATTATTTCTTACAAATTATGCATGAACACGTTCTGAACACAATTATTGCACTTTGTGCCTGCCCTTCCCAGTGTATGATATCACATAAGGGATTAATCTCAAAAGTATTATTATTCATTAAATGAACAAAGCCTATGGCGATCCATATTTCAGTCAATTACTGGTTAGTGCTCTGTACTGAGAAGTTGGCTTATCGGTCATCCTCTATTTTTTTAACAGAATTAATCATTTTACAATTGCTGTGAATTTTGGGAAGATAATAAACCTTCTTTTACACCCAAAGAAAAGTTGTATGCAAGCTTATTTGTAAGCCTAACCAAAAAGTTTTTTGTTGTCAAAATTATGTTGTGAATTATTGCAATCTACTTTTTATGCATCCGCTCAGGCGCGTACGCAGGGGGGGGGTTTGGGGGGTTAAACCCCCCCCTTTGGAAATTTTTTGTGTGTAAACCCCCCTAAAAAAAACCTAAAACCCCCCCCCCCCCCCCCCCTTTTGGATTTTTTTTTTTTTTTTTTTTTTTTTTTTTAATTATTAAAAAAAAAAAAAAAAAAAAAAAAAATTATTCCCATGGCCGACCTAAAAAAAGGTGACCTTACCCCCCCCCCCAACGGAGCAAAATGTCAAATTTCCAAATTTCGAGACCAAAAAAAAAAAAAAAAGTGTCCTCTTACCCCCCCCCCCCCCCCCCCCCCCCCCCCCCCCCCCCCCCCCCCCCCCCCCCCCGCTTATTCAGCGGTCGGCTGAGTCGTTGCGATTTTTTTGGGACCAAAAAAAAAAAAAAATGTGTCCTCTTACCCCCCCCCCCCCCCCCCGCTTATTCAGCGGCTGGCTGAGTCGTTGCGAAATTTTCGGACCGATTTATAAATGTTAAAACCCCCCCCTTGAAAAAATCCTGCGTACGCGCCTGCATCCGCTACAAAGTAGCCGGAGGCATTAGGTTTTCTGGTTGTCCGTCCGTCCGTCCGTACGTCCATGCGTCCCGTTCTCGTGATCGCGTTATCTCAAGAACCGATTGATGGATTACCACCAAACTTGAACCATGCATGTATCTTACAGAGCCAATGAATTGACTAGATTTTGGGGTCACAAGGTCAAAGTTCAAAGGTCACAGGGCTCATTATGTATGCAAAATAGCTCGTTATCGCGTTATCTCTAGAACCGATCAGATGGATTCCTGCCAAACTTGGGTCATGTATGTATCTTGCAGAGCCAATGAACTGATTAGATTTTGGGGTCATGAGGTCAAAGTTCAAAGGTCACAGGGCTCATTATGTATGCACAAATAGCTTGTGATTACATTATTATGAGAACCAAAAGACAGATTACTATCAAACTCAAGACATGTACATATATGTATCTTGCAGAGCCAACGAACTGATTAGATTTTAGGGTCATCAGGTCAAAGGTCATGGGGATCAATAAGGATGCCTATAAATAGCTTGTGAATGCATTAATAAAGACGACAGATGGATTACAATCAAACTTGAATTTTAAAAGTTGCTTCCGTTTTGGTTTGTAATATTGCTCTATGGCGGAGGCATTATTTTCGACTGCGCGCAGTCGAGTTCCATCTAGTTTCATTTAGATTTATTTTTCTTTTTTATTATTTCAAGTTATATAATGAAGGTAATTGCACATGGAGGATAAGGGGTATGGTGTTTGAAATAATAAGGGTGGTTATAATGATATGTGACGTCACTGATGACTATAAGGACATTGATAACAGTGGTGTTGAAGATGAGGATGATTATCATCATCCTCGTCATGACCTTGCTTGAATGAGGATGTTTTTGTTTAAAGAGAAGGTTGAGTTCTCGGAAGAGGTGAAAAATAATTTGTGAGCATTATCATATTACGTGCAAGTGTGGAAGAATATCAGATACAAAGTGTTCCCTGAAAAGCATGGCTCTTCAAATGTCTTAATATTCTAAATGTGGCATGCAACATCATACAGATCAGGACGGATTTTGATGCCACATCTTTCTGTGTACAGTGCTTGTAACTTTACCAAGACTGGGCCAAATTCCTTATCTTTTTGATGATTCCAGAACCTTGCAGTATACACCAATACTTATCAACCTTTTCTGATCAATTACACAACGTTTCTTTCACAATGCAATCGCATTACCAGAACTCAACTTTATCTTTAAGATGATGCATATGGTGTTAAATAATGATGAAGTTGGTCATGGTTGTAGTGATTGTTTATTGTGGTGGTGGTGGTGGTGGTGGTGGTGGTGGTGGTGGTGGTGGTGGTGGTGGTGGTGGTGGTGATGGGGTGACTCGACATTGATGTTGCTCCTGTGACAATTGCCCCTGGCTTTATTCTGTCAAAGGTATAGGGTAGGTGTATTCGGATTGCAATAAGGTTGAGGGTTTGGTTGAGGGTTAGGTCCTGGGATGAAGTTAAGAATATAAGAAACTGACGTGAAGCAATTGTCGCAGGAGCAAGTGTCGTACAACTGCTGCTGATGGTAATGATTACATGTATTTTGATGATGAAACTTAAAACCAAGACATAAAAAGTATAACGACGTTGAAGTTCAAGAGAGTGAGAACAAGGATAATAATGTGACATTGCTAATCATAGAAAACCAGTTAAAATGAAGAAAAAACAAAGATGATAGCACATGTACTTGGCACAGGTTATGTTTATACTTTCATATTCACTTCGTGCATTAGCCCTATACAAAGTGATTGCAAACATTGACAACATGCACCCCCCCCCCCCCTAAAATTTTTCTTTTTTTTTTAAATTCCAAGATCGGTTGAACTTTTTTTAGACCCCTCCCCAGGACGTCGATCAATTACATGTATATGCCCTCCCCCCTCCCCAAACATCAAACTCTGGCTGGGGCCCTGCCTACGCCACAAAAGGGGTTCTTCTCTGCGCTGCTGTGGCCATCACAAGTTTATGACACCCTTCTCTGTCTGCTGTTGCTCTCATTGCCTCTGACAGCTTTTTCCCTGTCCATATGTGGATATCTTTGAACAGAAGGGGTTACACGCTCTTATCCAATCAAAGGTAGAAAATAAAGAATTGCATGCACATAATGCCGATTAAATAACCATGTTTGTATTTAATACAGTATACAATACAAATATAACAAACATCATTCCATTGTGCATCCATGTTTCATAAATAAGAAGAAAATAATATGTACCAGTAAATAGAATTACAGTGTAGGAAATACACACATAAGTACTGAAAAGAAATAGAAGGAAAAAAACTGATTAACTTCCAAAAAATTATTAACCACAAATTAAGGTTATCTTCACATTAGTGATACACACTAAAACATACTAAATAACAACTACGTATTGATGGAGTGCCTTTAGCACGTTGCTCAGTGGATAGGAGCGCTATTAAAATTCCCAATCCTAAATATTAATACATCACACGTTTCATGTACTTTACATTAACTTGTATCATAATTCACTAAAAAGAATGATTGGGTTTAGTTTGTATAAAGTTTTAGAAGTCCCCTTTTGAAAAATTATCCCAGATATAAAAGATGTATTTATAACAAAGGCTCCATACAGAAATTATTTACTCATAAGTACAAGGAGAATGAGAATTACTAAACAAGAATTAACATACTGTGATAAATAAATATGTCATGAAAAAATTCAATAATTTGGATCATCTTCTGTTTTAAACTTGATACTTGCAATACAAATATTGTAATAGTTGACAAGATCTATTTGTCCAATTAATAATTTCAACTAATTACAATTTTCATTGAGGTATTGGCATCAAATTTAACAATCAATATACCATTTATTTTTACTACTACATGGCCATGTGTTTAATCAAATGAAGACACTGCCATTGGCTTTCACAAGGCTTGTTTAAAATGCAACATATCAGAAGTGTGCATACATGTAGTAGGCAGTACTAGACACTGATTACACTAAATAACTTTATGTAGTTCATCATAATTTGGAGGGTATCTTTTCAGTTTGGTCATGTGAATATTCAGGCTCAGAGTATTGCTCCATGAATGAAATTTTGGCTACAGATGGTTGGTTATTGACAATAAACCTTGCCAGTAGAGGCCAGGTACTGCTAGCTTGTATTCAGACATTGGCAGAAAAGAGGAAAAATGAGGAAGAAAACAAAAACATTGAGTGATATAATGCAAGTAATTCAGTCTTTTGATCGATAATGGGCATCCTTGGGCTAAATGCGCCTTGCCTGGATTGAATCGAGTGTTGGCCAAAGCACACCATGCATAGAATATACGGTAGGTCATAACCTTGATTTGGGGAACTTTAAGAATTCTTCACAAGAGGGAAAATAAGAGGAACACATTACAATGAAAAGACAGGGGCGATAGTGAGCACTAAAAAAAAAAAAGGTTTTTGGTTTTCCCCTCAACCACGCCCCCCTTGAGTAAAAAAAGAGAAGAGGATTCGCAGGGAAAAAATGGCATCTAACAACATTCCCCCCTTCCGAGTAAGAAAATTGGGGGAAAAATAGGGCAAAATAGGGAAGATTAGAGAAAATAACTGGGAAATCGGTAAAATCAGGATAAAAGAGGGAAGAAAAAAAAAAATCGGGAAACCGATTTAAATCGGGTTTTCATCAGGCCTAAAAAAACAAAAGCAAAAACCAAAATTTGAATAAGGGAATTGAGTGTTAGCCAAAGCACAACATGATCAGAATATATGGTAGGTCATAACCTCGATTTGGGGAACTTTAAAAATTCTTCACAAGAGGGAAAATAAGAGGAACACATTACAATGAAAACAACAACAGCAAAAACCAAAATTTGAATAAGGGAATTGAGTGTTGGCCAAAGCACAACATGATCAGAATATATGGTAGGTCATAACCTCGATTTGGGGAACTTTAAGAATTCTTCACAAGAGGGTAAATAAGAGGAACACATTACAATGAAAACAACAACAGCAAAAACCAAAATTTGAATAAGGGACACCCTTGGGCTAAGAGCATATTTGCCAAAGCACATCATGCTCAAAATATAGGGCATAGCTAAGATTTGGGGAATTTCAGGAATTCTTCGCAAGAGAACAAAATTACCCCGGTACATATTAATTGAAACCACAAAGAAGAAAAAAAAAATTGAATGATAATGGGCACCCTTGGGCTAAGAGCATATTGGGCAAAACATGTCATGCTCAAAATAAAGTTTATACTCAAAGTCTACATTTGGGGGACTTTCAGAAATCTGATACCAATCAACTCTAAAGGCTCTTGTGAAGTAAACTTCCTTACATTTTTATGACATTTCTTCTTTTAGAAGGTAACTAAACATCCGAATACAAATTCATAAATTTTTATTGATATATTACTACTATCAAACACAATGAAAAAAATGTGCAAGAGAACTACATACTGTAGAGTCACATGAGAGATATACATATCATTAAATATAAATTTAAAAGAAATGAAAATGCTAAATTTTCTTCAGGAAGCAGGAAATTAAAATTTATTTTAGCACAATACTTTACACATTACCTCCTTCTTTTAATTCAGTATCATATTTCATTCGAATCGGGAGACATATTGGATATTTTCTCTCTACTTCATCATAGGTACTATAAATATCTCTTGTGCTATGAGATCCTGTAAAGATTCAATATTCAATATTCAAGTTCCTATTGTCCGTATATCATAATACAGAAATTTGTTTCCCATTGGTGTTACATACAATAATTATAAACAAAAAGGCATAAACATGATAGCTGAGAGCCAGAAGGGTGTTTAGTTAATGCTGAACAAAAATGAGTCGACACCCTTTCAGCCCCTAGCTCTTGCCACGCCTAGATTTCATAGCATTGAGCACATTTTCTGTTGCACTTTCTCTTTTATACATTGTATATACATATTTGGTATAAATGCCATAGAAGTATTTACAGTTTTCCTTGCTATCCTCATACCTCACTTTGATCACACAGAGAAGACTTCCTCATCCTGCATGCTCCTTTGAAAGATGTTCATGCCTTGGTATATAGTCGTTTGTGAATTAGGCAACTTGGCGAACACTGAGCAAACAGGTATTACGCACCCGTGCGGACGTACGCACAAAGGGACACTAGTACGCAAGGAGCGTAATACCCATTGGCTCAGTTTGCTGCCCTCTATATACCCACGCATGAGCAACTTGAAAATATCTAGTATCTCTCTGTAGAAACTATTTTCCATGAACGTTCATTCAGAGTCTACTCATCTCCCCTAAATGCCACTCTTTTTTTTCTTCTGAGGGCATACAGCATCATTCTTCTCTATGTATCTTCTCCATCATATAGATATTTGGCCAAGCGCGACCTTGCTTTGGTTGAATAAAGCAGCTCTCATACCCCTGTATGCTCTTCTGTACTTATCTGTCTGCTATTTCCCTGAATAACAGTCCTCTTTGCACTCAACTCAGCTCAAATCCAGCTCCCGATTCAATGGCATAGAGCAGTTTGTCTCTCAGAGTCTCCTCATCGCTGAACTCTGGTAGTTTGAGGAGGTTCAAACACATCTGTCTGCTATTTGCCATGAACGTAAGGTCTGTTACGCTCTCACCTCAGCTTGAGGTCAGCTCCTGATTCAATGGCATAGCACAATTTCTCTCTCAGGATCTGCTCATCAACGAACTCCAGTCGCTTATAGAGGTATAAATACACATGTCTGGTATTTGTCACAAATATACATCCTTTTTGCACTCAGCTCAGCTCAAAGCCAGCTCCTGATTCAATGGCATAGAGTAGTTTTTCTCTCAGGGTTTCCTCATCGCTGAACTCTGGTAACTTGAGGAGGTTCATACAGGTGCTGGCTGTGGGTAGCCTGTCAAGCTCACTACCACCATGGTGAATGCAGAACGCTGGGTAGAGTTCCTACAGGAGGATGGAAACCAAAATAAAGAGAGAGAATAACTGGAATAATGTACGTGTACATCTTTCTCCAATTACAAACACAATAAACAGCTACTTTTAGGCTCTTAAGAAAAAAACTGCATTTACAAAGGAACATCGATCTAGTTGACTATTTTGAGGTACAAGGGCTTATTCTTTTTCAAAGAATATTCATGGTATTATAAATTAAACAAATTATCCACTACTCTCTAACAACCAAACCTACTGTTTAAGACAGCCCAGAGAAACAATAAATGGCTACTATAAGAAAGGTTTAGTAATGCGAAAATTATCCAACGACGATGGAAAACGCCATAAAAACCAACAACAGACAGGGGGGCATTTCTGAGCAGAAGTCAAGAATAATGTTCATAAGGGGGGGGGGTAAAATAGTAGTAGTATATCAGATTATGTACAGATTATTTATTTGTTTCGTTCTCTGTAAGCAATGTGAATGAAACTACTGCAAACCCTGCATGTGAAGAACACTCCAAGGAATGAAGAAAGGTGCTTTTTTTATAGCTCCCTCTAACACATATTTCAACAAGACACATTGCTCAAGGGAAAGATAAAGTGTGGTCTATAAAGGCAGGTGGTCTTTCTATACAGGTTTTACCAACCTTGAAGCCTAGAAGAGGAGGTCTGGAGCAGCTGGTCACAAACTTGAGCAGATGCCTCCGTTGAGCATTCGTCAGCCTCTCCACCACTCGCCAGAAGTTGCCGATGACGGGACTGTCATCCTTGTAACCCCCAGAGTAGTTGGTGTGCTGGCGGAGGTCCTCGACATCGATTGGCATGGAGGCACCGGAGATGAGCACCTGGAGCTCCTGGTGATTGAACATGCGGAGCCACTCGAGATCAATGACGTCGGAGAGGCCCTGTCGGAAGGCCAGGATATGAGGCCGGATCTAATAAGGAACAAGTTGGGATGTTGGCGGGAGAAAGAGATTGCATAATAAAAATGGAACAGTAATAAGGAAAACAATGAATAAATTGAAATGATTCGCATCTTCCCTGGTATGTTCATACAGCTCCTGCCTTATTCATTTATCAACTTGTACCGAACTAAAATCATGTTTCAAATCAGATTTTATAACAGCCGACTCTTATTCATGTTTTTTTGTGTAATTCATCACAATAACAATAAATATACAGTAGGTTTGCAGGTGCACCATGTGAGAGAGAGAGAGAGAGAGAGAGAGTGTTGAGGAGTCCTGAAAAAGGACTCTGACTCGGTAATCTTTCTTGGGGGAGTGTAGTCCTAAAAGGGACTGTTTGTTATCTTGCTTAGCATATAATAATAATAATAATAATAATAACTAGACTTTAATTCGTCACTTTGACGAATTAGGTGATACGTATGCTCATGATTTACATAATGAAGAATGCATTTTCACGATGTCATATTGTTATATAAAATTCTTCTCCAATTATGATCTATCCATATGTCAAGTTTCTACTGTTTAGCCTTGATCATTATGGATGTATGGAAGATATATTGAGACAATTTGACCATTGACACTAATAAACATAATGAGGCCTACACATACACATTACATATTCCGTGGTAAGAATGAAGAAAGCGAGGGAAAATGAAGGCAATGACAAACGAGTGAGAGAGAGAATATGGCCGGATTCAAATTAAGTGTTCTTTAAATTATTAGACCCAGTACTGAGGATCTTTTTATCTGCCATGTTTTTGTTAATTGATGGCTTTTGAAGCTACATAGAAATGCCGTCTTTTGTCACCAAATATTGTTCAAATAGCATTGTAGAGACGATGAACAACTACTAACGCAAAGTCGTAAGCCATGAGAATGTCAATTTCTATCTCGTTCTGCTAAATAACCCGAACAATAGAATCAACCAAGTGGAATCAACTGTTAAACGAATTTATCATGAGTTCTGAAACTTCAATTTGGTACTGCACATCATAATAGTATTAAAGAGCAGCAATGGCGAACAATTGTCGCTAAAATTCAGAAATTGTTGCTTAGATTGCTTAAATTACCATGAGACATCAAGCTTCATAGAACTATGATCGACAAACATGATATTGTTTTGAAAACACTATGAAAAAATTGGAGGTAGAATGAATAAGAGATAATGTGGTCATGTAAAAAAGTGCATTATGTCCATGTTAATCCCCTAGTTCCAAAATTATGATTGTATTCTGTATTTATTTCTCCTATATAATTTATTTCAATTTAAAATAGAAATTCTAATGTTCCTTCTTTTGGCTTGATATTTCAGCAACGAATTGACATTTTTGGTAGACATCTTGGATGTATCATAGCAATAAATTCTTGGCACATGACGTATGGTGTATACGATAATAATGATAAGAAGAAGAAGCATACAAATAACTATAAGAATAATAACAATAACACATACTAACTATAATAATGATTATAATTACGATATTTACTATAATAATAAATATAACAATGAAAATAATAATGATTATTATGATACTGCTGATATTACTACAACTACAACTACAACTACTAAGAAGAAGTAAATGAAGAAAAAGGGGTAGGAGAAGAATCATTTCAGCGATATTAGGAGTATATTCTCAATGATTGAAGCATACACGTGCATACACATTACATATTCCGTGGTAAGAATGAAGAAAGCGAGGGAAATTGAAGGAAATGACAAACGAGAGCGACAGAGAGAGAGAGAGAGAGACAGAATATGGCAGGGTTCAAATTAAGTTTCCTTTAAATCAGACCCAGTACTGAGAATCTTTTCATGTGCCATGTTTTCGTTATTTGACGGCTTTTAACGCTACATAGAAATGCCGTCTTTTGTCACCAAATATTGTTCAAATAGCATTGTAGAGATGATGAACACTAATGCAAAGTCGTAAGCCATGAGAATGTCAATTTCTATCTCGTTCTGCTAAATAACCCGAACAATAGAATCAACCAAGTGGAATCAACTGTTAAACGAATTTATCATGAGTTCTGAAATTTCAATTTGTTACTGCACGTCATAATAGTATTAAAGAGCAGCAAAGGCGAACGATTGTCGCTAAAATTCAGAAATTGTTGCTTAGATTGCTTAAATTACCATGAGACATCAAGCTTCATAGAACTATGATCAACAAACATGATATTGTTTTGAAAACAGTCTGAAAAATTGAAGGTAGAATGAATAAGAGATAATGTGGTCATGTAAACAAGTGCATTATGTCCATGTTAATCCCCTAGTTCCAAAATCATGATTGTATTCTCTATTTATTTCAATTTAAAATAGAAATTCTAATGTTCCTTCTTTTGGCTTGATATTTCAGCAACGAATTGACATTTTTGGTAGACATCTTGGATGTATCATAGCAATAAATTCTTGGCACATGACGTATGGTGTATACGATAATAATGATAAGAAGAAGAAGCATACAAATAACTATAAGAATAATAAAAATAACACATACTTACTTTAATAATGATTATAATTACGATATTTACTATACTAATAATAAATACAACAATTATAATAATAATGATTATTATGATACTGCTGCTATTACTACTACTACAACTACAACTACTAAGAAGAAGTAAATGAAGAAAAAGGGGTAGGAGAAGAATCATTTCAGCGATATTAGTGATTATGTTCTCAATGATTGAGGCATACACATGCATACACATTACATGTTCCGTGGTAAGAATGAAGAAAGCGAGGGAAAATAAAGGCAATGACAAACGAGAGCGACAAAGAGAGACAGAATATGGCTGGGTTCAAATTAAGTTTTCTTTAAATCAGACCCAGTACTGAGGATCTTTTTATCTGCCATGTTTTCGTTATTTGACGGCTTTTGACGCTACATAGAAATGCCGTCTTTTGTCACCAAATATTGTTCAAATAGCATTGTAGAGACGATGAACACTAATGCAAAGTCGTAAGCCATGAGAATGTCAATTTCTATCTCGTTCTGCTAAATAACTTGAACAATAGAATCAACCAAGTGGAATCAACTGTTAAACGAATTTATCATGAGTTCTGAAATTTCAATTTGTTACTGCACGTCATAATAGTACTAAAGTAGATGTTCATTGATTTTAAAAACTAACTTTATTTTCATTATTGCAAAGTTGAAGCTTTGATTCGACAAGGTTATCAAAATTCAATGCTTGGACACATTCGAAGTAATGATTAGTATGAATTACAAAACGCTTAAATACAGCCCGGCATAGCACCTGAAGAGCTCTCCGAACGCTGCTGAGATGTGTGAGATCACAGTATGGACATGATTTGCACAAGCAGACGATGTCCCATGACATCTCACACATTTTCAGTGCCTGTGTTTTCATCTTCTCTTGCCTCATTCTAAACCCCGCGCATGGTTTATTTTGATGACAAATGCAGCGATACAAAAATAAAGGAATCTGTCACTTGTAAGCAAAATAAGACGCCATTGTAGATTCAGCTGCACACTACGCGGTATGTTCGGCGTTTCAAGAGGGAAAAAATGCCGTCCTTAATATCATTCCGGGGTTTTTCAGTTTGAAAGTCTGGTTTCTTTGATTGTTAATTAACCCCTATCCTGTGTATTTACAAGCAAAAGATTTTAGTTATCAGAATCGGGTCATATCCCTTTTGAATGATTTGACATGCTATTACATTTATATACACTAAACTCATTATAATTTGTAAAAAAAAATAGCTTTGCAATTATGTTCATTCTTTATGGGATGTCGTCTGCTTGGGCAGTATTGGCCCATATAGTGACGTCATTGGTGCCAGTTAAAAATGTCAGAGGAAAAAATGTCAGAGGTAAACAAGTCAGAGGAAAAAATGTCAGAGGAAAAAATGTCAGAGGAAAAAATGTCAGAGGTAAAAATGTCAGAGGTAAAAATGTCAGAGGAAAAAATGTCAGAGGAAAAAATGTCAGAGGTGAAAAAATGTCAGAGGTAAAAATGTCAGTGGAAAAAATGTCAGAGGTAAAAATGTCAGAGGTAAAAATGTCAGAGGTAAAAATGTCAGAGGTAAAAATGTCAGAGGTAACAAGGGAAACGCTCTCGGCAGTCTCGCCTGCATAACGTAATTCAATATGATAAACAAAAATGTCAATGACATAGCGCTCATCCGCATCTCGCAACAACAAATATCGTAAATTTTATGTGGTACACTTTTGAACTGGTCAAACAATAAAAATTTGATGCCCTGGAAGGGACATAATTTCATTTCATTTGCATAAAGTACCATAAATAATCAATATAGAGCAACATCTCACAATTCTGTGTTGAAGTTTAGTGTTCCAAATTTAGCTCTATCAGATAAGGCAAACCAAATCAAAATCGGTCAAGAAATGAGGGAAAAGAAGCAATTTTTGTTATTTTTGGAATAAATTTGCATAAATTACCATAATCAATTAAAGGAGAGCAATTTCCAAATTTTGTGTAGAAGATTAGTGTACCAAAGTTAGCTCTACGATATAAAGCAAACCAAATCAAAATCGGTCGAGAAATAAAGGAGAAGAAGCCTTTTTTGTGATTTCAAATGAATTTGCCTAAATTAGCATAGATAATGAATTTCACGATTCTGTGTAGAAATTTTAAATCCCCCTCCTAGCCCTATCATATGAAACAATCAGAATCAAAATCGGTTGAAAAATAACGAAGAAGAAGCATTTTGAAAATCCTGATGTTGATGCCACAACAAAGTCTAAGTTTGTTGATCTTAAATGACCTTTGACCTTAACTTAGTGACCTGAAATTCTACTCACATGATTGGGGAGACTTGATAACCCTATAGTCCAAGTTTCATTGACTAAGAACTTATACTTTCAAAATTATATCAAAAATTCAAAAACTTAACCTTAGCTTAAGTGTTTGATGATGATGCTACAACATAGTCCAAGTCTGTTGACCTGAAATGACCTTTGACCTTGACTTTGTGATCTGAAATTCTACTCACATGATTGGGGATACTTGATTACCCTACAGTCCAAGTTTCATTGACTAAGAACTTATACTTTCAAAATTATATTAACAATTCAAAAGCTTGATGATGATGTTAATCATAATAATAATAATAATAATAATAGCCTAATAGTCCACTCCAAATTTTATTAAACCGAAAAAGAAATTCTTTTTGCCCAATTGATCGTGAGCCCGGCAGCCACTGAGCAGCACCAGATTGACGTTGCTCTACCCCTTATTGTTGAACGCCAAACAAGGTAGCAACAACTCCTATCTTTTAACATCTTTTGGTATGACGCGGCTGGGGTTCGAACCCAGGACCTCCTGGTTGTGAGGCGGACGCTCTACCGACTGAGCCAACACTCCAGTTCTAAGGAGAACTATAGCGCTTGAAAAGGATGAGTGGCTCAACGTTTCGAACAGGTTGACTACCTGTCGTCAGGAGTTAACTTAATAAAGTTAATTTAAATATTGATATCCCACACTTTTGATGTATTTCTTAAAACCTGCCAAGTCAGAATGCACTTTTTATAGGATGAGCTCTAAGAATGTTTACTCCAGATAACTATGGGCGCGTTCATGCTTGATTTTGAAGGCAGAATGAGCGATTTGTGACGCTCATCGTAAACGCTCATCGTAATCGCAGTTCCACGGTGCACTGTTCATGCTCACTTCTCCAGGCAATTCTCCTTGGGTGGCCTTCAGCTGGATTCGCAAACCTGTGTGCGCATGCTACGTAGACCCACTAGAGGTCAGTGCGTTGACCCCATTTAAACACGTTTACAAATTGTAAACGCATCTTTTTGTGAGTTTACGATCGGCGATCGTGATCGCCGTTTTTCGGTGATTCTACAAAAGTGAGCATGAACGCAATCGTGTTTCAAACTAAACGCGTAACAGATGCCTGATTCTGGCCGTCAAAATCAAGCATGAACGCGCCCTATAACAGGCTGAAATTAACATGCTTTAAATTCAAATCAATTCAATCCAAAGAAACTTCAATTTTCTTGCAGGAAATGTTATATAGAAAGAAAACTTGTAATAGTACAAAACATTTCTCATTCTGCATGATATACTGAAAAGTAGTCGGACACATACCTGTTTGTTGAGCCTGAAGTCAGCCATGAGATGGATGTATTCTATCCTGTTAGATGCTGTGACTGGAATGTCAGAACCACCAGGCTTCAGATCATGAACCTACAGAAAGAGGGCGAGACAGAGAAAGAGTGAGAGTGAGACAGAGAGAGACATCAATCTACATTTGCCACTCTCCACCCAGGTGTTAAATGGATACCGGCAGGAAGGAATTCCTTGAATGCTCGAATGGTTGCCTAGTAGAGCCAGGGAAACATTGGAGCACCTTCAGCACCTTACATGGTGGATGTGTGTCCTATATAAATATCAAAAATTATTATCATTATTCTAAAACTTATCGAATTGCTGAATCCTACACTACAAACAGTGCCTAACGTAACACCCAACTACAGCCCCACATCTAAATCTAAACCTTATCGTTGATGAATTAAACAATTTCTGTAAATATCAGTACCTGTGCTTCTCCAAAGTCATTGTCCATGACTGTGAATGTCAATCCAAGGTCACAGATATCTCCCCGGTAGTCCTTCAGAAATAGTAGATTCCTGGGGGGCAAGAAGAGATAAACAATGGGGGAATATAAAACACTGTTCCATTATCTGGTTGTTCTCAAAGGAACCCATTATATGATACTCTGACAACTCTCTCAAAAACCCTCAGAAGAGAGGAGTCAAGTATGCAGACATATAGTGAAACCAGCTTTAGCAACCAAAGAAGGACAAACTTAGAAAAACAAATCTTCTGATGTGTTACTCATTGAAACCTGTCTCAAAATAACATGAACATAAAGACCATCTGCTTGTTGGAACTTTAAAACAGGTTTATGTCAATCTTGTATTGGAAGTCTGGAAACCTGAAATGGAGAAACATAATTTTTCCATATGAATCAACACTTTACCATTGATAAATGCAAATAGCCATTAAGAGTTGATACATGCAGTTAATAAGAATTGAATATATATATATATATATATATATATATATATATTAGAAATTTTTTATATGCAATGGTTTAAGGTCCATACATCACAACATCTAGTTTGACTCAACTCCCAGGAGGTGTTTCACAAAGAGTAAGATCGACTTTAAGTTGGACTTAACTATGGCAGGCCACTCATGCTACTGGTTGCTCTCACCATTATGATCTTTAGATAATATTTATTCCTTCAATAATGAACTATCAAAAACTGTAAATTCTGTAGATTTGTGACCATGATTTGTAGTCCCTTGAGAGACCAATGCCAGTAAATGGTGAGAGAAAAAATAGTGGCATGAACGGCCTGCCATAGTTAAGTCCAAGTTAAAATCAATCTTAGTCTTTCTGAAACATTCCCCTGATCAGTCTTGCATTACAATAGTGTTAACTTACTTGTACATAAGAGGATCTAGGGAAGCTAAATGATGGATGTCTACATTGGTATGTCTGCTCAGTATCTTGGAGAGAAAGAAACTTGCAAAGGGGATCTCTACCAACAGGTTCTCATACAAAATCTGTAGGGAGAAACAAAAATAGTAAATAAGTAGAGGTGTTGTGGTCGAGTGGATATGTCACTGGACTGTGGATCACAAGGTCCACAGTTCGAGTCCCACGGAGAACTAATGTCCTTTGGCAAGACATTAAATCTAACAGCTGCCTGAGCTAGGGTAATAATTTCCAAAGCTTTAAGGAAGCGCATAGAGACGTGCTTTTGTAATGTATTATAAATGCGCTATACAAAAACTGAATATTATTATTAATATTATTATTATGACTTGCCAACATTGTCTTATACATAAATTTTGATAAATCAGACAGTACATATAAATCGTTATGCTCATAACCATCTACTAGTATTCATTTTCTTTTCATATTCTTTTCATCTTGCATGATTAAACCAAAATTGTATTTCAGCCAAAATTTCTCACTTATTGCAATACATTTATATGAATTACAATACATGAAACCTCTAATCTTTGACCCATTCACCCTCCTAACTACTTGCCTCATGCTTGCATATTTATAAAGACATAAGTACATTTGCAATACAGCAGCTTCACTGATGAACTGGTATCTTGAAATCAAAGAATCTTTATGAATACAATGACACAGAAGTCATCTCCCATAAGAACAGATGGATGGAAACCGAATGACAAAATGCCTCTGACACCACAGCATACCAATAGGAGATCAAGCTGGGCAACATGGTTGTTAGACCGAGGAAATTGGTCATTTCAACCTAGCCCGATATATTCTACAAAACCAAACTGCAACCTTTCAAGTTTGAGATACATACCTTTCCTAGTATCCTGCCAATAAAGTAATAATGCTTGGTGAAGTCTTCCATCAGCATGGCCGACTGTGGGTTAGGGTAGAGCAGTTCATCGGTTGTCGTCCTGAAGAAGCCTCTGTTGGGATCAAAGGCTGACATCAGGAGCTGAGAAAGGAACTCTCGGGTAACGCCTCCACCATCAATCCCAGCCTCGTCTAGGCCCTGGGCGTTCTTCAGGGTCACCCGAAGCTTTTTACGCAAATCAGGTTCTGAATGGAAAGAATAAACAATGTGAATCCATGTGTATATTCCACAATATACATGTAAACGAAGCAGTGTCTTTTACAAGGCCTGGACAACCATAATATGCTAACCAAGGGAAAGCAAATCATAAGTATAAATTTCCAGATTAGGAACAAACAGAATAGTAAGGATACTCTTTTCAGTTTATGCACTCAGGTAAAATAAGGTTAAAATCTTAAACCATCCAAAAACAATTAATGGGTTTCATATCTGGGTCACAGATACATATCTCCCCCCCCCCCCCCCCCCCTCCGCCACACACCCAGTGAAAACATAATCTTTTAAATCAATTACTCATCTCTGAGACTCAGAGACAGTTTAATTTTCATTTACATAGTGTAATTTACAATTTGTCTTTCAAATGCGTTTTGACCGGAGTATTCTCATGCTCAGCTTAGTATTCAGTTGGTCAACAAAATATTTCATCTTCATTGAAGTTTCTCCAAAAAGGACATAAATCGAGGAAACAAAGGACTCACCATTCTCTGGTCTCAGTCTGTCATAAGCATCTTCATAGATGTAGTTTCTCCTGATGATGATGTCAATGGATTTACCCGGTAAGAAGCCAGCAAACTCCCCCTGTGAGTCGTGCTTATCAGCCAATACCCAGTCTCGAAATACCTACAACAAAGAGACATTTAATGTAGCAGTGTAAACATGGCATATTCAGAAAAAAACAAACCTTTACCAGAGAACCATCTTTAAACCAAACAGGCCCCTGCATCATGTATCATACCTGTAACATTGAATATTTGGGATGATGCAGGACTGCAGATGACATATTTCTCTGTCTTCCATATGAGGCAGCAAATAAACATAATACACTAACGAGCATAAAGAAAATTACTATATTTCTACAGAAATCATGTCCCCCCCCCCCCCCCCCCCCCCCAATGTAACCTGACATTCAAAACTATACATAACAAATATCCGGTGCATGACTGCTTCATACTTAATTTGCTATAGCTGGAATTCATCAAATAAAAGGTAGCACCCTATTACGAAAAACTCTGCAATGCAATGTAATCATCACATGAAGAGCTATGATTGATACAAATAGATTGCAACCACATAGAAATTAACCACAACTCCCTAACAATAAAAAGCAACTGTGACTTTGCGATTGATTGGAGGATTTGTTTATCACCTGCATCTTTCTGGTAACCTATCACTCAGCTCTTGTCAGGAATCAGGAGATAATCTTATGAGTGGGGGAGAGTGCAAGGAAAATGTCATAAAATGACCCCCTAAAGAAAGTTGAGCTTCCAAGAATGAACAAAGTGTGTGACCAATACCTGGACTCTCTCTTCAAAGGGGATCACAAAGGGCATCTCAGCCAGGATGACCAGACGTCTAGCCATGTGGGTGGATGGAGGCGGACCTTCCTCATCCTCTAGGTTTGGTTGAGCCAAGAACTGCAGTCTCCTCGGCCGGTACATTCTACCTCCATGACCTCTCACACCTCGCGACTATCAAAAGTAAAGAAAAATACAGGTAAATCATAATACTGTTCATTACGTTCCATATTTTAATGGTTAACTGAACTATGAACTTAATTCTTACAATTTTGGTGGTAAATAAACTTCATCAAACTTCAGAAACGAGTATACTTCCTACAACTGGTATATTACAGGGTACATTAAATGCTGCACTAAATTTGATTATGATATACAACATCTTTAATGCCAAACTACCTAATGCATGGGTTATGGCCATGAGTAATGCAAGGATTCTAGGATTAGGCAGTTAACCATACAGATTTCTCCCTATTGGTTAATGATGAAAATAATAATAATAAATAAAATCAGAATATTCCTTTCTAGCTCATACACATAAGGCATTAAGGACTTTTCGATTTTGCAAGTCGACGTAGTGGACTGCTACGTTTGACGTCACACGTAGCAGTCCACTATGTCGACGAGCAAATCGAAAAGTCCCTATTGAATCATGAGTAAAATACCCTTTCAGCAAAGACGTGGACATTTGGAGCCAGCCAATGGTTGTGTGGACAGAATGGCCGCCTGATATCACGAGAATGGAGCTGCTTGATCAGTTGAGTTGTAACCTGATGCAGAAAAAGAAAGACATCAAAAAAACAAATGAGTAGATATATCGTAAATAGTAACAGAAGACATATCCTAGTTTAGATCAAACATATTGCGATGACAATCAAGTGCACTAACCATTGGCATAAAAAACAATATTCTGATCTCAATACCGGTAAAACCAATTTCTGAGGCACATTTCGACCAGTGTCAAAAGCACCATGTTTGTGGCACCCGCAGAGAATTTCATAACGATTGAAACTGGACTGTCTACAGAGGATAATTTTACACATATAATATACCTCAGAACCCTTATTACTGAGGCCTATGTAAATTTTAATGTCAGAAACTGCAATATTAGAGGTGATTATGAGCTAGATGTGTATCCATAAGTATTATGTAGTTAATGAAGTCTATTATTTGAATAAAAGTTGATGGAAACAAAAAGAAATCTCAAAATCATTATCTTGAAATAGATGTGGAGGTAGGTACCTTGAAGACATGAAGCCATGTTGCCATGACCTTCTCTGCTTTCTTAGGGTCAACCCTCTGTCTGACCCCTACGCTGGCCATAGCTAGGGAGTAGTCCGATGTGACCGATGGGGTAGTCTCAGGGTAAGCTAGCTCCACCATTCCCAAGCAGGTGTTGCGTAAAGCCCAGCTCATGTGCACCAGCTCCTCACGGGTGAATGGCATTAGGCTGTTCCGGTTTGAATCTGCGATTTGAAATGCGATTGAATGGAAATGATGAATGATAAAGTGCAGTATATGTTTCTGGGACAGCTATGGAGTCAGGAAGATGACTGCATGATGATACTGAACTACATTTTCAAGAATTTAACTAAACAAGGAAGAAACAATATACCAATTAATGACAATCTTTTATTCATGTCTAGATTTAATTTTCAAAAATCCAATATTACTGCGTTGATTATCAACTACAATTAAACATATTTTTCTGACAGATGGATTAAGAAAACATAAATATACTTGATCACTAAGTAAATGAATCAAGTATAGGAACATTCCTAGTTTATAAGATGCATTTCAAAAAGATTCCAGGGCCCTCATCAAGAGCATTAATAACACAATGAGGTTTCTCTGGGTTAGTAGTTATCACCATTATTTCACTACACCAATCTTTATTTAAAGGGTTCATCTTAACAAATTTTCTTGCATTATCGTGAGCCATAAATTAATAACAAGTGCGTCAATCAAATGTGGCTCTTTCTGGGTACCGGTAACTAAACTGTGGACAGTCCATAAATATTAACAATATATTGATAAAATGGTTGACATGGATTGAATTTGTACCTGCATCATCACCATAGAACTCTGAGTCATGGAGAGACATGAGAAGATGACCAAAGAGAGAGCAGAAGACAGAGAGAAGAGGGATGATACGATTGATGTCGGTTGATGGAAGATCTATTCCTCTTGCTATCGTCTGCAGCAAGGGGATGCGGGCCCTGTGATAAAAGAGAAAATGAGAAGGAGATGTTAGATTCCTTTCATCTGTTGATAACCAGTAAAGGGTCAATCAGGTATATGTACAGTTAAGAACTAAATTATTCATGCCCTAACCAAGTTTTGTCATTTTTTAAATATGTGAAAATTGACTTGTCCTGATTCATTTTTCTTGAGAATGTGACATAATTATTAAAACTTACATCTAAAAGTATTCAACAAAGTCCACCTTTCATTCTTGAATTACAAAAAACATCCTATTTACAAGGGGTATGAATAATTTAGTTGTTAACTTTATATCATCAATGTTGAAAGCTTTTTTTAACACTTGTATTCACAACTAAGAGGTACTAAGAATAGTGCTTCAGGGTTTACTGGAAACCGCCATTACATTCCTTAATTTGTTCCTCTTATGAGCATTTTGCTATACTTGGGTCCATAGTAACGGTTGTAGCTAAAATGTCACCTCTATCAAATGGGATCAGCAATGAATGGAAATTTTTAGTGCCCCCCCCCCCCCAAAAAAAAAAAAAAAAAAAAAAAAAATAGATACAAATTAAATAGATACAAATTAAATAAGGAAAATCCACCCGAAAACAAGTTTTCACTCAATCCAAACCATTATAGATAGGCATGTACTATAAATGAAAATAACCAAGGTCATCAATAACAAAACATGTGCTGGAATAAATCATAAAGTATGTATAGAAATAAGTCTAGAAGTGGTTATTATCGATACAATGAGTATAACAAATTTCGGTCTTACGTGTATTACTCAACAAAAAAGTGAAATGTACTCACCCTGTTACTGATACTGATGAAACACTCTTCAATGTAATCCAGAGATGCCTCAAGAATGACTTGTTAATTGCAAGAGAGTACAGTAATCTAAGAATTAAACAAGAAAAAGATTAAATGACTTACACAGAAAGAAACATATAAGAGGCAACAGTAAATGCCACCTTGCAAAGAAAGAAAACAACAAATAACTATTCAAAGGGGGGAAATAGCTTAAAGGTAAAGACCAGTTATGGTCATGCGATTGCATTGTGAAAGAAACGTTGTGGAATCGATCAGAAAAGGTTGATCATCGAGCATCTAGCATCTGCAAGGTTCTGGAATCATCAAAATGATAAGAAATTTGGCCCATTCTTCGTAAAGTTACAAGCACTATACATAGAAAGATGTATATGGGACTACCCTATATCTCTCACAGACCATGAGAGAAACAAATTTACCAAATATATGAATTAGTAGGCGGTTTCCCGGCAAATTTTTTATCATCATGTATTAGTCAAAACATATTCTTTCACATGATTGGTAATGAGAGCTTCCATTTCATTTTTTGAAATTGGGGCGTTTCCAATACTGGTCTTTACCTTTAATTATTTAAGTTTCCAATTCTTAAAGGGATCCGGTAACTTTGTATCAGATTCTGAAACAAAATCCTGGATTAGCTCATGCTGCAATGATAATTATAAACCTTTAGGTCAGTCTGGAACCCCATGTCTTTTACAAGCCGATCGTCTGTCTGATCATCAAGATATCTATGATTGGAAATCGAAACCAAATTTTGTGTTTGCCCAACAGTTTTCACAACACTACAGTCTATTGGGAAAAACGAGTATGGTAAAACCGGTCACTCAAAGGTGTTCACAGACACTGATAACACGTAGGGCCATGCATCTCAGATTTAACATTGTTAAACGATGACTGTAAGTATGGCAGATGAGTCTTTTTGTTATCCTTATCAAATTGTGGAACACTGAGTTCAACAAAAGTATGATCTAAGACCCAAGCTGTAAAGCACATAGCAAGCTTCATGTCAAAAAACTGAAGTATAAACAAAATACAATCAAATTCACAATAAACATCACAAATTAATTGTAATACTACTACTACTACTACTATTATGTAGCACTATGTAGTGTATTGCATGCTGTTACCTAGTCCTGGGTACATGAAGCTTGTGATCCACCATCAGTGAATGACATAAGGTACACAGCGCCGTCAAGGCTGCCACATTGCCATGCGTTGTTGTAGCGATGAGACATTGGACGTGAGCAGGAGAGTTGACCTGTCTTACGCACTGCTCACGTATCTCTGAGATAGTGGAAGCGCTACCAAACTGTAATGACAGAGACAAGAGTGGAATTTCAGCGTTATTTTTCATTGGGATCTTAATGCCTTATGTAAAATGGCTGCCAAATTCCACTCAACAATTCAAATAATGTATAATGTACAGTGTACAGGTGTGTGGAGTGAACTTTGAACTCCTAGTCTATGTCAATTCAATATAAGAAATATGTAAATGTCTTGTGAAGTTTCGTCCATTGAAAGATATTCGAAACCAGAAATGAAATTTGTCACTTGAAAGAGAATATATTCTTGGTGAAACAGACAAGACCAAATCCACAAATACAAGACAATGAAACTTGTGTTTTCACTTCTATCCATTGGACGAGGCTATGAGTACGAGTTAACATGTCTTGCCCGAGGAGCATAATCATTTGATATTATACAACTCACTCCTAGGTCCTAATCATATAAATGGTCAAACACAGTCATGTGTAATTCATTCACCGAGACAATCACTTTTTTTCATGAAAGAGAGTGCAATAGCTTACACTACTATCGCAAGTTTCAAGTGTGCGACGAGCAACAGCGCATGCAGCAGTTAATTTGCTGGGATTTGGTGGAAATACCATCAATGGGTTGTCAAGTCTTGCACAGCAAACCTGTGGTCCCATCAAGAAATACCACCTAGTCTCGCGTAGAGTCTTCAGAATACACATCTCAAAATAAGAGTTTCATGACACTCACCTCTCCGATATCTCTCTCTACATCTTCCTCCATGTCGGAATCTTCATCAGCGGCAAGCATATGATAGAGTCTCTCAGCGCTAGGCAACGTGGGTAAGAGGATCTTAAGAAGAAGTAGGTATCGGATCACAAGGTCTGAAGGAAATTGATCTGCAAGAGGGAAAATATAAAGACATTTTTTTAAACTTATGCAAGTCTTGCTTTTTTTTTAAGGTTATAGGGGACTAAAGACAGTGGCAGGCCCTCATTTCATTCCATTTTCTGGCACAGAGCAGTTCCCACAATGCATCAACTATGATTACATCCTACACATCTCTATAGCTCAATATATTAATTAAATTTCGAAATCCCAACTACTCTTGCATTGAAACACACATGATAATGGGAATTTTTAATCTTGAATAAATGCTGGCTAGGGTGAGATGTTGATTAGGCAGTTGAAGTTCATGGGTCACATTACACATAAAGAAGGCCTAGAGAATCTTGCTTTGACAGGGAAAATTGTGGGAAGAAGGAGTAGGGGAAGAAGGAGGACACTTTGGATGGACAGTCTGCAGAAATTGTTGGAAGAGAGAGGAGTGAAAGAACTGGGAGTGGTACTAATACAGAAGGCTAGGAACCGAGGGTTGGAACAGTATGATCGCCAAAGTCAAACGATATGGCACTTAGAGAGAGAGAGAAAGAGGGTGATTGAAGATATTTCAAGGGTTATCACTAAGACTGTAATTGCTTTGGATGTACACAAGCATGAAACACAGATAATTATGTTTAACTAGTAGAAGCATATAACAACTCGTTTCTTCGACACTCACCAACATAAGGCCCCACTATGGTCATAACAGCATACAGTAACCATGGCGATGGCTCCACCCCTAACTGCATATTCTGTTCATCTGTGCCATCAGTCAATGATGGTAGGAGGGCTGCAAGGAGCTGTTCCGGCGGTATACCACCCTCCCTCTGGGCCAGTGCAGGTATAAGGAACTCACTGATTTGATCCGTAGACTGCCGGCACAGCAGTTCTTGGCACAGAGAACACAAGGCTATATTTCTACATAAAGAAATGAAAATGGTTTAAAATTTGAAGTTTGAATTTAAATGGACCATCCTACTATCATCCAGAGTAAAATAAGACAGCTACATTGAAAAAGACAGAGCTCAACATTAAAATTCTGCACGATAGTTTTATTTTTAAAATTTAATTCCGAAAGTATTTGATACTAAACTTCTTGCAGTTGCCAAGTGTTACAAATATATATGTACACAAATTATGAAATGTTGCAAGTCCATCTCTTGCATCTTTCATGCTATTGTTTTGTTTTGTGGAGCTCCAAGCAAAAGAGAAGGGGGAGGGCAAAACAAGTTGATAATGGAAACAGCATGTCATGGAAACAGTAATACAATGCAGTTACATTGACAAGAACAAGGGATAATGACACTCAAGTATTGTATGATCTCTCTGTACTTTACTAGCATTCAACATAAGTAGAAAGAATGCAGCTGTATAGTATTTCATCAAGCACTGAACCTCAATTTCACTCTCCTGGAAACTGACCTTTGAACTTTGAAGGCTGGGTGTTGACCTGTGACTTTGAGAGGTCTCAAGGTGAGGTCAAGGCTGGTTTGAGCTAAAGGTGGAGGATGTGACACATCAATTCCAGGGGGGAGTCTCTCATTGATAAAACCCCTGAGATTCTTGTAATAACCTGTTCAGGGAAAACCATACGAATGAATGCGATCTGCATGTTATCCATTCATCAATTCTAATCTAAATGCATTCATTTTCATTGTGTTGAACTGCTCCGTGAAGCAAGATAAACATAACTTTAACATTAGAGGGATACCATATAAACTAAGAAGATTACTCTATTCACAAATCTAATTCGTATAAACTAACACTACAATATGCAAACAATATTAGTGCTGAATGCTGCCATCTCTACCTACTTTGGGGTATTTTCCATGAATAATAACAAATACTACTTGCAAACTAACGAATGATAATCAACTAAATTGCTGACAAAAGTAAAAAATATGTACAGGAAGTTGTTGCTTGTAACAAATCGTTGTATTTATGCAATCAGCGAAATTGTTAATAAGCAAATATTTTCTTCAGCTATACTGCTAAATGATTAGTTGTCATAGAGGCAATACATAAGATGTCCATAAAACAAAGAAGACAAATTCAAAATATGAATTTACCTACATGTATCCTAAATTATGAAGATTCAAATAACAGACATTTTAGTACAATTTCCTTGGATGATATGATTAGCTTTAATATCGAAATGCATTACCATTTTGCACTAGGTACATTTGAAGGGCAGCTATGGTTTTTATTGCATCATCCAGGGTGATTCCATTTTGAGTGTAGGTAGTAACATCTGTGTAGACCTCCAGCATACGGAGGGGCATTGCAACTGGGGTAGAAGAGGGTGCTTCCAGGAGACTGTAAAGACAAAGGTTATGTGAAATACACATATTATTACAGCTTGAATATGATTTTTTTTTTTTTCTCAATTTACCTTCCTAGCCCAGACAGAACGGCAAAATGTTGAAATAAATCGCAACAATAATAAGGGAGTTGAGTGTTTGAAATATGAGATCACTAAATCTATGCAAGACAAAGTGAATTTTGGATAGAAAGAAGAACTATTTGGAAAACATTGCAAATTTACATTTTCTAATAGACATGCCCTACAGTATTAACTAGTTAGGGCCTAAGCCCCTTGTCATGCATGTTAAAATGAAACGGATAAATAGAACAAATAGAAAGTGAAGAAAATAGGTGATAAAGGGGCATAAAGTCACTTTTATGATGGCTTTGTTTACATCATAAAGGAAGGATTATACATTACAAGTGGCTATTATGGCAGCTACTATAGATATCTGTTCTCTTGTCACTTGAAAATGGTCTTAAATAGAATTTCATACATGTATATGTCATATTTATTAAAATATATTATTATACCTGCAGCAGAGCCTGAGAATGTGCATCGTCTGATAGAGCCAGGTCTGATGCTGTTGCTTCAACAGGCCAATACTCTTCTCTCTCTGCTTTAACATTGTTTGACACAACCACGTCTGAAATCAAGAAAATATCACGAAAAATACAAGAATAAAAATAAAATGTCTTGTGTTCCCAGACTAGCCTCATCAGTATCAATTCTGTTCTCCTTGAGGCCCTGCAATCAACCTTAGGTGTCTTTGACATTCAATATAATATGGGAAATAATTCAAACCAAAACTATTCAATACTTTTCAACTTTCACTTGGACATGTTTCCTTCAAAAATGCAACTGACCAGCCAAGTGGAGGGAACAGAAATATTAATTGATATAATAACAATTAGCTTAATTATATCTATCTACAAGTAAACCAACTTTATCATATACTGTACTTAACATTCCAATATCAGCATTTTTATCGATTGCACTATAATTCAGGAAGCAGAATTTATCTGCTGAAAAGATTTAGAATATATGTTTGTTATGTTTGAGCATATGGGAATATGGGAAATAATTCAAACTAAAACTATTCAATACTTTTCAACTTTCACTTGGACATGTTTCCTTCAAAAATGCAACTGACCAGCCAAGTGGAGGGAACAGAAATATTAATTGATATAATAACAATTAGCTTAATTATATCTATCTACAAGTAAACCAACTTTATCATATACTGTACTTAACATTCCAATATCAGCATTTTTATCGATTGCACTATAATTCAGGAAGCAGAATTTATCTGCTGAAAAGATTTAGAATATATGTTTGTTATGTTTGAGCATACAGTGTTGTGAACTGGAGTGGAATCTTTCTATCCTCCTTCCCTCTCTGTCTTTATATTAACAAAATCTAGCTCTTTTCTTTTTATTCATCTCTGCCCGTCCCTCTTTTCTTTCTCTGCCTTTATCCCTCTATTTCTGTATGTCTTGTTCTATCTCTCTTTTTGTCTCTATTCATTTCTGTGCATTTCAAACTCTCTAACTCTCTATCTTTTTTTAACAGTACATGAATAATAATAATAATAATAATAGTGGGTTCTTGTGTAGCGCTCATGTCTGTCAGACTTGACACTCCTAGCGCTAAAAAATTATTACCTCAGGTTAAGGATGGCTGCCATTATGTAACTCTAACATTTTAAGAAACTAATTCATGCCAGGTACCCATGTACCCCACCTGGGTCAAGTGTGGCAAATGTAGACTAATGTCTTGCCAAAAGACACGAGTGCTGCGGTGGGACTCGAACCACAAACCATGTGATCCACAGTCCAGTTATGTATCCACTACACCACGACACCTCCAATATTAATATCTTACCAATCTCTGGACATCCTGTTTCTCACTATAAAATCGAAGGAGAAGCCTAAGAAGCGCATCAAGGGTCTGAGAGTCAACTTGCTGCTGATGAACGCTTTTCATCAGCTCCTCCCACTTCCCTCTGTAGAAACGCATCAGCTTCCGCCTGCAGATGGCGCCCCGCACAAAGGACTGCATTTTAACGGCACTTCTCAGACGATTCCGCTCAGCCTGTCAAAGAAGGAGAAGAGAGAGAAGGAAAGTAGAAGGGTTTCAAAACGTTGAGAGCATTAAAATAATTTAAGCATGCCAAGTAATGATGAAGGATGTTGTAGTTGAGTGCCGAGAATGATTTTGCCATAATTATACTGAATATACTGTATGTACAAATAGTTTCATTCAAATGCAAACACAAGGGGCAGTGACTGAGAACAATATCTTTGTATGTTGTTCGTCTTGCCAAATGCAATAACTAGATCTTAATAGCTTCCCCTATAAAAAGCCCTTTATTGTAATACACATACCGTAATTCATGTTGTATTAATCACACTTTTTTGCCACCAAAAAAAAATTCAAAGTCGGGGGTGCGTCTTATACACGGTACACCAAAAACAAAACAATTTTTTTATATTTTTTTTTTAAGCTTTGATTTATGCCCCTCCATCTGGCGCTATGCCTGGCAATGTCTCCCAGCTCAGTAATCGGTGTGTTGACTCACCACTCGGAAACTAGAACAACACTCAAATTTGTCTGTCATCTTGGTTTGAAAGTAATCTTTCTGATAGATCTCAATATGTAGTTTATAATAATTCCTCCAATTTTTCTTCTATTACACGGCGTACCACAAGGTTCTATCCTAGGTCCTCTACTGTTTTTTAATTTACATTAATGATCTTACACATTCAGCTGCACCTCGCAGTTAAATGAAAGGCCTTCCCACGTGGGTTTTTTAACACGGACCTGGCTTGCTGTCGACAGAGTTTTTTTAGGGCGAAAAAGAGGGGTGCGGTTAATACACGAGGGCGGTTTATACAACGTTAATTATGGTACATTATAATCGAAACTGACATAACGAGGTTCTTCAATACAGGCATAAAGGCAAGTGGGTAGAAGTAAACTGAGATAGTATGATGGAAGTTCAGATGGCTCACCTCTCTCTTCTGTCTTTCCTCTTGGTTTCTCTGGAGCAGTGATGCTGTCATTTCCTGAAAAAAAAAAAATTATACATTCCGTAACACGCCTCCAAATAACCTTTTACACAGGAGGTCCAGACTGACACTTACATGTACATTAATCTGTATGCATGGGTCCCCCCCCCCCATCATGATCCTTTTATAAATTTTGTTATTTTCGGTTCTTAGTAAAAAAAAAAATTAGGGGCCAATGTACACACATATACTGGGCACCCACCACCTGTTCGAGTAGAGCCCGGCATTACATAATATTACAAAATGTTGACGAAAAATCAAAGCACAATGTCTACTTCTTTATACTAAAGATGCAATAAACCTACAATAAGATCATTCTTAAATAAGTAAGATGAGGCTACAAAAGTTTCATGCTGTGGATAGTTGTTTGTATATATTTTACAGCCCCACTGCACTACTTATAGCTACTTGCGCCCTCTATACAGCTAATAATGCCTTAGCGGTACCCGTTGATCCCCATGATGCCCTTTTTCTTATGTTAATTGTCAGTTGATTTGATGAGATAACCACCTGCCAGTGATCTTGCAGGGAAGTCTAATCCCTCAATGCCAAACTAGTGCAGAGGGCTTTAAAATAAATGTTCCTACATGTAGCTCATGTGCTGTTCTGAAATAAAATAGTTGAAACACTTTTAATCAGATCTACATGTACATCCAAGTGATGTAAATGACATTGTCTGTCTATAATGCTTGCCTACAACTACGAGACATAATAGCTTTCTTACATGTACAGTACTGACCTTTTTGCTGGCACCTCGCATGGAAACTACTGGCTTCCTGCGAAATTCCCCTTCAAAGCTGAACATGGTATTACTGCGCTCCAAACAGCACTAACAAGAAAACCTGAAAAATACAATAAGACGGCAAAATGTAAACAATGATTTAAAGAGAATTTCTAATCACTTTGTTAGTATGCAGAGTCTATTTCCATTCAGACATAGCAAGAGAAGTGTCTAAAATTATACAGTTGTTGCAAAATGTAACCATTGTATGGCCAAGGGTCCATAACCTACCGGTATGCAAGTTGTATAGCTGTACACCTTGCAAATGTGAATATGAATAATGCAGTGCATAAAATGTGCTAAAGTTCAGTCCAAGTGAGAAATTATGACAATATTGACAACAATTATGCAAGTTTTGCACCTTTTTTTCTCCCATTGTTCTGAAAATTGAAAATAAACATGAATCTGGAAATATTCCTTATTTTTAGAAGATGTCTGACATTTTATGATAAGTATGATACCACCTGATTGTACAATATTTTTCTTTGCAACTGATGCAATTACAAGTAGATCTACCGCAGAGCTGCCAACCTTGTGCGACCAAAAAAGGAATCATGATGGCAAAAAAAAGGAATTTCAAGCAAAAAAAAGGAATTCATAAAAACAAAACTTATAACCACGCGCGACACACTTCAAAAGGCAGAAATGTTCATTCATCATGCTGTTTTTTCCATACAAGCAGGAATTTTTTTTGGTGGTTATTTTGGTATTAACGGCATTTTATTTATATAAATTTTATAAAATTACTTTCCTATTGAATTTGTGATCGAATCACCATTTTAGGGCAGTTGTTTGACGTACGGTACATTTTTGTATGTAAAAAAAAAAAAAAATTAAATTTAAAAAAATTTAAAAAATTAAAAAAATTAATAAAAAACGTATTTTATGAAGAAAAAATGTAATACCGTAATTGGGAGGAAAAAACGGAGTAATTCCGGCAAAAACGGAATGGTTGGCAGCTCTGCTACCGGTATTGAGAAATCATGGATCAAGTAGAGCATAATATTATAACTCTCAGACTCTAAGGTCTATAGTATATGTAGTCCAACGTTTTTCAACCCCATAGTGCCAAAATGAACATCGATTTCATGAAAACAAAATATTAGAAACTGCTATTGTATTTTCATGAAGGAATTAAATTTAAAGACAGTCACATTTCTCTTCCCTTGCTCTCTCGCAACATTAAGAAACGGTATGATTTCAAGCAGTGCAGTGTGTGAATACCTACACAATCAATTACTCACCGCAATGCGGAATATCTCTGATAGCCAGGTGCCCAAATTTATCTTATATTTTGTATATCGAAATTACCACACTTTTTCACTTCACTCGCTCAGGACATTTAGAAAAGGGACAATTCTGGACAAAAAGATCCCTAAATATCCTTATATTGTGCATCAAGGTGAGCAATTTTATGACTTTGATACTCATGTATTGGGCAGCAGGGTGCCAGCATACAATTACTGGGTAATATAATATCTTATCTAGTGTGTTTCGTATACAAAATAACATTTTTACCATACTAAAATGTCATTGTATTTAGGTAACTCGCTGCACTCTCCTGCTCGCATATTTTATAAAAAACGTACAGCAGTGGCGGATCCAGGGGGGGGCCCGGGGGGCCCGGGCCCCCCCCCTTGAGAAAAAAATCATGTAAAATCACGTGATTTTTACCTTTTTTGGAGGTTGGGCCCCCCCCTGGCGCTCAAGGGGGGGTGCAAATTGAATTTTTTTTTGAGGATCAAAAAAAAAAAATGTGCTCACTACCCCCCCCCCCCCCCCCCCCCCCCCCCCCCCCCCCCCCCACTGAGCGACTTTTCGACCGGCGCGATTTTCAAATTTTCGGGAGCAAAAAAAAAAAAAAAAAAAAAAATTGTGCTCTGTACCCCCCCCCCCCCCCCCCCCCCCCCCCCCCCCCCCCCCCCCCACTGAGCGACTTTTCGGCCGGCGCGATTTTCATATTTTCGGGAGCAAAAAAAAAAAAAAGTTGGGCCCCCTCCCCTAAGAAATCCTGGATCCGCGCCTGACGTACAGTACATGGCACATGACATGTACAGAGACAGAGTAATGGAAAATAAGTTTTCTGTTATGAATTTGGGATTAGGCCTTTAGGGTGACGCATAGATGTGATTGGAAGACGTGGAAGTCCCTCAATAGGCTTCGCACAGGTGTGGGGCGATGTAAATACAACATGAATAAATGGGGATATACTGACGACACAGACACCAACTGCGAGTGTGGAACATCCGTGCAATCCATGTCACACCTATTAAGATGTCCACTCCTAATCGACCAATGCTGCCTGGAAGACCTGGTGGCAGCAAATGAGAAGGCTCTCCAGTGTGCCAAGGCCTGGCAGAGCATTTGAGGACACGAAAGAAGAATACAAAGTGTATATATCCTTTTCTTGAACATGATATTTTTTATTTTTGGTGCTTGATAAATCTTTATAAATATTTATCACAACTATGAAATTTTAGATGGTTACCATTTCGTGTTTGTTTTTTGTTTTTTCTTCTTTTTACTTTTTTTCAGTTATGAGTTATGAGTTTTTGATCGATCGGGTGGGTGGTACATGGCTCTGTATAAGCTTGGCTTGTTAGAACTCTTGTGAGTAATGTGCCGCGGGATTCCATATCCTTAAACTGCTGGCGAACAGAGCAACAAGACCAAGCTCTGTAATTATTAGGATCTCTGTCCAGTAGTGCCGTGTTTGTGCCATCTAACTGGATCGACCAAATCAATTGATTCATAATATATGTATATGCAATATTTTTTCCCGTAACGTGAGAGTAATTTTAATAGTTTCATACTATTAATTAAATGTATTGTTAACTGTAACTGTATAATTGTTTTAAATGGGGGCACGCTACAAGAGTCCTACAGTATCTCGCACCCCGGGGCAACGTGTCTGACACGGCCGGCTGTAGCAACTACTCCGAAGATCAAGATTACAGTAATCTTGATCTAAGGAGACACGAACGGGTGACGCAAAAAATTTCATTTCTCAAAAGGGTGCTGTGCTGTGACCCAGCTAGAGGCCAGACCTTGTGTGTCCAGATAGGTTGTATAGATCTGGACAATTGATAATTGATTTGAAGTTTTGAAGAAGTGTATGTGCAGTACTTTGTAAATCTTTAAAGACTTAATAGGATTAAGAGGATTAATTACAAAGCATAAACGGTTACTGGTATACTTATAATATGATGGTTAAATTGATGCATATATTTTGTTACACTCAAAGGCAAAAGTGGGGTCTATATTTTTGTTAAGCATCGGGACAGTCACACTTGTACACAAAGGACACAATCCCCCCCCCCCCATTGATTCATTAATTGGATAATAAAATGTGATTATATTTCTGTCTCGTCGATAACTGACTCGGAGTCAGTAGACAGTACTCTTGACATGTATGGCGATGTGACCAAAGTTCGCTATCTCACAAATTGGTAAGATTTCAAAAATCTGATATCATCGATGGAAAGAGGAACATAAAATTACCAATAAAAAGAATTTTCTCTGGAATTAGTGAGAAATTATGAAAATATTGACAAAAAACTGCAAAATTTGCAGTAATTTGCATCTGTTCCAAAAAATTAGTAACTTACCGGTAAGGCGGCTTAGTAAGGTACTAAGGGTCTGGAATCTTCATTTTGAGAGCAGATATCCTAAAAATTGTAAGTACTGTAGTAGGCCATAAATATAATATGTAAAGCAGAGCAGAGCAGCCAGAGCTAGCAGACGACAGGTGCCGCCTTCACCACTAGAGGGCGGCATTGCACTCTGGAACACAGCTGAGCTAACTGCACACAGATCCTCTCGTGCCGACAAGTATATACGTGTGCGGCGGGAGAATTCTACCTCTTCAGCACTGACAGTAACCAAGTATCAAGCACCTATCCGGACCTGGAGGACGAATTACCCTCAAGGCCAAGTTAGGTGAGTGAGTTATGGTTGCTTCTAACAAGTAGGCGTACAGCCTACTTTATTGGCGTCACGGACAACTAGGACCTCGGGATGCACCGTTTTGGGGAGATTTTGTCTCTTGTTCTGTTGTGTGTTTTCTCTAACGGAACGGGGACCCCTTGCCTAGTCTGGCCGCGCCGGCGGGAAAAGCGCGGGGGAAACCTAGCTGCGCATTGCAGGGGAAACCTAGTTTCCGGGCGATGGTAGTGGGGTGGACCGCGCGTAGTTCCGGCTGGCACTCGTTGTAACCGTGGTCGGTATTGTGCCCAGTCGGGGAGGGATGCCGAGAAGGGCTGATGGATTCGGCGAAGTTCGGTGCTCTCCTCCCCGGTCGGGTGGGTTTCGTACTGTATGTACATCTAGTAGGGATACTAGTGTTGTAGGTAATATTGTTTCATGTATCCATGTACACAAATGCATTTTGGGAATTCCCGAATGCGAGCCGAAGCTGACGTCATATTCAGCGATGTTTGTCCTCTTCGTGAATGATATGAATTGTGATGGACGAATGGTGTGAGTGCCCTCCCCCCCTTCCTGGGAAGAACCCGAGAAGGGCTGATGGATTCAGTGAAGTTCGGGGCCTTCTCCTGGGAGATGGGATAATGGGGGATTTGGGGTATGTGCTGGGTATTTGAATTATTTGTATATTATTGTTAATATTGATGGTGTGATTGTGAGTGACCCCCCCCCCCCCCCCCCCTTCGGAGGGAATCGAGACGGGCCGAGGGATTCGGCGAAGTTCGGTGCCTTTTTCCATGAGAGGGGGAATGTGGGGGTGTGTGAGCATTTAGACAGCCATGCCAGTGCTATAATTGTATTTTTTGTTGTTTGATTGTTCGTTTTTGCAAGTTGGGGCTTTTATCCCACTTGCGATTTGAATATGGCGTCGCTTTGGAATTGATTACTCCGCGGTGATTTGGGGATTTCCCATTCACCAGCACAGCTCGAGGCCGCGTGAGCCCGGGGTTATATTTTTGCTTGGTGCGCCGTGGAGGGTTATTGCGGAGACAGGAATTCCTTTTTCTGCATTGCCTCGCCTTCGAAAGTTGTGCACGAGTTTAGAACGTCCAGTGAAATAACGATTTTGGGTGTTTGCAGGGATCGACAGTGGATTACAGTGCCCTTTTTCCGTGGAAAATAAGGTAAGTGCCACTGGGTGGTGTTGTTTGAGGCACCATTTTATATTCCTTTGTTTCAAATTCACCTCATACCTTGTGCAATTTTTCGGAGTTGTGAGGTGATAGTGACTGTGAGTTTTGCGTGTTAGTGGGCCTGGCGTGTAGCTCACCTGCCTGCTCCTGCCGGCAGGGGGCTATTGGCTAAAAGATAAATAAAATAAAATAAGCCAACAACGCAGGTCAGACTGAGAGTGGGAGTGTGTTCCCCTTTAGTCGTTTACAATTACCAAAGATCTTGGTCGATTAGACCTGGATCTGGTTTAAGTGTATTTAAATCTGTCTTTTTAGGCGGAGTCCTGGTAAGGGGGCGTGTTTCCCTTCATATTCATTTTCAAGGGAGAGTGGGTGGATTTGTGAATAAATAATTCTCATAATCTCTCCCTATTTCACAATACGGGGGTGAATCCGTATTTTCCAATTTCCGATACGTATTGTTGAAATAGTCTTGGAGCACCGGGCAGTGCCGGTTTTTAAGAATAAATCCATGCCTATTTCCGAGGAAACGGAGTCCTTTGTAATAGAGGTTCAGGGGCTTATACAGACCCTCCTTCTCGTGATCGAGGCATACAAGCAAGGGGTACTTACCCAAGTGGAACTAGTAGGCCTACTGGTAGAAATTATCTACCAGTCGGGTGAACTCAGTTGAAGCCGGAGTTTCGGCTTTTGGTTGTGGAGGCCCGCACCAAGTTTTTAATACTGCTTCAGTATGGCCAAGGTTCCATTGAACCATTGTTCATTTGAGGATTTGCTCGCCATTCCCGGAGCGACGCCGGGGCATATAGGCTATTTGTGGGCACTCCGGGGGCAGTGTGGCGAAGTCACTCAAGAGTTGTTTGAGGCGTCTTCTCATTACGAGGAGGTCAAGGACCTCCAAGGGAGTCTGGACTTCCGCCCAAGGGAGGCCGTGGGGGATTTCCCCATACGGCCGGGCGGTTTTCGGCCGTTGTCCGAGACGGGGGATGTTGGCAGTACGCCGGCAGAAACCCCGGGGGAAATCGGGGATGAGGAGCGTGGGGCACCGGTGTATCCCCACGACCGATACCCTCCCCCGCATGGAGCAGAGGAGGCGCGCCCTCGCCCAGCAGCTCGGACCGAGAATAAGGGTGGCGATGCTCAGTTGTGGGGGGAAGGGGATAGCACCCAACCCCGAGAGTTTGGGAACCGCCACAATTCGGGGTGGAGCAATGCCCCGCGTAGCGCCTACCAGGATTTACCGAGTGGGCCTGCTCCCGAGGAACGTGGTTTCTATCGGAGCGGGGGCGGGAAACACTACCGCAGGCCTCACGTGGAGCCACAGCGGAACAGGGAAGAGGTCATTAGCCGACCGCCTGTATACACTCAGGCATGGGAGCGGGGCAAGGGTTCATACCAGCCGATGCCCAAGTCTGTGGTATTTGACGGGCGGGGGAATTGGCGGGCGTTTTTCCGCAAATTCAGCGCATTTGCGGATGCCCGCGAATGGGACCACCCGCAGCGTCTAAACCAACTATGCTGGTGTTTGGATGGGTCGGCAAGCGACTTCTTTGACATGACGCAAGAGCGAGACCCGGGGGTAGGGTATTTCGGGATGGTGCGCCATCTAGAGGGCAGATTCGGGTATCGGGAACCTCCCGAAGCCGTCCTGCTCGAGTTTAACACCGCTAAGCAGGGGGCCGATGAACCCTTCTTGGAATGGGTGGACCGGCTTCACCGGCTGGCATCTCGGGCGTTTCCCGAGGTACCTGAGGCATATGTACAGCGGCAGACGGTGCTGCGAATGTGCCAGGGGTGTGTGGACAAGGATGCTGGTTACCAGGCATTAAACCAGCGCCCCTCTACCGTGGAGGAGGCAGTGGAGGCCATCCGCTGGCTCCAACACGCCCACGGGGCTATGTACGGCCGTGGGTCTCGGGCCAACGCGGAAATGCGGAAATCGGATAAAGGCACTAGGGGGCCTGAAATTCGAGAGGTGGAGATCACCCCGCAAACCACGGATGCCCGACTATCCGGACTAGAGCTTCGGATATCTGAACTAGAAGGCCATGTGTCCGGGTTGGTGAGGAGCCTGGGGAAACTCATGGCAGCTCAAGGTGGAACGCAGGCATCTATGAAGACCACTCCGTCGGGGAAGAGGAACCTATTCCTTGAAACCCCCGAGGACAATTTTGGCGGCTCGGACGATTAAGTTGTTGTTCAACCCGCCATGTAATAGCGCCTGATAAGATATGGATGGGAGAGAACATCCCTATCATTACGAGGGAAGGGGTTAGGACTCGCCACTTGGAATTTTAGAATTTAGAATTTTGGAATTCAATATGCCCTCAATTCCGAGCGGGAGGCTCGGGATTATCTCTGCGAGGAATTGGAAATCTCCCGAGGCATTTTCCGGGTGTTCGCTTAACACGCCGCCCCTCATGCCCCAGTGGCGCGTGTTCCAGTTCTTCGTAGGGAGATTGATCCATCGGACCAATGGGCGGGGTTTTACCGCCTAGGCCGGTTTAATCGGGTCGTGGAAATACCACGAATGACTGCGGGAAGAGCTCCCCAGTAGGAGTCAGGCCCGGGTGGTCCCGAGGCCTGCCTCAAGGCAGCCTTAGACATTGGGTCGGGCGCGGAAGGAGTATCCGCATTTTTAGTTCGGGCGTTCCTCCCGGTTTCGGGGTATTTCTCCCCGACCAGCGAGTCGCTTTTAGGGCGGTCCCTACGAACAGACTCCTGGTGTGCATGGAGACAGATTCTCCACACTTTTATCCTTGGTGAGGTAACCGAGGTGATGGCCTCCATTTTTATCAGAGCAAGTAGGTAAACTGCGTGCTCGGCGGGGTATTCAAGGGGCGATGGAAATTTCCCCTGCTTTCAGAGTTGGGTGTCGGATGGCTGACCCCTGCTACCCCGCGCGGGGTGTTAACTTACACCCTGCATTGGGCGTCACTGTAGCTGTCAGTGGCACCCTCTAGGGAACGGATCCCTGGATGCCGCGCGCAGCGTCATTGAACCCAGGGCGGACCTGGAAGTTTTATATCGGTTATCCTGGGTGAACGGCCATTGGAGTCAGGGGGCATAAATTACATTGATTTAAGGCCCCGGTACCTTGCCGGCTTGCAATGCGCCTGGGAGTTTTCCTTTTGGCATTTATTATTTTGGTTGGGTTGCCTTGTCCATTTTTATATTAAAAAGGGATAAGGCGACTGGCTACATAATTTTTTCACTTTTTCTGTTAATTGTTATGGTTAGGGTGTTTTGGGTTTTTCCCCGTTTTTGATGTTTTACCGAGTTTTTGTTTACGGTAGTTTGGCCTGTGTTTTTTAAATAAACATTTAGGCCTTGGTCGCAGCCTGTGACGCAAGTGGAATTAGGGGTTAATTAGGGATTAATTGGGTTGGGCTCTCCCTGGGACTACTTTTTGGAAATGGGACTTATTTTTTAAAACGGGGGGGAATGTAGTAGGCCATAAATATAATATGTAAAGCAGAGCAGAGCAGCCAGAGCTAGCAGACGACAGGTGCCGCCCTCACCACTAGAGGGCGGCATTGCACTCTGGAACACAGCTGAGCTAGCTGCACACAGATCCTCTCGTGCCGACAAGTATATACGTGTGCGGCGGGAGAATTCTACCTCTTCAGCACTGACAGTAACCAAGTATCAAGCACCTATCCGGACCTGGAGGACGAATTACCCTCAAGGCCAAGTTAGGTGAGTGAGTTATGGTTGCTTCTAACAAGTAGGCGTACAGCCTACTTTAGTACGAAGTGGTATCGACTGATTGTATGGTTTCTTGCCTTGCAAATTATGAATTAATCATATTTTTGATGGATCGCATCAACTGTACATCCCTGTGCGCGATATAAGGTCTTTGTTTTTATGACTTTTTTAGTTGCCGCACACACGCCGATAGGACATCAAATTTTTAGATTGCGATATATCTCCGGAATCTTTTGACGATAAATTTTCTAGTTGAATCAATTTGTAGTAAAAAACTTTTGTCATCCATTTGGTAATAGACTAATTGAAATAAATAATTTTTTGTAGAATATGAGAAATCATCATAGATCGAATATCAAAATATTTTGGCTCAGTCAGTAGAGCGTCCGCCTCACAACTGGGAGGTCGTGGGTTCGAAACCCGGCCGCGTCATACCAAAAGACGTTAAAAGATGGGAGTTGTTGCTACATGTACCTTGTTTGGCGTTCAACAATAAGGGATAGAGCAACGTCGATCTGGCGCTGCTCAGTGGCTGCCGGGCTCACGATCAATTGGGCAAAAAGAATTTCCGTTTTGGTTTAATAAAATTTGGAGTGGACTAAAGTATTAGGCTATTATGAATAGGGTCTAGACTATTATTATTAAAATCTCTGCGAACTTTGGTCATCCCTTCATAATTAATATAATTAATTTAGGGTTTGAAGTACTTTGGACGTTTGAAGGGGAAGAATTGAGAAAGAAACAAGGCTGACACACAGATACACACACATTCATGCTGACAAACATTCAAACATCACAATCATGCATTATTTGTGTTCCCTTCTTGCCTAATCTTGGGCTTGCATGTCTTGCAAGCATCTTACCTGCACTGCATGCACTGCAACTTGCAAGGTACGGTACTGTGGCTGACTGGTTGTGCGATGCCAGTCTGTATCAAAACTATCAAATTATCATGTCAACCGGCAAAAATACGGTAAATCACCGAATACAATATATTAACGAACCTGAGTAGGCCTACAGCTAGACTTTTACTGTGTAAATGGCTCACCGGCTCACCAATTCTTGGTTCTTTAATTTATTCCTGATTCTGCTCTTTAAAAAATGCTAAATCGGTCCTTTTCTCGAACACTCTGCGCGATGATTCGGGGATTTCATTGATCGCAGAGCTCTCCAGCTGAACTTTATAAATAACATGACCAAGATTGATGAAAGCCCACTTCCGCTTCCGGGTCGCTGAAAATTTTAGTTACCGTATACCTGTACTGGATCTGCGCCTGCTACATTAATTTCAGATTCTATTTTTTTCTTCATTTGAATATAATGAATATTTAATCATTTCAGTATTACTCCTCCAATCTTTGTGAAACAAACCATATCATGCCTCATTACCTTTTCTTTCTCTCCACTTCGGAGGCCTTTCTTTCTCTCCCTATATCAAATGCCTTTTCTTTCACATCTCTCTCTCTCTCTCTCTCTCTCTCTCTGTAAATCTTTTTTTTTTTATCTTTACTTTATTTCCATCTTCTGTTTTTCTGCCAATTCACTTTTCTATACTTCTGTTTAGGCCTTGTTTATCAAAGACTTGATAATATCACCTAATTAATTCATTTTCCTTCTTTCATAATCTCTGATTATGATTTCTTAATTCCAGTTAAACCTACAACATATGATAAAAGTTTTTCTCTTACTAAATATCAACAATTTCAAATGGGATCTGACATATGTCATGATTCAACTATATGCAGTGTCTCAGCATGCTGCTTTTCACTCCTGCATAATCATCTTCTATATGAATCCATCAAATACATGACAAAATTACTGACAATATATACATCACCTAGCTTCAACCCTATCCTTTATAGAAGTCTATTCACATGCATCTAGCCTAATCTAATGATGCAAAACAAAATGTTTTAATTCCAAGTAACAACACTGAACAAAATAAAGGACAAAATGTAAATTCTTTTTCTTTTATTGCGGTCATCGATTACTATAAATTATATGATGTCTTAGCTCAGTCATCATTCCCCATCCATGACTATACCTCACTCCTGAAGGTCAATGTTACTTTTATAATCAGCGTCTAGTCGAGTTGTAAAAGCACTCTTTTTAAGCATATACACGTGTTCCCCCTTCCCTCCTTGACTATGTAAAGAAACTAACAAAGCCAACACTTGTATAAAAGGTCAATAAGCAACTTTAATTTTATTCCTGTATTCAATTCCAAATATGCAATAAAGCACACTTACTTAAAGCAAGTATTTCTAAATCTTAATCTTAATAATAAGTTGGATGTGTTTGCAATTCTAAAATTATTATAAATGCTAATTCATTGCCGCACAGTCTGTTACAACTAACATGTATGACATAGAAACATACACTCAAACTAACAAAAGAGTTCACATTAAAGATGAAGTTGAGTTCTGGTCATGCGATTGCATTGTGAAAGAAACGGTGTGGAATCAACCAGAAAAGGTTGATCATCTAGCATATAAGAATTTGTATTTATTGCAAGGTTCTGGAATCATCAAAAAGGTAAGAATTTTGGCCAAGTCTTGGTAAAGTTACAAACACTGTACACAGAAAGATGTATATGGGACTACACAAACACGTGGCGTAAAAATCCTACCCCCGAGTTTTACGATATTACATGACATATTTAGAATATAAAGGCAATTGAAGAGCCATGCTTTTCAGGGAACATTTCTTATCTGATGTTCTTCCACACTTGCATAATATGAATGATAACGCTCACAAATTATTTTTCACCTCTTCCCAGAACTCAACCTTCTCTTTAACAATAATAAACATACATTTAATGTCTAAGGTGAAATTATCAAAATTAAGAAGATTGTTTATTTTTTATATTTTTTAAGGCAACCATATTTCCTGACAAACCCAACCGAGAAACAAGACAGTACCTGCATTCTAGTACCGGTAATAATAATGATAATAATTACAATGATAATAATGGGATTTATATTTACGTAGCACCTTTTCAATAGGACACAAGGCGCTACAATAGACCCTCTCCATTTTAATTCCAAGTTATTCTAGATGTTATCACACATGTATCGGAAATTAAATATCTTTTTATGACAAATTAATTAATATAAAACTGGCTAATGAGACTAGGTACTACTGTGTGTATAATGACATGTGTTCTTGATGATGGCATTGAATAGTACATCAGACAATTACACATGTTTCACATAACAATACCCATCCATATCAATTGCCCTGTGTCTCAAACAATTCTAATTTTATATACAGGAATGTCAATAAATCAAAATCATTATAAAATCACATGAATTAATTAACAGACATCAGAATCACTGTACAGTGTATGTAGTTTTTGCATGATGTGTGACAATATCTGAGATATGATGCAAAAAGTTTAAGTGAACCCCTCCATTGTAAATATACAAATTAGATAAACATAAACATGAAAGTAATGTTAGGATAGGAAGTGTCATTGCCATGGTAACGTCATTGGTGCTGGATTCTGCAAGTACGACATCACAACAGCTGATATTGATAACCTGCATGGAAGAAAGAGAGAGAAAAGACAAACTGATAAACGCACAGGTAAGATGCTCATTTATTTTTATCTGGAGCAAGAAAGATTCAATCAAACCTACGGAAAACAAAAAAGTGGCTATCATAGATACACTGTAGGTGGACTTTCTAGATAGGTTCTCCAATACATTTTTCCTCTTAGAGGGAGACAATATAGGTGACCGACAGGTGGTCTTTATAGAAAGGTGACCACGAAGACAAGTTTGACTATAAATCCTTCGCTTCTGTCATGATCCTAAGGAAGCAGGAGTGGTTCTAGAAGATATTCTTTGGATGTGAGAGGCTTTGGTTTTTGCATTCATTTTCTATTTGTGCCTTTAACAAAATTTACAAAATTAATGGGGGGGGGGGGAATGAAGAAATATTGTGAGGGTGGGTTTGAGCCACCCAAGCTTCCTATCCCCCCCCCCCCCCCCACCCCCCAACTACAATTTAATTAAAATTCAAAATATTGAGGGGAAAACAAAGAACTGAGCAAAAATATACAAGCTCTCAAACTGAAGGAATTAGATGATTTCTCAAATGATTTCTTACATAAAACTGCTAAACATTTGTTTTCCATCCTCGTTGACTCTTGAGTTAGAGAAGCTGATGAAAGAACAGAAGACAGCCATCCAGGCACACCATTTCATCTACCATAAAAAAAAAAAACAAGATAGAAAACAAAGAGTAGTGATTTTCAAATGTTTTTTTTTTTGTTTCTTAAGATATATTACAAATTGAATTTATTAGAATGTAGACAATAACTTTTTTAAACTTAATGGAAAATAGAAACATTACACAAGACATTTTTTCCTTGATATATCTTTATAAATAAAACCAAATATAAATAAATTGTTCTTGGTAAATTAATTATAACATGAATAACTAATATAAATATTTATAAGTATCCTGCTAGTAGTAATAGTGATTCAATGACTCTTTATCATAATGTCAAGTCCATTGTACATTAATTTCACCTTCAATACAAGTATGATGAAACTCCAAACATAAAAAACAGTATCATTTCACTAAAATTCACTTTTATTATTTTTAATTAATGATGTATGCAATTTTAAATGACAGGCTACCAGTACCAATTTGATACAAAATACAATAATGTACTAAAATCGTTGATATACATTCAGCTAATTGGACCAAATATCTAGGACTTGCCCATCTACAGTCTCTTCTAATTCAATCTCATATTACTGGTAATAATCTACATACATGTATGTTCCTTAGAAGTAATAACTCGCTTGTTGGTCATTTATAAACAAAAAATGGAGAATGCACACCTTTTACACAGTGATAATTACTAGATTAACAGGATGAAAAGTAGCATATCATTTACCAGCACAATTTCTGGAAAAGTTCATCTCCTTTGGTGACAAATTAAGCTAAGTCAGAAATGTTGGCATTAAATCATTTAATTTTGACTATGGATAATAGCTTGCAGTAGCAGAGCAATAGAGGGCAGTGGTAGAGCAGTAGAGGGCAGCAAATTATAAGCTGCCATACCTGTATTGGTTACAGAGTACAAGGTTTGATTATAAGGTTGTTTATTGGACGAGTGAGAGTACAAACCTTCATCATGAGTCCAAACATACTGAACACCATGCCTAACAGATTCATGTAGTCTGCTGTGGGGTCATCAGATGCACTATTCTCATCAGGTGGAGTATATCTGTACATTTGGGGATGAAGAAAACACTTAAAGGTTATCAAGTGCTGGAGCAGGTAAAGGATGCAGCCATTAAAGGGATCGTTTAACAACATTAAATCTGAGATGCACGGCCCTTCATGTTATCAGTGTCTGTGATATGGTGCATTATTGAAGCCCTAAAAAAATTGCGCTTCAAAATGATCTAGAAGTGCCTCAAAAAAGTAAAAACCTTTGAGTGACCGGTTTTACCATACTTGTTTTCCCCAATAGACTGTAGCTTTATGAAAACCGTTTGGCAAACGCAAAATTTGATTTCAATTTTCAATAATAAATATCTTGATTATCAGACAGGCGATTGGCTTGTAAAAGTCATGGGCTTCGTGACTGACCTAAAGGTTTATAATTATCATTGCAGCATGAGCTAAATCAAGAATTTTTTTTAAGGATCTAAGACAAAGTCACTGGATCCCTTTAAGAATGAACCTAGAATGGTTTTGCTAACTCTGTAAAGTCCTAGTGATAGAAAAGTACATGTATAACAATTGTCTAGACAATGTTCTGAAGTTTCACAAAAATATGAAATGAGAACAATTGTATACATGTATTGTGAGCTTTTTAGAACCGTCAAAACTCTGTCTTGGCGAACATCACAGTTCCAACAATATTTAAAAACTCACCTCTTCTGTAATAACATAATTGTAAAGCGCATTTGAACATGTATGTGGAAAATGTGCTATATAAATAAATTACCATTATTGTACCACATAAACATGAAAATAATTGAAGTAACATAGTTGTGACCAAAGTGTCTATGTCCAAAAGGTGTTTTTCTAGTTCTGAGCAATTTAAGAGCAATTATATTCTCAAATAGTTATGAATACTGTTGTGAGTGTTGTTCCTCACAGCTTTAATAGAATGAGATATGTATTACTCTCAATTTATTTTAAATCTATCAGTTCTTATTCTACTTAAGCTGCCATTTTGCAGTAAAAGACAATTAGTCTATGATAAATGATTCAAAATTTTGATAAGTCCATGAACTAATAGCGGTAGTCAAACTCTTAGGCCCTCTTTATAACCTTTATAGAGGGGCAATACAAGGGAAAATCATTTGTCTTATTGTTACAGCTAGTAAACAATTTACCCCTAAATTCTTTGAGTTAACAGTTAAGAAAATGGAGAAAAAATAATAATAACAATAATAAAAGAATCATCTGCAGAGAACGCGAACAAAGGTTAGACTTGGGTTCCATGAACACCAAGGCTAAACACCAATCTTATCAGGGTTTTTTTTTTTTTTTGTTACTTGTTACCAGTTATGGTCATGCGATCGCATTGTGAAAGAAACGTAGTGGAATCGATCAGAAAAGGCTGATCATCTAAGTAATGGTGTGTACTGCAAGGTTCTGGAATCATCAATATGATAAGAAATTTGGCCCAGTCTTGATAAAGTTACAAGCACAGTACACATAAAGATGTATATGGGACTACGCGACATGTGTGCGACACGTGCGTTATATCTATCAGGTCCAAATATAATAATTTACCAAATATCTCAATTAGTAGGCGGTTTCTAGGCAAAATTTGTATGATCACGTATTAGTCAAAACATATTCTTTCACATGATTGGAAATAAGAGCTTCCATTTCATTTTTTGAGAGGGGGGCATTTCCAAAACTGGTCTTTATCTTTAATGTCAGTTGGGAAAAAAATGTTTTTCAAAACGTTCAAGGTTGGCACGATTTAAATTGCATTTATTGAAAATCGATATTTAAGTCACCTCGATTTTTGTTTGTAAATCAGTGTTTAAAATCACCTACATAGCTTGTGTGTAAAAGAAATTTTGTTTCAAATATCTTAAGTGACTATCTTTTCTTTTCTCTTTTGTTCATAGTTTTTGTTCTAGATCATCTTTCCAACCCTGAAATAATTTATTCTTCATATCATTCATTAGGTGAATTACTCATTTTAAAATAAAATTAATGATCTTTCCATATCCACAGCTGGCGGCATATACAAATACAACTCATTGTGGAAATTATTTATCTGATTTGATATATGAGCAAAAAAATCAAGACAATTTTGAATCATGATATAAAATTGCTGGCTTGTTGCTTTTATCAATGTAGTAAGATTCACCCCCCCCCCCCCTCCAAAAAATTAAAAAAGTAATAATGAAATTTTTAAAAATCCCAAAGCCAAGGCTAAACTGCTCACATCATTGTACTTTGTATTCTTATAGTAATAGTAATATTCACAGCTTGTTATTCGTCTTTTCACACTTCATTACGACGACAAGTCCAAATTTCTATGGATTTGGAGTCGCGATTGGACCACGTAGAACTTTAGCTTACATTTAACGCCTGCGCATTACGTTCATCTGATCTTAGCCTCATTTTCCTAAATTGGCGCCTACAAGGGCTCTTCTTATTGGCTATCACTGGCTGCTATTTGCTCAATGTTATAAGATATTGACATGTCACGTCAGTGTGTTATGTAATATTACGTATTGGCATTTCCATTGTACTTAGACTAAGTTGCTCTTATTTAAAGTTATGTAGGCCCTCTTTCACTTAAATTTTGAAGCCACTCAAGCGGATCGGCCAATAGGAGCGCATTCTCTAAATGTATAGCGCTCAATGCATAAACTAAAGTTCTAACAGTTACATGCGGACTTGGCTCTGTCGTCACTCTCTCATCACACAACCACACACATCTATTTTCAACACCCTTGCTTATTTTTTTCATGAAATAGGAAGCCGGGTTTAGCCCAAAAGGCTAGGTGATGATATAAAATATGATTTTGATGTCAATATCATATTTTATATCATCACCTACCACAGGCCCCAGCTACGGTACCCCTTACTCCTTAGGCTTAGCATGGGCTTGGCCTTGCCCTAAATACTGGCAAACACTACGAAAAAACGAATGCGTGGGAAAACGAATGACTGTTCGATCCAATTCCAAGACCAAGGCAAGTGTAAAAACTAAAATGGAAGTTACGCCACGCTCCGTGCATGCACACTAAAACATAAAGTATCAATTCAAACTCACTTTTTAATTTTATTAGGCCTTTTTACGTCAGTAGAACTGTTCGTAGTAGTGGTATTCGACGACATAGTGGCAAATGATGAATCTCTAACTTGTCCTCGCTCAATAAAGCTGGGTTACGACTGCAACAAAGACTAATCATACCTGGAAGAAAAAATACTCGACCAAGATACATTGTATTTCATGTCTCATCGATTTTCGACCCGATTCCCAGTAACTCGATCATACTTACATTTATCAAGTTGCCCAACAAATAGTTCTTAGATCTTTGGTCCCTTATCTAATTGCCAGGGGGTGAAGAAAATTAAGGGGTACAAATTATTAAAAAATCGATTTAAAAAAAGAAAGAAGCTAAAATAACCAAATAAAAAAAAAACGATTAAAAAAAATAAGCTAAAATAACAAAATAACTTCTGAGACTATTGACTTTGTACAAGTATGTGTGACATATTGTTAGTTGACTGAAGGGGAGGGGGGGGGGGGGGGTAAATGACAAAAAATTACCGTTTTTGCGGGGGGCCGAGTTGGCCCCGGGTCCGAGTTAGCCCGTACATGTCGGATTATTTCTCAAGCCCATTATTTTAAGAATGAAAACGAAGCGTCAAACGCTTTTGTATATTGATATATATTTCAATTTCAATTCAATTTCAATTTCAATTTATTTTCCATCTTTAAAAAAGAACAAATATAACATAGTATTGACACATTGTATTAAAATAACAATATAAACATAAACATGGAGGGATACCCTTAATAAGCAGGTTGCTTGTAAGCAGGGCCCCGGTATACAATATAAGATTTATAACTTTGTTACAGAAATATCTAAACATTTGCGAAAATGATAAAACAGAAAATTAAATATAAATTAGGAAATTGTGATCATCTTAACAGCTACTATAAATAGACAGATACAGGTACACGTCCACACAGAGACCCTAGCATACACACACTAGCATACACACACAATAAGATAGATGAGATATAGTGAAATATCACAGGGAAGGAATACATAGGGAGAAGGAAAAAGAGAAAGAGAAAGAGAGAGGGGGGAGTCAGTATTGCAGAAGAAAAAAATTAGAATGAGTAGGCATGGTGAAAAGCAAAGAGAAAGAGTAAATTGTAGGAGTGGAGAGAGCTCATGAAATAGGAGAAGAAAATTAGAATTAATTAATACATTTTATATAAGCACGTATTAATATTGGTGAGATACAGTCTTTTTATAGAAAATTTGAATTTTGACAGAGTAGAGCTTTGTTGAATACTGTGATCAAGGCTGTTCCACAATTTAATATATTTTACACGGAAGGAGTTTAAGGCTATGGAAGTGGAAATCTTAGGTTGATGAAATAATTTACATTGACGAGTGTTGTAATTATGTACAGACGAATTAAGGGTGAACATATTTTCAAATATTTTTGGTAAAAATCCAGACTGGTATTTATACACAAAAATAAGAGAGTTCATAGAAATTAATTCAGAGATTGGTAAAATATTCATTTTCTTAAATAATGGCATACTCGGACAGTAATACGGGGATGATGTAATAAGTCTAATTGCTTTTTTCTGAAGTATTATTAATCTAGAAAGATGGCTTTTGAAAGTATGACCCCATACTAAAATACAGTATGTTAGGTGAGGCAAGATTAAACTATAATATAAAGTGACAAGTATGTTTTGTGGTAATATAAATTTGAGCCTTGATATGATTCCTATACATCTTGATACTTTAGTACAGATACTACTAATATGCGGTTTCCATGAGAGAAATTCGTTGACTGTAATACTGTACCTAAAAATTGAACATTATCCACACGTGATATATCATGACCACCGCAATAGTAATATTATTAAGATCATTCGGGACCCTCCTGTTCCTCGTTCTGAAAATCATAAACTTTGTTTTGTCAAAATTCAATGAGAGTTTGTTGCAACAGAACCAATCATATAAATTATTAACTTCTTTATTAGTAATGGACATTAAATTATAGATATTCTTGTGAGAAGTTAAGATGCATGTGTCATCAGCAAATAATGAATAGCGAAATAATTTGGAAGATTGTGTTATATCATTTATATAAACAAGGAACAGGAGGGGCCCGAGTACAGAGCCTTGCGGAATTCCATATTTAGTAAGTTTACGTTGAGATTGGACACCATTGACCACAACATACTGATACCTATTATTCAAATAATTTTTAAACCAATCTAAAGCTAGCCCTCTAACACCATATGCATTTAGTTTACGAATGAGTATGTTGTGGTCAATGGTGTCAAAGGCTTTTGACAGATCCATAAATAATCCAATACAGTAACTGCCTTCGTCAATTTGTTGTGATATAAAATTTGCAATATTTAATACACCCATAGAAGTTGAAAAATTTTCACGGCGAAACCAAATTGTTCAGGTATGAGGATGTCATTAATTTGAAGGTGGGAATACAATCTTTTATGAACAACTTTTTCTAGAATTTTGGAAAAAAAATGGATATGAATATTCCATTGATTTTCTTCTTATTCTACACGGGGTCTCTTTATCCGATAATTACGTAAATCAAAAAAAATATTGTATGCTATTTTGTCAACCAGAGTAGAGGCAATTTTCAACTAAATCAAAATTGTTTTACCTATTTATTTCAAAATTTGGGTGTATTCATTTGTTTGCCGGTTGTACTTTGCATGCCAATGCCATTGGCCCATGGTGCAAGCGGGTTTGGCTTTAATATAAAATGCAGTTAACTACCAGAATTTTTTTCAAGCTTATACAAAAAAGTTTTAAATTTCTAATATGTTAAGTTAGTATAAAAAACATCATATCAGACTACAAATTATCGCTTATTGTATTTGAATTGATGGTCGTCATCGTACATCCATGGAGTTGGCGCACTGGGTGTTATAACGTCGTCCCCTAGTTAGTTTGAATAAAAAGTCTCAGATTGCTCAATGGCGCTATATGGGAAACGGACCGTTTAAGTGTCTTTACTAAAGTAGGCCCATATGTCAAATTACTTTTCACCTTTTCATTTTTGACCACAGATCCCTAAGATTTCTCTTTTAAATTACAAACTTTGTTTAGATAAGATAAGATATTTATAAGATAAGATATTTATTCGTCTTTCTTTCAAATAGCACACAGAGCATAAAATTAGATCATTACACATTTACAATGTAAAATAACAAATTATGGCAATGATAAAAACAAAGTTAACTAAAAGAAAGACGAGGAGACCCTGGTAAAAGCAGAGCTTGTAAGTTTTAGGGTCCCCTCTGAGCCAGATAAAAATGATGAGTAGATATTTGTGACTACCTAAGAATACACAAGGGAAAAGTTAGTATAACAAACAAGAAGTGTACAAACACAACAACAACAATAACAACAACAAAAAAGAGAGACGAGACTAGACAAGACGGGAGAAAAGAGAAAATATGAGAAATAATAGAAGACTACAGCATGATCGACAATAGACACAGCATACAACGGGCACAAGACAACAAGGGGAGGGAATAGGAGGTCGACAATATGAACACATTCAGTTAGACACATATTAATATCAAGAAGAAATTTTACATTTAAAGTCAAACATAATAGATCTTGGCACCATAATAACTATAAAAATGAACTACTCTATGAGTCACAGTATGTATCGAGAAGATAAACCTTAAGTGTACACTTAAATGAAGAGAGACTAACAGATTGCTTAACGCTAGAGCCTAGAGAGCTCCAAAACCTAGGTCCAGTAAACACCAAAGTATTAAAAGTAAACTTTGTCCTTACTTGGGGTAAGTGAAACGCAGAGGCATTTCGTGTAGCATGGTCATGCAATTGACTAATTTTCTTTTAAATGCTGACAAGAGCCTGTGGAAGGGCACCAGAATCGAAGTCGTACATTAGAGAACCCAGATGAAGGTGATAGATATCTTGCACCTTTAAAATTCTATGCGTATATATAAAAAAGTGGATTAGTGTGCGTACGAAAACTAATGGGGGGTGCAGCAGGTCTTCATACTAAATGTGGGGTCGGGTCATCCGAAATACAAGTTCGACCCTACCGTATCGAAATCGTATTTTTTTAAAACGAGATGTCTAGCGCTTGGCTAAGGCCTTCTGTCATTAATTTTTGTCTATTAATTAATTTTGATAAACAAATAAAAGAAATATGAAATCAAAATAAAAAATGATCAAGCATATATATTATTTTATTTGTAGAAAACTATACAAATATTTTTTATATATTACTGATGAATAAATAACCTAAATCAATTTATTAAAAGTGAATGAATCAAATTGGCAATTTTATTTTTAACTGCATCCCGAAACTGTTCATCGGATATAATCTGTAATTTTGCTGATAATTTTGCTGCCAGTTAAGAACTAGAGGCCTTGTAAGTCATAAAAAACTTAATTTTTAACTTTAGTCGTAAAAATATCTCTTTGGTATTCGTTGAGACGTAGGCATATAGTTACCCAATTTTTGTTGAGCAAGAAATGAAGAATTACATTGCCCCATTTATTGATAATTATGTTGTACTGCCTCAGTCCAGGTAGATCTCCGTCATGGCAACAAATGGGGCGCTACTGCGCTAGTCTACTGTACTTTCATATCCATTTTTTTTACCCGGCGTGGAGATAGCCTACTAAAACATACCAAAAAATCAACTTTATCAATTGTTCAAATAATGGTCATGATATAATTTAAAGTCATTATAGGGTCTATTTCTTGCCCCTTTCGTTAAATTTGTGTCAATTTTTGGATCTTTTTTGTAGTATTTTTCCTAAAAACGAAGACATATTATGATAGACCTATTCACTTTCTCACAGGTTTCACAGCAAACCGCTGCACAATTACAACAATTGCATACCTTACCGACGAAGGGATACCGGCTCCTTTACTCTATTTCTTGCCCCTTTCGTTAAATTTGTGTCAATTTTTGGATCTTTTTTGTAGTATTTTTCCTAAAAACGAAGACATATTATGATATTCACTTTCTCACAGGTTTCACAGCAAACCGCTGCACAATTACAACAATTGCATACCTTACCGACGAAGGGATGCGGGCGCGCGAGCGTGGGTAAATTCGATTACAGTCCATAACTTCACGCACGCACGCGCGCCCGCACCTCTTCGTCGGTACGGTATGCAATTGTATTGTAATTGTGCAGCGGTTGGAAAGATTTCCTTTTGCGACAGCCACCTAAAATTTAACCCTAAACCTATTTTATCATGTTTTTAAATTGTAGACCCTAGACAATATTTGTGAGAACTGAGAAAGTGAACAATTTTGAGAGGGAGAAAAAAGTGAATAGGGCCAGGGGGGGGGGGGGGGTCTACGTGAGAAAATGAATAGGGTCTATGTGAGAAAGTGAACAATTTTGAGAGGGAAAAAAAATATTTGTAAATGTAGTTTATCTAGTCTACAAAAATTTGCATGGCAAAACAATTTAAGAAGGCCGAGGGATGAAAAATATTTGTAAATAACTAAATATACATGTAGTTTATCTAGTCTACATTATTTAGAATGACAAGATTTAAAAATAGGAAGTAAAGAAAAGGAAGAGTTGTTTCTTTTATTGGCTTTCTATAAAAAAAATGGGATATTAAAAATATATAACCCACAATTTGCAGAGAGGATTGGGTTGTTCTCACTAACACGTACATGTACATGTACACTAATGCTGTAATTATTTCACATTTTATCCATAGTATAAAGAAGTAGGCCTAAAAATGTAGACTACTTGATCTGTCAAGAAAAATTAAAATCATTTCATTTCTAAATGAAAAAGTATAATCAAATTACATGTAATGATATACAGATAAAGAGGTTGTAGAAATATCAAGTCAAGTGGGTGAAGTGGAAGTGAATGTGGGTGGTGTTATTGAGGAAGTAAACCGTTTAAATTGTTTTTATTGACTTAATCCATGTAGGGAGAAGGACAAACATAAGACATATCGTACTGTACATGTATCCATTGTGGTAATATTCCTTCAATATTTCTTCTACTTTGCTTAAGTACACACCACCATAGGGTGTAATTTCTACCTTTTTTTGTACTGATGTAGGTGCTGTACAGTTATATACATGGTACATGTACATGTAAATATCTTCTACATATTGTGTCGACATAATTACTGTATGTATCTCTTTTATCCTATTGTACAATAACTTCTTTATTTTTAAGTTACAAGCCTAACATTCCAACTCACCTGTCCGTTTATTATGTATTTCTGTCTCAGTAACAATAAAAAGCAAAGAAGGTGTCAATAGTCAATACTGAGACAAAAATTTGCATTTTGTGGAGCTTTAATCTCTGAACTCTTTATTTACCATGAATCCAAACACTGGTCTGCCACATTTTTACATGTACACTGTACATTTGAAAAAAAGTTGACTACTGCTGCAGTCCCCTGTTTGTTTCATTAGTAGACCAAAGAGAGTAAAGAGTTCCATTACTGTACTCATACATATTTACAAATTTCATTTAATTTAAGATTATTCTTTATTCATCTCCTTACAGAGAAAGCAATGGCAGGCGAGGAGGACACCCACTTTCCGTTAGGTGAAGATGACAACTCGTGGAAGTACTGGATTGAGAAGAACATTATTCTGTGGGCTGCCAAGGACCCCTGGGGCTTCATCTCCACCATCTTCATGTTCCTCACCCCTCTCTTCATCCTCAGCGGTATCCTCTCCTACATCCTATACAAAGACATTGAGAAGAAGGAGAAGGAGAAGAAGCGAAAAGCCAAGCGGGACACCAACATTGCCAAGGCACGCGGGAGAAGTAATCGCTCAAAGAAGTCAGATTGATGACGATGAGGATTATCTTTGATTAGGACTTTCTCCTTGACTTGCTACAAGATCAACCTGATTTGACTCTTCAATTGTATGGATTAGAAAGGACAGTATTTAATTTACTCAAGATTTGAATGACTTTGAAAAAAAAATTGTATTTTGCCAGTCACAACCCATGTGAGAATAGAGAAAGAGAACAGTGGTCTGTTTTATAAGTATGTGGAAGCTATCAGAACATCAAGGATATTGCATCTTAGAAACCTGTGTCGCAGTTCTGTTTGATTTTCTGCCCTTACAACGATGTCAAGGAAACGGACCACAACAGCTCATGGTTCTATTTCAACCATAAATTGGTAGCATGCCAGCAGCCCTACATCATGTGACCATATTTTGTAGCAAGTATTGCTATGGTAGAAAGCTATGGTAAGACAATATTGAAGGTGAAATTTAAAAGAACAATACCAAGGAAATATAGTTTTTGATGTGATAGATTGAACTTTGGGTATGGGTACTGAGTAGTATGTTTTTTAAAGTTTTTTTGTATAGATTGTCTGTGTAGCCATTTGCGTAATTTTTACAGCTAATGTATTTTTTGGTTCATTTCAATCAGAAGTACATATATGGCAAGATAAATTTTAAATCCCCCCACAAGTGTGCTCTAAAGCCTAGAAATACAGGTAAGAATTTCAGTCTAGAAATCAATGTAGAACTACCTGTACCTCTCCCTCCCTCCCCCCCAGGATTTTACTTGTATTGACTAATTTGAGCTTTTAGAACATTCAATTCATTATCTATGACAAGCCTTTTTAAGATACTATGGTCCTGTCCAGGATAAGATTGTTGACTACAATCAGGAAATTGCACCAAGATGTATTCAAATCAAGAAAGTGTATCAATGATACACTTATCATCAGACACATTAGGTACAGTACATCAATTGTTGTCATTGCATAGCAGGCCAGCCAGACTTCAACCAGGTTGAGATTGAATACTAGGCATATTGTTAATCATTTTGATTTTTGATCAACAGAGTGCTGTAATGTAGATTCCGAGTATATCTTCAATGTGCAATATGACTTATTCTGTGTACCTGAATGACATTGTTGATCAGTACAGCTTTATGTACTTGTTTTACAACAAAAAACCTGTTTGTATAAAATAGAAAAGTAGACAAGAACTACCTATGATTTATATGCACCAGTCATTGTGAATGACTTCAATTCAAAACAAATTCATTACCAATTGATTGTGTCCGTTTTATATTGCAAGTGAATTTATCATCATTTACAACAAAAAAATGTTCATACTATGGTGTAATACTTTGGAAGCTGTAAGCCAATCATTTGTAGTTCTACATGTACTAATGCATTGTATTGACTAAATTGAGAAGCGGAAGAGCTGTGAGACATTTATCTATGACTTGTCTAGTCTATAGCTTGCCTTTTGCAGTTGATTTCAACTTGTATGCCATAACTTGGTGTGAACTCTGAAATATTTGTGGTCTTTAGAGCTGGTTGATCCTGTTACATTTAAAGAAGGAATGTAAGCAAGAGATAACAAGCCTAATCATTTAAATATTATTTATGTAATTGCTTACAAAATAATGCAGACGTTACTGTAGCTACAAATAAATTTAGGCCTACTCATAGGTGTATGATAATACATGTATACTAGTATATGCTGCTTGAATGACAGTCTATGTATGCCCCATACATTTGTATACATGTATACAAATCATTGGCGTGTAGATTTTGGAGGATAAAACGTATCTTATTTGACTTGCCAAATCATGTGCAAATGGCAAATATGTTGTAAGCTATCTATTATTTCCATATACATGTATGCTTTTAACAAGCAAGATGTTTGACTACATAATAAACATCATAAAACATGCATTCATGTTGTCATTTTTCATTTCCATATCCCAATTCACTGTCAGAGTTATTTTTCACAGAGAATCAGTCTTTGCCTCATTTTCTTGTATCATGGTATTTGTTTTGTTTGTAAGAGCTTTCTTTCTAAACATAGAATGTTTAGAATTCAGTTTTGTCCCAAAGTTTAACAGAAATGTATGTACTCATACATGAAAATAAACATAATACTTTGATTAAAACAGATCAATACCTTAAATAGTAAGATCTAGCTCCCTGCAATAAATGATAAGAATATAAAAGTATTCTTTATAGAGCACTTGGACCTTGGAACATTTGAATTTTTATATACACATTTCTCAAAACATCACAAAATTGAATACTGGACATCCACTTGTATTTATTTAGGCTGTAACTGAGATAAACCAGGAAAGGCAGTCTCATCATTTGAGATAGATAAGCAAAAGTATTGGTTACGAGATGCTACATCCTGGTTAAAAGTGTCAAGAATTGTACATGTATGCTATACGTAAGTTAACTTTCAGTCATGGACAGTGATAATTACTATATTAGCCTAGCTTTGTTGTTTTCTAGTTCCCATCTACATGTATTTTGTTACTTGTTCTTGTGTACTGTTAAGACTATTCATCATACAGAGATTGTTCATTTTCCTTTCATTGGTAGCAGATGTACCTGAAATGCCCTAGATGTGTACTAGATTTACAAATTCAATATAGCAATGCAGAATATATTCCATTCAATTTGACCTTTGTAATTGTAGATGTGCATGTAAAAGGTAGATGAATTTTTTTGTGTCATCCTTTGAAAATTGTGTCACTGAAAGTTTTGTACCTGTACATTGTGAATGTATAAATTCATGGTGTTTATTAAATTGTAATTAATTATTACAGCAATAAAGATGAAATCTGACTAACCAAGTCGTTCTTGCTTTCTTATCTAAATTATCTAAAGTGAACCTGTCATTAAGAATCTGTTCACTGTACAAATAAAGACTTCTCACACTTCCTCCTAGTATTACATTATTTTACGTTCAAAGACTTGTTGAGATTAGAAATCTTTTAAAGGTCGTAATTGTTTTTTTAATATTTTTATTTCATCCATTGAAATAGCCCATTGTATTTTTTTGAAAGAATGCCACAATCAGTTTCCGTACAATAGGAATGAAAACACATGTACAAGTAGTTTAATTGTGCATGGATCTCATTGAAAATACACGATGTATATTTAAATGAATGAACAAATGTATAAAAGGATTTAAATGCAAGATTACTATTTTCTACTCTGTTAAGGACAACATTTCCCAATATTTCCATATATGCCTTACTTTTCTTGGATGGTTGGCAAATGAACAAAACAAAATGACAGTAACTATCTACAAATTGTATTTCAGTGTTTGTTTTCCTCTGAAGTCATGCCGTCTATAACTTTGGATGGATTTTTGCATTTTCTCTCAAATGACTAAATCTGTATTTTTGCTCTCTCTCTCTCTCCCTCCCCTCCATTTCTACTCCCCTTCTCTCTCTCTCTCTCTCTCCCCCCTCTCTCTCTCTCTCTCTCTCTCTTTCCCCCTCTCTCTCTTCCCCTCTATCCCCCTCTCTTGATCACTGTCTTTAAATCTCCTTTCTTGCCCACTCTCTCAATGTCTGACCCACCATTACACACCTCACTATCTGGAGCTGTATTTAAAAGCAAAGTAATTGAAAATACACATTTTATTTACATGTAATTTAATTTCTAACCTTATATTGATACATATTGATACATACTTCATGCAAGCATGAATGAAGAATAAATATCACCCTGAATGATACATCTTACCAAAAGTAAAAACAAACCATTACTTTTTAGCGCTTCTATTCGTATATTAAAGTCACCATGATCATGGAACATGCATATTAATCAGATGTAGAATGGCTACATGTATGTCTGTCAGCTTTTCCAGCTAGAGCACTATATGAATATCCAGATGCAGAAAAGCTAAGTCCTCCACTTCCTTGTGTTCCAACCGATGCCTTGCAAGCAATGCACAGTATTCCTGCAGTCAAGTCCAAATTTGATTCTATCCTTTAAATTATCTTTCCAAGGTTCATGACCAATCCTGGACATCTGTTCATGGGTGGAATCCATGGTATGACAGAATCTTGATCAAGTTTTGGATGGTTTCCATGCCGCAGGTTCAAAGTCCTTTCCAGTACTGACTGCTTCAGATCCAGAATCAATCTTTTCATAGATGGGTGCTGAAGCATGACCTGATTTTAATTAAATATGTAGAAAACCATTGATAAATACACAGTATTTCATTTTTACACATGGAAATAGAGCACTTATACATTTATATAGAAGATCTAAGCAATTTTTTATGCAAGAAAAACAAATTATATACAATTTAAATTTCATTCAAGAAAAATAAACTGAGAGGATACCATGAATTATTTTCTGCAATATGAATTTTGAACGTTACCTAATTTACAAGAAACAATACGTTGGCTATAACCCTTGCTTAAATTAAAATAAAGTCTTTGCCTGTCCTCCCCCCCCCCCCCAAAAAGGGTATTGATTTAGCCAAGGTTAATACATACAGTTGTAAAGATGTACGTTATCTACAATAGAGTACCGAAGCTGTGACGTCATAAAAATCTATTTTTAGAATTTCTCAATTTGTTCTTCATTTTCCGAACGAACATCAAAAATAACGTCCAAATGTCGAAAACAAATTGAATATGTTAAATATTGGCTGAGATATGACCTTCTGAATAAAGATACTCCCCATAGGAACTCAGTGTTATATGCTCTGGCTCCTAATGGTTAGGAGCCAGAGCATATAACACTGAGTTCCCATAGGACATATATTCATTCGGATGGTCATAACTCAGCCAATATTTAACATATTCAATTGGTTTTCTACATTTGGACATTATTTTTGGTGTTCTTTCGGTATATGAAGAAAAAAATTGAGAAATTCTAAAAATAGATTTTTGATGACGTCACACTTCACCACTCTATAAGACAAGACAAGTGCATCAAATTTCTCAATTCTATTTTTTTGCAATTAGATGAAATCAGTGGTGCAGTGACCAGTGATTGTAGTGCCAGGGGAGGGGGGGGGGGTGGAACGGAGGCACCTATCTCACTAGGTGGACGAAGCAATGCCATTGAAGTGAGGGTGAGGAATGTCATATCTTCTTTTCAGGTCACATTTTAACCTAAACTGCTTCCTTTTCTTTTCTCTCTTGCACAACCCCACTCGCTCCTGCTCATGTAATTGTACAGAGGTAACCCACTGGAGAAAAATTTTTACACGATAAAGAAGAACATTAATACTCACCCTTAGCAGTTACTTGTACAGGCCTGGCCACCAACCCTTCTTCATACTCTCTTTCTTGTCTCTTTAGAAAAAGAAGGGTAAAGAATAAAAGTGAAACAATAATAATTAAACATAATATACAAGATCTTTAAAACAAACAACGGAATCTTGAAGTGTCATGATGAATGCATTCAGATACCAACTGATAAGTCCATCAATTACCAATTATTCATAATTTACAATCTCTTCTTGACATGCCCTAACAGTTTACCCTGACAATGATTTGCGCCAATTACTTTAACTTCAAACAGAACACTAATCCTTGTCATGATTTCAGGAAACTTATTGTTGTTGTTTTTTCTGATTTGTATCAATTACACAAGTTATAGATGAGGAAGAGATGTATCCTTTAATTCCTTATAACCCCTTGAGAGTGGTGTCTGAGCCCCCCCCCCCCCCCCCCCCCCCTCCAGGAACGGAGGGACCTGTTCATGTTCCCAAAATGTCCCCAAAAAGGGGTACTTTTCATGCAGCAAAGTCTGGCTTGTAACACACACAAAATTGGCCCGTATTGACTTTACACACCGGACTTAGGGGGGTGTTTTCAAAAGAAGGGAAAATGCATACGCGTTCCCTAAATAACACTGAGTGGGGGGGGGGGGCGGTTGTCTGAGTCTCTGAGATGTCTTGATGTGGTTATACCCCCCTTGAGTTGATGACGTTTGCCCACTTTCAATCAGACAATTAATCATACCTCTTTATCCTTGAGCTCTACTTCTGCTGCCCTGGCCTTAACGATCTGAGTCTGATTTTCTCTCCTGTCAATCTCTTCTTCCGTCGGAGGTAGCTCCCTTCTGCCTCTCACCCAAGCTGTAAATTAGCAACAAAATTGTTCACAGCTATGATTATATTTAATATAAAAAACACTTTATTTAGTTCAGAATTGTGCTTAATTTGTTAAATTTTATGTCATTGTCACTTTGTAGGCATTTTCTTAAAGGTAATACAAAGTTTTGGTATGATTCAAATGATTGGAAGCATATGTGATCCTACAATATTCAGTGACCGTTGTTGCAGTTGAAATCAAGTCTAAGGTGATGAAAATGTAAATAATAAATTCTTTATGTTGTATAGCTCCCTCTCGAAACTGATATTACTTTAGCCCTAAAACAATATTTCTTGATCGATCAATTTTCTATTCCTGTTTGGAAGTTATATATCAGAACTGCATATTCTGAGATTTTCATGGTTGCAGCTACTATGGAATGGCCTTAGGCACTATTTGAAATATGTGAAATTTACCAGGAGCACTGGTAAACTTTTTTTATTATTCAATTTCTCGAAAGCAGAACTGTTTTAGGGTCTAAATCTCCCAGTGCTTATAATACATCCACAGGGGCATCCAAATTACTGGTACTATAATCCATCCAAATTTCAAAATTTCCCTAAACTTTGCATTACATTTAAATTCTGTAAAAATGTATGTTTAAAAAATTGTAGAGAAATGTATAGAATGTTTCTTTCATGGGATCATAAAGCTGATCTAGAAGAGGGCTTGAAAATTTAAGCCCCATCCCCCCCCCCAAAAAAAAAATATATATATATATATAAATCTTGATGACTGGATTAAAAGATATAAAGGTTATATCCATGACCATTGATTGCAATGGGAGTAGCAAGGATCATCAAATAAAATAAAAGAGTGATAATGTAGGAGAAAGATACATTTAAGTACATCATTTTTGTACTTTTTATTAATAAGAAAATAATAATAATATTAATAATAGTGGGTTCTTATTATATTATGATATTATTGTTATAATTATTATTATTATTATTATTATTATTATTATTATTATTATTATTATATTTGTTGTAAGGGCCTCTGAATCAAGTCATCCAGCAATATAAAATAAAATAGCTTCTTCTTCTCCATCTCCCTTTTCTTCTTCTAACAGTACAGTTAGTATTTAACTTCACAACGTTAGAGTAGTTTTATAGTCTTATACTAGAGTGTTTCAATCCCCATCATGTAAAAATTTAAAGGGGAAGACGTGCACCTTGCTTTTATTATTTTGATAGAAGCAGAACGATGAGAGGAACAGGTTTGAGCAAATTCTTATAAAAATAACCTGTATAAATTTTTGAAGTTGTGATCAATTAAACTCAAATTGACAACTCCCCTCCCATTTGCTCTGTTCTAAAAAAAAATGTATTTTCCCTCACAAGAAATTTTAATCATATGTACTTTTTTTTTTTTTAAACATCACTTTATTGTTCAAACTTGCACAACAAAGGAGAACAATAGCCCAGGACAATTCCATTTTACTGGAAAATGCAGGGCCACATACATGTAGATATACAGTGAATAATGTTATATAACATCAACAAAAATTAACTAATTTTACAACATAGTGAAAGCTGAGGAGTGATGGATATTCCTAGCTATAAATAAGAGGAGCTAAATATTGAAATTTCATTTGATATATCAACTTAATAAATACGAAGCATACATAATGAGTATTATAAGAGTTTGATTTGAGTTAATGTTTAATACAAAGAGGATTCTATCAGTGCCAGGCAATGAAAAGAGACGAGCAGTAGAAAGAAAATATAAGACTGGTTACAAGGTGTATTAACCAATTTGTGTGTGTGAGTAATTACATACTTGAAATGCGAAGGGGAATTTTGGTTTCCCATTTATTGGCATTCTTTGAGTAGTAGATGACAAACGAAGAAACAATAGATAGTTTGGATAGAATCTGTCGAACTTGTTTCACATTGACAGGTTTTCCAATTTCTTTCAACAGCTGCTTTAGCCTCGTCACATTGTCCGGTGAAATATGACCTCTAGAGCCGATTTCCAAAGGAAGATACACCACAGAATATCCATTAGCCTGTATATCGGCAACTAACGGGGCATATTTGTTCGATTTATATTCATGTGCCTTAACTACATTCATTTCAAAGGGAACTGACAATTCAACTATGAGGATTTTCTTTAAGTTCTTCCAAAAAACACAAATGTCTGGGATGAGGTTGGTTTGGGTACACTCTAGTGGAATTGTGGAGATGCCTTCTTTTGTCCACCGCTCTACTTTCAGGTCTGTGTACATAATAGTGTCGCTAAGAGAGGCGATGCCTTCTTGAATAATTTCGGCAAGATACAAAAGTATGTTGTCATGGCGCCAAGTATAGCGTCCCTCGTCAAGTGACACAGGGCATGCGTTTAATACATGGTGTACTGTTTCTCTATTTTCACATTTTTTACAGTTTGCTGATGCCCTTTTACCCCATCTAGTAAGGTTTGCATTCGTATTAAGTGTATCTGAAAGCGAATTCATGAGAAATTTTGCAACTTTGTTGGGTAGGTTGTATATCAGGCTTTTCCATTCTACTGATTTTGATTCCAAGTTTGCAAGTTCAAAAAACTTGCCTTGGACTGAAAGTGACTGGATATGACTCAGCCAGTCCTGTGACCTTTTTTGTACTAGAGAGTCTTTAACCTGTTTCTTCAATTTTGGAAGAGTGGCATTAGGGTGCATGGGTACATGCACCCTAAATATAATAATAAGTTTCTATACGACCCTTGTATGGAAAAAATTTTATTCCGTCATCAATATAACAAAGAAAATGAAAGGTTAAGAAATCTATGTACAGAGCAAATAGGAGAGGACCTCGCAAGATACATCACAGTATTGCCAATTTGTGTTTGATTGACTGCAAAAATTCATTACTTTCTTATTTTTAATCAGAATTTGCTCAAACTTTCACTGGCCTATATTCCTCACATTTTTCTGTTTCTCTTAAAACCAACTTGTTGTCAGGGCGAGCTTCCCCTCCAATAGTACTAGTACATTATAACTCACCTTCCCACTCAAGTGGTATCATGCCTGCTTCGTACTCATGGTGGCTAACGACTGCTTCCACACTCCTCTTAAGCTTGATGTCTCTACCTAAAATGAAATATAAATGTGGAAATGAAAAGCATCAAGTGTCAAATAGATACATTTCTCAAAATGATGATAACCGTATAAGAGACATACGGTAGTCTAGACATGCATGTGCGATGTGTATAGAGACAATTAATGATTGGAAATTGTGCAACAAATTGCACTTACCCACTTAAACGACCGATTTACATAGCACATTAATACCATTTAACAATGAATTGCTTACCGGTACGAGTGCATTACTTGCATGATTAGTGGTGAATATGAACTCCTACATGTCATGCAAGTACATTGTATATCAACTGGGATAATGACGCAGTGAATGGCAGTAACTTGAGAGGAAGTCACACATTCCTAACCTGTGTCAGAGACTTATTTCTGTATCAGCACATTCACTGCAACACTAGATACAGAGATGGACAGGACCCGAGTACTCTTGACCTGATTTTTACCAGAGACGAAGACACAATAGACAACATTGACATCCACCCTTGGGTAAGAGTGATCATATACATGTAGTATTCCAATTTAGACTTGAAGTAAATGCAATTTCTTCAGAAAAAGAGAACAGCAAAAAGAGGAGTTACTACAATGGAGACTATGATAAAATGAGGAGAAGACTAGAAATGATTGACTGAGAATCCGATCTAAATAACCTTTCTAGTTTAGAAACATGGAATCATTTTGAAGAGACAATGCTTTGTTGTATAGATGACCTAGTACCAATCAGAAGAGTATCTAAAAAGAAAAGACCAGAATGGATGGATGACCAGCAGCGCTAAAGAGGGGGTACAAGACAAACATAAGGCATGGAGCAAATACAGCAAGAGAAAGACTGATAAAAATTGGATTTCATATCTTGACAAAAGAAATGCCGCAACATTCACGACATGGAATGCCATTAGTGACTTTGAGAGTAAAATTGCTGATGAGGTTAAAACCAATGCCAACTCTTTCTGAAAATATGTAAAGAGTAAAACCAAGACTCGAACAGGAATTCCTGACCTGCAGATGGAAGACGGTACCTGGGTGAGGAATGATCCAGGGAAAGCAAATACCCTCAATTCCTTTTTTGGAAGTATTTTTGCAGAAGAGGACTTGGTGAATGCTCCAGACATGGATCCTTACCAAGTAGAATCATCATTAAACGATGTCAAGTTTGAAGAGGAAGTAATTGTGGTCATTTTATCGTGGAAAGAGGCTACTGAGCTGTGGTCCCCATCTTTAAGAAGGGAAAAAAAGAGCCTACAACATGTAGGCCTACCAGAAACCTCGGACTACTATAACCATCATAGGCATCAATAATCTGTAAAACAATGGAGAAGATTATTCAAAGCAAGATGATCCAACACCTAGAACTCATTCAACTATTCACTGATAATGATGACAAATTGACAAGATTTTGTTATCGTGTTCTCCTAATGCTTTATCTCATCAGGGAGGTGTTTTACATTCTAGTGGGTAAGTGCGCCCAAAAATGCTTAACTCACGAGGATATGATTATGAGGGAGGTAAACATGGTTGGTAAAGACATTGTTCTAATTATTTTTTTTAACTCACCTTTTGAATTTGTGTGTCCCGGTTTTTCATAATATTTATTGCCCATTTTATCACTACCCACTAACACTTTACTAATCTGTTTAGAAGATCTGAATAATCCACGGAGGAAACTCATCTTTGAAAATTGAAATGAACGCCTTCTCTTGCATGCACACACAAAATGAAATACTGAAACCCTCTAGCTCTCGATATCGCGTAACGATTGCGTAATCAGTTCGGTACCTGAAGTTAGCCCTAATAATAATCATCGAGACAATATAGACACCTTGCCAATTTGACGAAGTCTATAAATTAATCAGTAAATGGTCTGCAACTGTAAGTGAGACTTGTTGCCTTGATTCGTTCAAGTCACATTACACAGGCCCGTAACTATTAATCGCTATTATGTTTAAAAAAATGCAGAAAAAACAAAAACAAATAAGGAGTGTGTTTATTTTGCATTCGAAATACATGTACAAATACGTGTACGGGAACCTTAAAGATAGACTGTATGTCAATAACGCAAATTGGCAACATTCTTAATATATTCGTAATTGTAGCACTAACTTCACGACTGACTGCCTTTGAAAAGGCCTTAGCTGGAATTATGTCCAGGAGAGACGTTTTAGCGTATCGTACAGTTAATCTTGTTATCACTGTTTAAAAAAATGCAGACCATCACTATTCTTGACTCAGTTATACTTTGAAGTGATCTCTAAAAGTCTAAGGAGGTTTTTCTCGGTTGAACGCGAAGATGTTGAATGTTCTTGCCGAGAGGAGTTGGGGAAATGTGCGGCCCAGTCAAGTGCATCGCGCCGAAGCTACCCGCAGGACTTTCCGGCTGCAGCTGAGCAAGCACCGCGACGTTCAACGCATTCATTCCAGCGGGATCAACTCGCTGGACATTGATCCCATCGATTACAAATTGTGAGTAGAAAAGCAGACGTGGATCCAGCGGGGGGGGGGGCGGGCCTTGCCCCCCCCCCCCCCCGCAAGAGAGAGAGAGAGAGAGAGAGAGAGAGAGAGAGAGAAAAGAAAAAGAAGGGAAAGGGAAAGAGTGCTTTGCCTCCCAGCTGTTACCCCCCCCCCCATAAAAAATAAGAGAGAAAGAAGGAAAGGGAATGAAAAGAGGAGATAAAGAGAAGGAATAAAGAGGAATAAGAAAAGAAAAGAAGAGGGATATCAGTTGCAATTTTCGCGCCAACAAGTTGTAGTTCGGGAGGGCCAAAAGGGCACCCTGCCCCCCAAAAAAGGTGGGGGAGGGGAGCAGAGCCACCAGAAGTCAAAGGGTTTTTGTCACCATTACGTACCAATATTTGGCTCCCACCCCTAAGAAATCCTGGATTCCTTAGGGGAAAAGTACACTTCTCCAAGTTATAAGAAGTCAGGGGGCCGTTTCTCGAAACCGTCATAACTACAAGATCAACGACATCTCGCCACTGTCACGCAACTTGTCAGCTAAGTGTTTCACGAAGCCGTCTTTGCCAAGATGAGCGACAACTTCCGCGACAAGCGAGTTGTCACTGCTCCGAACCTGTCATATCTTTTTAATTTCTGTAAAGCGCCATCACAAGTCAGTTTGTTGCCACTCCATGGGCCGCGAAATGGACGATTAGTTTCACTATCATTTTGAGAAAAATATAGACGAGTTCGGTACGTAATTCTCTGGGATGCGAAATGCAAATGTACAAAAGTGAGAATACAAATTATACAGAAACTTTAAAAAGCTGAATATAAACATTAAATCACAAATCACTAAACTATAACATATAAATAAGAGAGGTAAGAATGTTACACACCGTTTTCCATAGTCGATCCATAGTCTTTTCTTAGGATACCGTCATACCTTTGGGGCCGTTGTGCACTATTATTCCCTCTCTAATTACTTCTTCCAAATTATATTTTCAATATCAAATCAATTATATAACGAGTATTTATGAGACTCTAGAATAAAAACTGGCTGGAAAAAGACATTTTGCCTAAAATTCCTCGTCACAATAAACAAAAAAGTACGTATTGATAAACTATCACATTACGGTATCCTTCAACTAACTTTTCATTCGACTGTCAAAAAAAAAACACTCACCGGTTTTTCTTCAATTTAAGAATCTTTACAGAAATATACAAATCGTTTGATGATGTAAATATGATAATGACACTATTTATTATTTATTTTAGGAGAATTTATATGTATATATTTCTTTTTGAACAATTTTAGTCCCAAAACTTGCTTTGGGTTATTCTTGATAAATCAAATGGATCGTGACAAAGACTATCTTCTTGAGCTGCTAGTATCGCGATATATCGATATCATGTCTGTCATGGCTTTGTGAAACGGTTTATCCGCTTCATGACATCTCCGTAGGTCGGCGACAAAGATATGACTGTCATGGAGTTGGTTTCGAGAAACGGCCCCCAGGTCATTATCCAGATTCTACCCAAAGTAGAAAAAAAGCCTGGAAAGATAGTAGTTGCTCACTATTCCTAGCGCCAGTGTACTTTCGTATCCATTTTTTTAGCATTTTCATATCCATTCTTGGCACGAAGAACTTTGAGTGAATAGGAACCAGCGATAGCCAATAAGAAGTGCCCTTAGTAAAATGAGTCTGGGATTTGCTGAGATTTTATGAACGTTCTGTCTAGTGCTGTAGCCGAACAGCCGAACCGAACATGGCACTTCCGAACCAAACCGAACCAAACCGAATGCAAAAGCCTGGTTCGGAGATTCGGCTGAAAATTTTTAATTTTTTCGCAAGCTAATAAACTTGTCATTTTGTACCTAATTTTCATGTCATAATTGGTCATTTTATATTTACTTTTTTCCCATGTCATAATTGGTCATTTTATATTTACTTTTTTCCCATTTTCCGTCTTTGTGATTTATGCCTATCCAGTGGTGGGCACGACTTCACTGGCGCCATTTAAATCCCAAATCCTGACCACGGTACGTCGCGATCGCAAGCTATAAACAAGAATACATGTGCGTGATCAAACCCATTTAACAAAAATAAATCAATATTTGAATTGTAACAATATCGGACAAATTTTACAATATTAATAATGAAATAAATATATATTATAGTATGGTACATGTATTTATTTATTCAGGAAAAATAGGTATTTTATATTTTTCCTATTGAAAATAAAAACTTATAAAAAACAGTTATTGACAAGCCTGAATTGCTATTCAAGATGGCAGCTTTCATGACGCTAACATTAGACAACAACCGTCTCGGAAAATCTTGAAAAAATATCATTTATTGACAAATTGAAAACATGATTCTTTTAAAATTGAAAATAAAATACAATTCAAGACGGAAATACGAATGTAAGTAGTACTTTTCTTCACAAATTATTACGTTTAGAAATTCGTGCTGGTCGGAAGCACGATTTTTCAGCAGGAGTGGGCAGAAGTCCTTCGTGCTGGTCAGGCCTGGCCGGCCGGCCCACCCAGTGCCGACCGCCGTGGCTATAACGCTGCTTGCTATTATATTACCGAACCCCGAACCGAACCAAGTTCGGGTGAAAAATTGCCGAACTCTGCCGAACCGAACACGAACATAGCGTCTGACTTACAGCACTAGTTCTGTCAACTTCTGTGCATGCGCTAAATATAAGCTTAAGTTCTGTGTGCCCTAAACCTAAACCTAAACCTAAACCTAAACCTAACCCAAACCCAAAAGTTTTGTAACTATTCTCTTTCCAGACTTTTTTTCTACTTTGGGCAGAAACCGGAGAATTACCAAAATTAATTATTTAGTTAATATTGAATAGTTTCTTGATAATTGCATATACCCCAGATGTCTGACATCTATTTGAAGATGTATGAAAAGTTCTTTGAAATAAAGACTTGATGAAACAACAACCTCTCATTTGCAGTATGCTATCAGGAGGGGCTGATGGAGTCATTGCAATCTACGACCTGGAATGCATTCCAGAGGTCAAAGAGTTCACTTGTGAGACAGTGTGTACTATTGGCAGGTGAGACATTTGTATCTTTTATTGTTCTCATTAGTGTATGCATTAATGTATTGTACACCTGTAGCTCGTTTAGTACCGTAAACCAGAAACTTTCACAGACGTGAAATGTTTCAAGTTACTTAAAGTTTCAGGTCTGCTTTTGCAGAAAATTCTAGAAGTGTAACTGTTTCAGATTTATTGAAAGATTAAAATATATCAACATCAATAAATAATGACATTTAGTAACAGTTATCAAGAAGAAAAGTGGTAAATGTACATGTAAGTACAATGTACAGTATTTTAGTGATCACTTTTATGTGTGTTTCTATCTTTTGCATGATGTTATACATCCAAATGATTAAATCATTCATTTTCGTATTCTGATTGGGTTTGTTTAAATTTAATTTTCTTTTGATAAACTACAGTACATACTTTCCACATATACACTGGATGTAGCCAGGGCTCGAACTGTCAAGGTAGAAATGTAGGCTGCCTATGTCCACAGTTATTATTTATCACGTACCGGTACATCCTTTGACGGAATTTGCTACCCACTAAGGCTGTGCACAACAGTATAATGAGGTACCCGAGTACACTCCCAGGCTTACAAGCAAATACTTGAATATTCGGAAGCCATGTTTTTTTATAATTTTTTTGAATTTTTGTCTCGCCTGTGTAGCAAAAAGCGAGACATAGGCGCCGCTTTTACAGCGACGGCGGCGATGGCGACGGCGGCGTCAACATAAAAAACTTAACCTACATGTAAGGTTAAGTTTTTGAATTTGTGATATAACTTTTAAAGTATAAGTTCTTAGTTAATGAAACTTTGACTATATAGTAATCAAGTATCCCCAATCATGTGAGTAGAATTTCAGATCACAAAGTCAAGGTCAAAGGTTATTTCAGGTCAACAAACTTAGACTTTGTTGTGGCATCAACATCAAGATTTTCAAAATGCTTCTTCGTTATTTTTCAACCGATTTTGATTCTGATTGTTTCATATGATAGGGCTAGGAGGGGGATTTAAAATTACTACACAGAATCGTGAAATTCATTATCTATGCTAATTTATGCAAATTTATTCGAAATTAAAAAAAAGGCTTTTTCTCCTTCATTTCTCAACCGGTTTTGATTTGGTTTGCTTTATATCGTAGAGCTAACTTTGGTACACTAAACTTCTACACAGAATTTTGAAATTGTTCTCCATTAATTAATTATGGTAATTTATGCAAATTTATTCCAAAAATAACAAAAATTGCTTCTTTTTCCCTCATTTCTTGACTGATTTTGATTTGGTTTGCCTTATCTGGTAGAGCTAAATTTGGAACACTAAACTTCTTTACAGAATTGTGAGATTTTGCTCCATTGATTATTTATGGTACTTCATGCAAATGAAATGAAATTATGTCCCTTCCAGGGCATCAAATTTTTATTTTTTGACCAGTTCAAAAGTTTACCACATAAAATTTACGATATTTGTTGTTGCGAGATGCGTATGAGCGCTACGTCATAGACGTTCTGGTTTATCATATTGAATTGCGTTATGCAGGCGAGACCGCCGAGAGCGTTTCCCTTGTTTTGAATTTTTTTTTTTTTAATTTAATTTTTTTTTTTTTGCCACCACCATACCACTGGAGCAGTATCCCAAGTCCATCTCAGAAAACGCATGCAATTTTACTTCGAGTTGCAGTTGAAGGCGTTGATTTAATAATAATAATAACAGTAAACAATGCTATTTTAAAAACCAAAGATGGCACAATAATCCATTGATCCATGAGTAGTGAGTTTGACAGTGCTTGAGTTGGGAAACATTTTTACCGACGGTACCATGCCAGCGGCTGCCACTCTGCCTGGCACGAGTAAGCGTCGGCCTGGGTTTTTTTTTTTTTTTTTTTGCGGCCGAATATTCGAGTACGAGAAATCGTACTCGAGTAGTTGTCAAACGTGCGGGTACTTGAGCATTCGACTACTCGTCGCAGCCCTATTACCCACCATCTTTTCAGCATGCTTATTTTCTTGTCCTATTTCTTTGTGATAGGTCCAATCGGCATGTTCACAAGCACAGTGTGGAGACAGTCCAGTGGTATCCAAGGGATACAGGAATGTTTACATCCAGCTCCATGGATACGACTCTTAAGGTCTGGGACACCAATGCCCTGAAGCCTGCAGAGCGCTTCGTCCTAGGGAAGGGCATCTACAGCCACCATATGTCTCCTGTGGCTAACAAACATTGTCTTATAGCTGGTTAGTCTCTTGCTCTATCAAGGTTCATACATAATAGAATAAAATAAAGTATAAGCTAAATTTCCCAAACAATGCAGTACTGCACTTAGAAACATTAGTATTAAACGCTGTATTTGATGTTTGTTTACTTGTTTTACTTTCACTTTCGTATATTAACTGTGTTTCTGTACTTTTAATGCAAGTGTGGAAATAATTTGTTATTCACTACATGTTAGGACGCTTTTGTGCTGATGCGATACCTCCCAAATAATTGTTGATCTTGGTGTATCTGGAGAGTTTTTATTCACTTAGAGTTAGTGTCATGTGGTTTGCTAGTGGTTGTCACCCTACTAGACAAGTTTGACATCGATCCATCATTCTACTTTTGAGTAAAATGAGTATGATTTCTGATCGTGTTTGGACTGTCTTGTTGCTGTATTTGATACACTAGTCTTGTTCAGAGTCAGAGAAAAGTTACCCTAGGGTAAAGGTCTTGTTAAGAGCTAGTCAAAGTAAATATGGCGGGGTATATGGCTGGCCAAGCGAGCCACTATCCATCCAACTATATGACTAGGTATACGTCTATCCAGCCGGCCAATCAGAATTCTTCCTTTTCCGCCTTTTCTCTCCTCTCTTTCTCTTCCCCTTTCTTCCTTTCCCCCTCCTTTTTCTCCTCTTCTCTTTTCTCTCCTCTCTCTTTTATTCTTCTTTCTCTCTTCGCTTTTCTTTCTTTGCCCCTCCTTTTTCTTTCGCCCTCCTTTTCCTTTCTCCCTCCTTTTTCTCCTTCTCGCCCTTTTTCCTTTCCCCCTTGCCCCTTTTTTTTTACCAGGGGGGGGGGGCACAAGCCCCCTGTGCCCCCCATGAATCCGCCACTGGTATAGTTGTAAAGATGTACAGTTTCCTGCGTTCTGATTGGCCGGCTGGATAGTCGTATAGTTGTACGGATAGTGGCATGCTTGGCCTGCCATATACCCTGCCCTTTTTACCTCGACTAGCTCTGAACATGACCTTTACCCGTCTGAATGTAGCTACTGTAGTACAGGGCACATACAGTAGCTGATAGTACAATTATTGTTAACCCCACACCAACAATAGATGGGCTTCTGACTGGAATGTGGATGAATGGAGTTAGCATGGATGACCGCACCCCATCTTTTTTAGTGAACTGTGAAGTCAAGTTCTCATGTCAATGGATCTAGAATGTGTTAAGGCAAGCCTTGATTTCTCTTCACCATAGCTATGTGTCTTTCCTCTGATACTTATGCTCACATCAAGGAGTCGGGTATCGATCACGTGAGAGGAGGAAGAGCTCGGTGGATGTCATATTCATAGGAGGACTGGCAATGTACAGATGCAGAAGTATCCATAGAAAAAGTATGTATTCACTCAGGAGATTGAGAATGACACTGGTGGACCGTGGCTCTGATTCTGGTATGATTCTTGTACTTTTGAGTTCCTGTAGAAAACAAATTTCGAAGCGGGTTGCAACGTTGTTAATTTGGTACCAATTCAGAGAGAGAGGTATGAAAAGCTCAATGTTCACCTTTGGAACTGCAACTCGCTTGGAAACAAAACGTATCTTTTGACTGATTACATCTTGGAGAGCAATGTTGATATTATGTTTTTGACTGAGACGTGGTTGAAGAGGGAGGATCCAGTGGTGATTGGTGAAGGTACGCCGTCAGGATATACATTCATTATGTACCACGAGGGAGGGAGGATGCCCATGGGGGTATTGCTGTGATCTATAGAACTGGGCTGAACCTGTCTATCATCAATGTGGAATCTACACATGATTCTTATGAACGAGTCTGTGTTACTGATCCTGCAAGAATGGTGTGCTATGTTGTGATCTATGAGCCGCCACCTTCTACGCGGAACGGCCTTAAAACTAGTGACTTTCTTGCAGATTTTGATGAACTGATCAGAGAACTCACAACTCGTTTATTCAAAGTCCTACTACTTGGAGACTTAAAATTTATGTAGACACTCCCAACAAGTCTGAAGCAGCTCAGCTTCTCTCTTCTCTTGAGGATGTAGGTCTCCAACAGCACATCCAGGGTCCTACTCACAGATATGGTCACATGCTGGATCTGATTATTTCTAAGGACAATGATGATTCTTTTGTAACATCGTGTCAGGTTCATGAGAAGTCATATTCTGATTACCATTTTCTTAGCTGTGTATTAGATGTGGGAAAGTCCAAGTTAAAGAATCTTACCTCGGTATCTCGTGATGGACAGTGGTCCTCTTAACACAGCAACCGGCCAGATGACGTGATACACACTGTACAATGTACTTTGGCTCAAAGATGATTTATTTATTTATTTATTTATTTTTTTTAGGTACACACCAGGAAATAATTCTTTTAAACCCTGAAGATTTTTAATGTTGACTTTGTCTTGTTGTAGTTGGAACGATAGATCCCCATGCTACCCTATGTGATCTTAAGTCCGGCTCCTCAACCCACATCCTCAAGGGGCACAAGGCTTCAGTGGTCTGTGTGCAGTGGTCTTCTAAAGATGAGTTCTTATTGGCAACTGGGAGGTGAGTCTGCACTACCATTCAAACTATCAGGCATTGATCCTTCGAATTTAGTGTGGAAATTGCCATGAGAAATTTATCTATAACAACTGACCAAATAGCATGAAATTGGCAATGTAAATATGACTGTTTTTGATGAACTGTGTTCTACAATACTACAGTGTATCAAAGAAAACCATAATAAGTAATAATAAAAACATTACTTATAAAGCGCTTACCACTAAAATCTCTATGCACTTTCTCTAAATACTTAAACTGTGTCAAGGTTACTTGTGGACTGCCACAAATTTAGAAGGCTGGCATGATATCATTTTTGTTGCATTTAAGAAAAATATTAATGTTATAAGGTTTCTTAGCCCTGTATGCAGGTATCAAAATTACCATCACTTTTTAAACACTATGTCCATCTTAATTTCACCAGCCGGGACAACAAGATACTGATGTGGGACATCCGCCAAGCCAAGGGAAGTCTGATGTCCCTGGATCAGCACAATGGTGAAGTGGTCAAAGGCTCTTCTGCAGGTAATTTATTTGGATTGGAATCCCCAAGTTCTGAATTTCATACTAGATGAGTGTTCGAAATATACCTGTTTCCACATTTTCTTCCCTCTAGAGTTGAATTTTCTTCTCCAATTTCCACCGAGTGCTACATGTGTCAAAAGTAATACTTTGAAGAACCATGTATAATTGAAGTGTGTTTTTACCACGTCACTGAAGCCTTGCCATTTTGTATGATGGGGGTCGGGTGCCTGGACTCGTAGCAAACATAAAGACTTCTCTTTTGCCTTCTGATTTTACCGAAAATATTTATCAAACAGAACTAACCATTCATGAATATTTGTCCTTTATAATATTGTCCAACATTCATTTTAGAAGATTTATGAAATATTGCTTGTGAACTTCTTCAAATTGCTGTTTTAAATCAACTGTCTAGATACACAATCAGTTCGGACATGCGAGGTCTTGGTATACTAATAATTGGTACCAGGTCTACTGTCTAATCCTATTAGAGGCTAACACATGTATGCATTCAGCTTTCCTTTGAATCAGTTGTTGTATTGCTTGACCTCTACAGTGAGTACAGCTCATAGTGGTCATGTTAATGGACTGTGCTTCACCGAGAATGGTCTTCATCTGGTCAGCTGTGGGACAGATAACAGGGTCAGGCTCTGGGACACACTCAATGGCAAAAACACACTGGTTAGTTCATAATAGATCTCATGCAAAGTGTATGGTTTGATGTTTTTTTATCAAGGGCCAGTATTGTGCAATGTCCTGCATGAACCTTGGCAAAATAGAAACGGATGATTCTGTGCAATGTATTGTATTGTATTGGATTGGTTTATGGAGATAAAACAAATCATTGAACATGCAGCTAACAGCTGAATTTGGTCAAATTACAGAGTAATAAGTACATGGCTTAAAAATACATTGATGACACATAAAAAAGATATTGAAAACTGAACAAGTATTGTTTACATGTATATTTACATGCAATTTACAATGTTCATTGTTGATTTATAAAATTGTCATTTGTTTTGAGTAAGACAGAAAGTTGAAAGTGATAATTTACAAGTTTATTGCAACAATGACGTAGTATATGTATACTAGAGCTACCCTGAGCGTGGAAACAAACCTGTATGATTGACTCTTTGTCGACATATTGTCTCCCATTGTTTTATCTACAAGCTCGTCGACAGAATGCCTGTTGACAATAGCACTAGAGTACAGATTACTTTACCATGTTTTGGGGACAGATTTTTTTGGGTTGATCATGCTTCTCATTTTCCAACCATTGTGTGTGTGTTTATGCTCCAACCTCCAGATCAACTATGGTAAGGTGTCCAATAACATGCGTAAGTGCATTGAGATCTGCACATCATCGGGTGTTCAGCCTGACGTGGCTTTCATCCCCAGTGGGAGTGACATTGATATGTTTGATGTGTTCAGCGGAGAGACAGACAGTACCATGAAGGGCCACTACAACAATGTTAACTGCTGTGTCTTCCATCCTCTATACCAGGTTTGTTGTTATGTGCTGTTGATAAGTCTCAATCCCTCTTGACCCCAAGACAACTTTTCTCCGTGTTGTTGTTGCTGTTTGGTATTATCAGCGTTTCATTATTTTTGGGAATAATTACGCCTTTCATTTAAATTTCTTTTTTTTTACACTATTTGTAAATTCGCTCTCTTTAAAAATCATAGTTTTTTGATAATATAATCTCAGATCCACTGGTCCATGAAATCCCCTTATGTATCTTCCTGTAATTGTTTGACACATGCTCTAGTGATAATTGCTTTGCAGTCACTATAATCAAATTCTTAAATTCAACCATATAAACAAACACTAAATTAAACCCTAACCATAACCCTTGACTAAATCTAAAACCCTTACCTGAACATCATATCTTTGACAATATAAGGCCTGGGGGGTGTTTCATAAAGCTGTTTGTAAAGTTACGCATGACTTTACGAACGACTTGTATATGTGCCAGATAGGATGCCCAAAGATTTGTCTGATATTTCCAATAACCTCAATCAAATTATGGCAAAAAATAAACTTTGCATTAAAAATGTTTGTTATAATAAGAATGTTAATCTACATCTGCACAGTTTAACTTTAGTTGGGGGGTGTTTCATAAAGCTGTTTGTAAAGTTACGCATGACTTTACGAACGACTTGTACATGAAAAACCATATGGGATGCTCAATCATTATTAACTAAAGTTGAACTGTGCAGATGCAGATTAACTTTCTTATTATAAAAAACGTTTTTAATGCAAAGTATATTTTTTGCCATAATTTATGCCTGGATTACATTTGCCCTGGGCGCCGTACGATAAATTAGTCTATGATTTTTCGTTGACATCGTAGGAGGCTACGGGCTACGATGTTTGTGTTTACATTATCTACGAGCATCGTGCCATTTATTGTATTGGCCCTCGGGGCAGGCCGGGGCAAATCCGTACAGAGGCTGCTCAGAGATTGTATGGAAATCGTGCAACTTCCGTGCAAAGGTTGCACGTAATAGGCGTGGTGGCCGTTCAGCAATCTTGCGATTGCTGTGCAATGGCCATGCGAATTCCCCACGAGTCTACAATCTCTGTACAATTTTTTTTGCCCCCATGTTCACCGAAAAATTGTACGTTTGCTGCACAATCAGTGCGAGGCCTCTGGGCGATGCCCGTGCGGGGATTGTGCAATGCCATCTACGACGTGTATACGGGCTACGGGCTTACGGTTTTTCAAATTTGTTAAACTTCTCGCGAAACAAAATCGTAAAGGCTGCGGAGCCCGTGAATCCGTTTGAAAATCTCACGGCCGCCTCCTGCCTCCGCACAGAGGCTGCACGGAAAAGGTGATACGGACAGGATACGGGCTCTGTAGACTAATCGCAGGCCAAATGTAATCCAGGCATTAATTGAGGTTATTGTCAACAAAAAAAGTGGTCATTAAACTATATTATTGATAATGATGAATGATGGTGATAATTGTGATGATGTATAATCCTTTTGTATTTAATGTATTTCATATTGTTCCATATGATTCATGTGTACGATTATTTTTGCAAGCTCAATTTCCCCCACTTTAAAATTTAGCTTTAGCTTTGTTTGCTTGACCTCATTTCGTTTTAATATGATGAAAGGTCAAATTTTTCAACTATCAATACCCTTGTATGTGACTGAATATCTTTTGAATCTTCTCTCTAATTGAATAGGAAGTATACAGTGGAGGAAACGACAGTAACATCCTGATCTGGGAGCCTGATATGGGTCACATTCACTTTGAAGAACCACCACCAAAGAAACTAGTAAGACCTTAATCTTTATGCGATATCCATTTTTTTGTGTAGTTAAGAGTTTGTTTTCATAACTTCAAATAAGGTAGACCATATGATACACCTTCTGCAATCTGCATGTACTTTTTTTTTTAAATTTCAAATTACAGATCGATAGATTGATATTTCAATAAATCCAAAGAGAGTGGACTGCAAGTTCGATTTTGAAAGTCTAACATGAAGGGTAATAAATACTCCTCAAACACGTCTTTAAAAAAAAGTTAAACAAACAAACAAAACACGTTCATAAAACCATATGCAAGCAGTTAATAAGCTAGAGCAATCAACTAGCAAAGTGGGGTTTGAAGATGCAATTTAAGCAGTGGGATGGAAACATTCATGATATATTTGTTACATTTTCAGGCCGGTGCATCTAAGGTGAAGAAGTTCAATGGAAACGAGATTAATGCCACGGCAGACACATGGAGTAGCAGTGATGAAGGAGACTGAAGGTTGACATTGGTTGGTGTAAGAAGAACAACTGCAGTCCAGCTGCAGATGAGGGTCAGATATGAAGAAGGGCTGGATCTTTCTGAAGATGGTAACCTTCATACATTGTAGATGATGATCTGTAAGGGAAATCTTGATTGAAGATGAGTAATGCTGTACACATGCTATACAACTCCTGTTCATCTTCTGTGTATCATCAGTGTGCAGGCTTGGCATCATCTGCAGCTTCTGTGCAGCATTTGTGCCGCTAGTGTGCACCTCCTGTGCAAAGGCTGTGAATTTCATATGCAGCTGTGAAGCTTCAATGGTTCTCTTGTGCCATCACTATGTAGCTGTTGTAGGTGTGGTGTATCAACATGCGAAAGAGTCGAAGAATGTTCCAGCAAAGCATAGTAAGAAAGTGACTACCACCACAGTGTCCGCTCGATGATGTGAGAACTCACAAGCAGGTTTAGTAACCATGATGATATAGATAGAGATGGAGATAGAATTCGATGTGATTGTTATGAATAAAGCATTAGACCTAATATCAGTTAAATTTCTGCCTTGAACCGAAAGCATGGCAGTCTATCTCATGTATACATATATGTGTGTGTTCTATTTAGCATTTTGAGCCAAACTTGAAAGTGGTTGAATTGTGCCTAAATCCATTAGAAAATGCCTGAAAACTATAGTGGAGAGTCACAGGTGTACCATAAAAATCATGACTGTTGCTTAACCTTGTACTCCGTGGGTAGCACTCTGCTAAGTAGTGTATCAGAATGTCCATGTTATTTTCAATTTCTCACCTTTACAATCGATTCTCACAAAAATATATTCTACAGCGTGGTATCGGAGAAGCTGGCTCCTTAATCACTTAATTAGATAACTTTTAAAACAGTTGAAGAAAGAGTAATTTTTGGTTGATTTGTTTATTGAATTTGAATTTGAATTTGAATTCATTTGCAACAACAATCATATATGCTGCTTGTAAGTGTCGGCTTGCATGGTGATGTAGATATACAGTAGGCTTGCGGGTGCACCATGTGACAGAGAGGGAGGATTGAGGAGTCATAAAAAGGACTCTCGGTAATCTTTCTTGAGGGGTTGTAGTGCTGAAAAGGACTGTTTGGTATAGTCTTGAAAAAGGCTGTTGGTTATCTTTCTTAGCTTATGGTTCTAAGGAGAACTATAGTGCTTGAAGAGGATGAGTGGCGGGAGTGGCTCGACGTTTCGAACAGGTTGACTCCTGACGACTGGTAACCTTTAAGTTTACCAATCTTACTCTGATCAAACACAGGCTTGTGTTTTTCTAGGATCAATTGCAAGACATCTTGCATATTGTGAAGACTAGAGACTGGGCTTGAGAGATTGTTGTCATTTTGTGACTCACAAACTTCTTCAGAAGTGCTGGGCATTCATCTATCCAATCTCTTCCTAACAAGGTAGCACCCCTATTAACTACCAGGGTAGTTAGCCTCTTTGGGTTTCCCTGAGGTCCAAACCTCACCTCTACAGTGGCTTCCCCTACAATCCCAACACTATTCTCAGTGTAGGAGTTTAGTTTGATACTGGATTCTCTCAATGTATCATTGTGGCTTACAGACTTAAAGGCCCGAATTCACAAAGGAGGTTTGTCGACAAACCTTGGTTTTCGTACGTCATATGACGCGTTTTACGCGTTTTCTACAAACCTGGTTTGTAAAGAACAAAAGGAGGTTTGTCAAAACAAAAGGAGGTTTGAGCTCAAACCTTGGTCTGAGCTCAAACCTTGCTTTGTGAATTCGGGCCAAACTGTTCTTTGGACATAATAGTCCTTGGACTTCCTGTGTCCAATTCCATTATCATTTTCTTGCCGTTAACAAAAACTGTCACTGAATATGGTTCATGAGAGAGCTTATTTACACTGATCAAGTGGCTTAAAGTATCTGCCTCATCATCATCTTCAAGATGATGTGTAGCTCTATTAGTATGTGTATACTGATTTGGTTGCTTTTTTCTTTTGTTGAATGCTTGTACTTTGTCACATTGGCTCTTAGTGTGCCCTTTTTGCTTGCATTTGTAACAATCTTCAGAAATGTATGGGCATGATGTGTACGTGTGATTATTGGCTCCATACCTGTCCTTATGTACTTTATGTATTTCTTGTACATTTGATGTCAAGTCCGGCATCTTTGCCATTGATTTGAGTTTTTCAACATCTTGATTGGCCATTTCCATTGCCCTAGCTATCTGAAATGCCTTATCAAAGGTTAATGAAACCTTGCTTAACAACTTGCGCTGGATAGCAACATTATTGCACCCAACTACTAATCTATCGCGAAGCATATTGTCTAATTCCTTGAATTTGCACCCTTCACTTAGTTCTTGCAAGTTTGCTACAAATTGTGGGATTGTTTGATTGTTTTGCTTACAATTGTAAAAGCTGTATTTCTGAACAATTTCGGTAGGTTTAGGTTCATAGTGATCTGCAACCGATTGTAAACGCCGACGTCTCATTTTAAAGGGGAGAAATGTTATATATGTGTCTGGAACAAAGACTACGAAAGTATGAGATTGTCATTTGTATGTATTGTGCAGAGAGCAGCATTGTATGCGCGCGACACACTTCATCATGGCCTCCTGACTGCCAACTTCATGACACGACTCACCATGAAATAGTTAAAAGACTTGTATAGTGTTTCCTCATTTGTGTACTGGTTTTATTACCAACATACATAACAAGATAAAAAGAAGGTCTTAAATACTGTGTCATTTCTTTTCCTGGTCAAGGTGGTTGTTGCTGTTGCAGCAGTGAATGCATCCTGGGCAGAAGTTTGCTTTCCCTGGATGCCTGTGTATAGTGTTTCTGCGACGTTAAATACTAAAACTGACAGCTGCAATCCATAGAAGGTCTGGAGTTTCTCCATTTGGGCTTTAAGTCCACCAGCTCTATCCCCATACACCGTATGGTCTGTATCCTGTCCTTGCAGTCCCCGCAAGGAATTCTTCAAAACTTGCCCGTGTTGTTGTTTCGCTCGAAATTGTGTGGTGTACAAGTCCCACCTCGCCAGATACGGCGAATGTAATGTTTACATTATGTCCTCGCTGTCCATGCACGACCCTGCGAACTGGCTCTCCACGACGAGGCCTTCCAAACGAACGTCTTGTCCAAATATTATATCCCGTTTCGTCTATGAACACGAGATGGGCTTCCACACCCTCCGCCATAAACCATTCGGCGTACTCGAAGCGCAGATCAATGGTTCTTGGGGCATTACGGCCTTCAGGTACGTCCTCTGTCAGCTTCAATGATATGAACATTCCGTCAAGTGCTCTTGATATGGTAGCGATAGATACAGCTGGCTTTTGAGGTGGCTTTTCTTGGACGAGTGGCTGTTGCCTGACTTCTACCTACATTGGCATTATGGTCGAGTACCCTTAGCTGCGCTCTAGCAAGCATTGCTGGGTAAAAGAAATGCTGCCTCTTAGCGCAATACTTTAAGTACAGCCCATGATAGGATTCCAGCATCCCTGTGTGGCACACCTTTGTCAACTGTTTCATATCCTTAACCAACTTCTTGTCAAATACAACTTGCTGTATGGCCTCATGCGATGTGGATCCAGGCGCAAGCCATTTCCTCTGCTGTGCTTCATCGGTGGTCAATGGGGAGTGGGCACACTGGTGAAATTTGTCGGCGGAACTCCATGAGTGGACATCCACTAAGTGATGGGTCATTGATTGCACCATTTCAACCAGCCTTGTCTAATCCTCTCGGCAGTGCTGGGCTGACCACCAAATGTGGTTTGAAATGTGGTGTATCCATGGAAACAGTTCTTGGCAATCCTTTGTCTTGGCTTTCTTTGTAAGTCGCTTTACCACTGATTTGGAAAAATGCCACACATCGAATTGGTGGTTGCTACTGGGATAGTCTTCTCTAAGCATCTTTCTGATCGCAGTGTGATGATCTGTTTGATTAAGGTACAATTTACACTTTTCTTATAATCTTTCACTCATCAGCCTTGCACTCTTGCTCATCTTTTTTACCTTAGCCTTTCACAATTCAGCATTTTACTCCTCAGCACCAGCATACATGTAAAACAGTGTTTTTAGGGGAGGGGGGGGGGGTCGATTACCCTTTCTTCTTTCATTTTCGGCCTATTGATGCTCATCAGGTAATAATTTGCCACGCTCAGAAACTTTTGTATCAAGTGCTATATAAATGTTGCACATTATTATTATCACTCCTCTTTTTCTCGCTTCTTCTTCAGCCTTCCAAGCACCTCTTTCATTCTTCATCCTTTTATTTATCTACCTTTCTCTACTGAGCCCTCCACTTCTCAGTTTTTATCTCATCAACTTTCACTCTCAGACATTCACTCCTCAGGCTTCCAATTCCCAGACAATCACTCCTTAGTCTTCATTTCTCAGACTTTCACCACTCGCTCTCACTTCTTGGCCGTTCATCCATCAGCTTCTACTCTGTGGCAAAAGCAAGATCAAATGGTCTTTTCAAGATAACAATAATTCAGAATATACCTATATCAAAGTTTTATTTGCATTGTTGATCATTATATACAAATATACATAAAGTTTGACAAATGTTAATCATGGGAAAATTACTTATTTGCATGACAAATACTAAATCATGTGTACAGTGTGCCCTGATGATTTCATATTCACATACTGTATCAAATTACCCTTTTCCCACTTGAATCTTACACTGAAGTTTTTCACCAATCATAGTGTATAACACTCGGATCACTTCATCCAGAGCCCATTTTCTTTTGTGTAACATCTACATGTAATATGCATGATATAATGATAACAAATAATGACAATAGGCATGCCTGTCCTCCAGCTGGAAAATACAACTGTTGGTACTCTTCAAAAAGCATGTACAGCTCGGTTGATCCCCAGAGTACCGGATCTCTGGTGTCTGTACCAGAGATCATGGTGCACTGTAGTATCTCTTGGTACAGTACTCCCTGCCTAAATTCTTGAGAAAATTCTCAGTGGCATTCTCCTGGTAGCTGAGCTTGTCAGCTACCGTTTGGTGAAAACCTTTTGTTGTCCTGTTCTGCTTCATCCTCTTGTATACGTCATGGCAGCTGAGATACTCCTGCGTAACGGCAAGTATTCCTTCCAGAGTCCATGCTTTCCTTTTGTTTGCCAAAGTTCTATGATGGGAAAAAATATTCATAAATTAAAGCATGGGTGTTGGATTGTCTTGTGTGGACTGGGTAAGTGGGAAGTCTCTCTTCAAATATCCTGGCTGATTGCAGGTCCAGCAGTTTCTGGGGTTTCCATCACCAAACCTAGGTGTAGGCTGTTCAGACGTTGAAAGCAGGGCTAACAGGGATTCAACCTGCTTTTGCTGGGTGGCAATCTGCTCTGCCTGCTGGCGTATGGAATCCTGCATCCCACTGTCTGCACTTACTCTCTGACAGGGGCGGATCCAGCCGGCGGCAGGGGAGGGGGCCCAAATCGTGAGAAAATATTTAGCGGGGAAACAGCCAGCCGCTGAATAAACGGAGGGGGGGCCCTCAAAAATTTGAGAAATCGCACCCCCCCCCCCTCCCTTGAGTGCCAGGGGAGAGGGCCCAAAAAAAGGTAAAATTAACATGTTTTAAAACTTTTTTTTCCCGAGCTCCGCCACTGTCATGTAGTACCTTGGCCTTCTCACAATGTCCCATAAGTGCCAGGACACGGTGCCTTATGTCAAAAAAGGACATCTGAGGGCCTTCATTGTCCATCCGGCAGAGCTTCAGCTGAGCCTCCCTGCTGGGCTTAAAGGTGGGATCTAGATCAGTGATCCTATCTCTTCAGCTGAGCCTCCCTGCTGGGCTTCAAGGTGGGATCTACATCGGTGATCCTATCAAAGATTTGAACTTACTCCAGGGAGCATGTGGTTAGATCTTCTCCTTCCCTTTGGCTGTAGCCATAGAAGCGTTGCTGGAGTTGAGGTAGGGTGTTTCCATCTCCTTGGAGAGTGTTTTTAGGATTTCCTTGGAGTCATGTCGGACTCCCTGCCCTCTTCCAAGTATCTCTCTCCTGTCTCTCCTGATTATTGAGCCTCGCTGTAAACTGTCTCGCTTACCACCTGGCTCACGGTGCCAGGCCGGTCTAGTGTGACGACTGTGTCAATGATGTGGGTGCAGTCCGTGTTGGGTTTCCGGCAGATGTTGTTCCAGGTGTTGTACCTGACGTTGTTCCAGGGTTGTACCTGGCGTTGTTCCAGGTGTTGTTCTTAGTGCTGTTTCAAGGGGTATGTGGGTTGTCTCTTTTGAAGTGTCCTGCAGTTCCTGTGGTTCCCATCACCAAACCTTCTAGGTCTAGGCTGTCCAGACCTTGAAAGAAGGGCCAACAGGGATTCAACAAAGTATTTTATCACAGTCAAAATAGGTCATAAAAACACCCCAATGTGTACCTTCAACACATACATGCATACATACACAGACAAATATACCAACACACCCACACACCAACACTTGTATATCCCTAACACTTGTATATCCCCACCATACTTCAAAAATCCACTAATCAACAGTGACTGGCTCATGACAAAATATTAGTATTATGATTATTATTATTTTGCAAGAACTAAATACATAATGAAATCATGAACTACATTCCTTCATTTACATAAAAGACTATTACATATTACATTACAATTCAAGTATTTGGTTATTTCATAGAGCCCATTGTCGTCATTTAATCCGGTAAGTGTGTTTTTTTTTTTATCTTGATAAGTTTTGTTGGTCAGAAAACACAATGATTTACAAAATATGCGTTTCATCGTTTTGCACAAAAATAATGAATAATCATATTGTTTCACACTTACAATCTTGTGGTTTCACATTTCAGTGTAACATTAAAAAACATAGCATGATACTTCTGTATACCCCGGCAGCACAGAGGATACGACCACCAGACCGACACTAAATGGAAAGAGAGAGGCCAAGAAGTAAAGAACATTTATAGCCCCTCTCTCCCCCGCCGGTCCGTAGTTGGCCCGGCTGCACCACCGGGGCATAAAGCATGATATAATCTGACCTTTTCTATTATATAATAGAGCATAGTACATCAAATACACCACAACATGAATAAAACAAAAAAATGTAACAAAATCAAATAAATCTATCCCCTGAAACGTTTTGCACATAATATATAACATTATCATTATGCAACACGGAAATACTTGTTGATGTTTTGCCACTTTGCCATATGCTTCTCAAATTTGTTTTTCTTTTTTGCAAAAGCTTCTTCAGTGGATTTATACGACAAAATATAATTATTAAATTGTTATTCTCTACTCTTTAAATCTTCAATTACATCTACCCTGACTACAATATCTCTGCTATTCCAAGCTGGAAAAATTGTTTGATATTTACAAGGGAACAAACATAACAATTGATACAAATACCTACAAAGAAACAAAAAAATAAGCACAACAACTGTTTGTTGCATGTTGTAGTAAAAATACATTAAATCAGCCATGGCCGCCCCGAAAGGAGCCCCTGCTAGAAAATCACCATTTAGTGGTATAAAATTTTCTTGTTTGTAGCATTTTTCTAGGCGTCTGCACTAGTAGAAAAAACATGTCACTTAAATCATCTTCCGTATAGTCATATCTTCATATTCTGTCACCTTCTTTCAAGTTGCTCATTATGCAGTAGCGTGGAAGGTTGTTCATCGAAAAATCAGTAGGAAAAAAAACTCAAATTCCACTCGAAAAAAAGGTCATCTTAATCATAATCTCTTTCATATTGATAACATACATGTAGTCGGCCGTTTGAACCGATGAGCCAGATGACAGATAAACTTTGTCGATTATCTCGATTCTCTCACAATCATATCAATCTTTGTATACTTGCCACACTCTGGATTCCCTTTCCTTCCAGTAGAGCAGGACATTAACACCTTCTACTACGATCTTGGTTAATAATTTCTTGTGTCGTCTCAAGTTAAACACGGTTTTCGCTAGTATGTTACGTTGCTCCTTTAGGGCGGGGGGGGGGGGTAGATCTGTACGTACCGTGATTCTCGATCTCTCTTGCCCCTCGACTCTCGGTGTGCGTTTGGACTCGAAGGCGGACAGGATTCTATTCCGTTCATTCATGTACACCGTCTTTGTGATAATGGGCTAGGGTACACCTTCTGTCTGCTTTTTCTATGGCAGGCGATAGGCGTTTACGAAAGCTACAGCGTCCGCCTCATTCCTCGTTAATCCAATGTAGACAAGGGTTTCCCTCAAAACTTCAAAGATATTTTCATCCTTCTTTTGTTTCACCCCATAAAACAAGAGGTGTTAATGGAATGAATGCATTTGCATGTGCTTGCGCAATACATCCATTCATTCATGAACTCCACCTTGTCGAAGTAGCTACCACCACTATGCCGGCTTGTTACTATGGTTAACTGCTTTTTCTGCTTCATGTGCCATTCAGTCCAGTTAAATTGGACCTCTCAATGTGATGGTCCTTCGTCACTGGCGCCATCAACACAGATACATTCAATAGGCTGGTTGAAGCCATCAACAAGGATACATTCAATAGGCTGGTTGAAACCATCAACACGGATACATTCAATAGGCTGGTTGAGGCCATCAACACGGATACATTCAATAGGCTGGTTGAAGCCATCAACACAGGATACATTCAATAGGCTGGTTGAAGCAATCAACACGGATACATTCAATACGCTGGTTGAAGCCATCAACACAGATACACTCAATAGGCTGGTTGAAGCCATCAACACGGATACACTCAATAGGCTGGTTGAAGCCATCAACACAGGATACATTCAATAGGCTGGTTGAAGCCATCAACACGGATACATTCAATAGGCTGGTTGAAGCCATCTACACGGATACATTCAATAGGCTGGTTGAAGCCATCAACACAAATACATTCAATAGGCTGGTTGAAGCCATCAACACGGATACATTCAATAGGCTGGTTGAAGCTATCAACAAGGATACATTCAATAGGCTGTTTGAAGTCAAATATCCCACATGTGGTCAGCATTTGCATATCAGCAGCATGTTGGGCTGGATTCTTTGGATACAGAAAGTGGGGTTTTATTACTGCTATACAGGAAGGTGTTTCTAGTGAGTGAATGCCCACGGCAAGTCACAGCCATCTCTTTAGCTAAACCTGGCTAAATCCCGGCCCAACTCCCAGTCCCGAAATCCCGGCTTTTTGTCATGTGTGAACTCCCTCAACAAGTCCTAGCATATGCCAGGTACACCCGGGCGGAAAAAAGGGGTCAACTCCCTGACCACAAGGCAGCAGAGTCCAGGCCATCCCTGGGTACCCAGGGGCCGGGATATCAATCGACAAGTGCATTACAGACTCATGGTCAAACCACCTAATGGCTATCACTCATGCCCTGTCTTCGCAACGGTAGTCTGTACTTCCCCTGCCATCTTTCTTTAGTGCCATGTCCTCAGCCATTCTACTGTTCTTCAGGCGGTTGCTGTGAACAGTCCCAATGTAGTCGTGCCCGTTGTCACGGAATTTTTCAACGAGAGGTGTTGAGCTGAAGAAATTATCAGCAAAGATCTTGTGCAAGTGTGGCTAGGTACCCTTTCATTCCTTTTAGCTCACTACATAGAACTAAGTACATGTCTATCTTTTCATGTCTCTATTGTTTGGTCGATCGAGACGAGTTCTGCCCGAAGACGAAATCTACTTGTACCTGATGGTCGGAATTTCTCTAAGAAATGTGTTTTCAGTCACTCATAGTCATATTCTTCGATGCGTCCGAGTTCAACTTCCTCCCTGGGCCTGGATGGGAGCTCTTTCAACCACCTCGCTGCCCGACTTTGCAGCATAGTCTTGAATGCATTAAGCTTTAGGGCCGGAATCCATTCCATGAATGTTGAGTAGCGTTCAAATGCGTCTACCCACAAGTCAGGGTGTCCTGTCCCATCATACAATGGGGTCTCAGCAATTGATTTGCCATGTTATTGTTATAATTTGATCAATGATCCACCTTGATAATGTCACAACGAAATATGTTCACACCGAGTCGTGATTTGTGAATATACCCGCACTGTTCATACAATTGCAATTCATATCAGTCCAACGTCACATTGCAGTCAGTGACTGATCAATATGCTGTATAATACTCCATAGACTTTCGTGTGTAAGCTCAGTCAATACTACACGGATCTTCCAATGTTCGGTCAGGTTTCATTCTAACAAGTCAATTTGTCATCAGCACCGGGTTCTTCACCATTTGTGGCGAGGTACCCTGTCATTCTTCTTAGCTCACAACATAGACCTTAGCACAAAATGTCACTATTCAGAAACTTTATGGTAGTTGGTACGTCAAGCCATGCCACGGATAGAAAAACAGCACTCTCTCTTCTTGGCCATGGCTGGCTCACTTTATTTTCTGATTATATACTGTATATCGTAACACAAGCAATTTTCTGGTAGAGTTGAGGTCATTTTCAGCACAACATCTCCAGAAAGTCCATATGGTGACCTTACGTTGTTTGTAGTACCTGTTCTACCTTGGTACACATCAAAGTCATGAAGAAACCTTGATGAGCCAACTCTTCCCCAAAGCTTGAATCCCTACTTGTGGGGCTTCTCTGGCATGTACTGCCTCACAACTAACCTTCCCTTGAATGGTACCATGGTACTACTTGCTGTTCTTCGTTCTCAATGAGCAGATATTTGAACTTGCCGTTTGAAGTATTCCACATGAGCATTTGTTGCTCTTAGCTCTAATGTTCACCTGCATGGCAATACATTATTCAAGAAATTCCAAATACAAGTTCTTTTCACAATCAACATCTTATTGCAATAATACCTTCCAATTTTGAGCTTGATTGCTTCTAAATTTTTGTAGAGGGTCATTACAAAGGACTTCTATAGCAAATGTGTGGTTACCATGGCAATGTATTTTTAATAAATTATTTATCCATCACATAGCTGCATGTATAGATCATACATACTAAATTTGACCATGATTCTTTAAGTACTTTAGAAGTTATTCAATCAGATAACTTTTGGTAAAAATGTTTCCACGGCAAGGCATTGCATTATGCAGCATACATACCAAGGCAATAGCTAAAGCTAAATATGGGTGTGTCCCAATTGCTTCAAAGATCCAATTTTGGTCACCATAGAACAAACAGTTGCAAAGTTATTGCTAAAAGAGATTCTTGCAGGTAAACTTGATTGCTTCAAAATTGTTGGAAGAGGGTCATTGAAAAGGACTTTTCTAGTAATTGAGTGGCTACCATGACAATGTATTTTTAATAGAATGAAGTATTTATCCATCACATAGCAGCACCTATACATCATACACAGTAAATTTGACCATGATTCTTTAAAGGGGAATTAACCTCAGACATTAATCTGCTGTCAGTAAATGAAGAAAAATATAATGATCAAACAGTGAAAATTTGAGGAAAATCAGATGACCTGTTCAAAAGTTATTAAGTTTCAAATTTTGATTTACACCATTGATGGGCTCCTTGAATTGGCAACCTACAGGCACAAAATGGCTGCCAACATGAAGAACTCTCCATTCATTTTGTACACAGAATTTCACATTTGTTCCTTTTCAAGAAAAGTGGACAAGGAATCAACATAATTCTTCCCAAAATGCCTGCAGAATTGATATGTCCATTTTATACTCAAACGAAAAAGGAAAATTTTGTCTACTTTTCTTCAAAACGAAGAATTTGTGAAATTCTATGTACAAAGTGAATGCAGAGGTTTCCATGTTGGCAGCCATTTTATGCCTGAAGGTTGCCAATTAAAGAAGCCCATCAGAAGTGTAAATCGAAATTTTGAAAACTTATAAAGTTTGAATGGATCATCCAATTCTACTCAACAGTCACAGTCACAGTCTGATCATTTCATTTTTCTTTCTCTACTGACAACAAATTAATATCTGGGCTTAATTCCCCTGAAAGTACTTTATAAGTTATTAAATAAAATAAGTTTTGTTTAAATTTTCTTTACCATGGCATTGTATTATGCAACAAAAAACAAACAAACAAGGCAATAGCCATAGATAAACATGGACATGTCCAAATTGCATTAATGATCCAATTTTGGTCACCTCAGAATGAACAGTTGCAAAGCTAATGCTAAAATGAGTATCTTGCAGAAAACTTGAATGTTGATCCCATCATAAGACCTGGGACAACACCATCGCATACGTATAATGGTTAGATGGTCATATGTGTCAAATTCGATCTTTAGTATACCAAGTTTTTCAATACAGACGGTTTAGAATTATTTCTTTTCCTTTATCTTATTCTTTATCTTGTCAATAACGTCTTTTGGTGTTCTTAGCGTCAAGATTTTTGAAAGTTCAGGGTTCTCGTCCATGGTCTCTTTGGCTTGCAAGAGGGTTGGAACCTTTTTTTCCTCAAGAAAGGTCTGGAAGAGCTCACTGATTGCCTCTACCTCACTTGAAGTGAACTTCATTCTTTTCCGTGCCCTTCCCAGCAATTCTCTTTCCGTAGTTGTGCAGCTTGAATGGGTGAACTGAAATAAACAAGTATAAAAAGAGATTTAGGAAAAATTCCATCACCAGTATCAACAATAACATCCAAGTCAAATCAATGTAAATTAAATTTGGGCTCTGATTTTTTTCAATGATCACGTTAACATCTTTAAAGTTCCAACTCGAAAGATTTTGCCTATACTGATCATGCTGTTAACCCATTCAAGACAGGAATAATTTTAGATCATATTCAACCACTATTTCTTCCTAAAATTGGCAACATTAGATTTTTAAATCCAATTATTACAATATATCGGTCAAATTGAATCTCGATTGTTGAAAAATGTGTTTAAAAGTCAGAAGTTGCCAATTGATGTAGAAAAATAGTGACTTCTAACTGATTATTGTGTTGCCAATTTTAGTGATTATTCTATTTTTAAAAATTCTCTACATCGAACGACTAATGGTTACACAATAACATTGGTCAGATTTTGTGTAGATTTTTGTTCTACTTCTGCTCATGGATGTCTGTATTTTTTAGAGCCTTGAATCATAAAGTTATTGAACCAAAGCACAAAATGTGTTCATTCATCCTGAATGGGTTAAAGAACAAGAAATAAAGTGTGCGTTACATCTCCATTTAGTAGCCTGCTGACATTTCGGGTGAAATACATATTCGAGTTTATACACATGGTAGTTTTGCATGATATTTCAGTCATATTGCTTTCAATGACCTTTGATATTTAGCATAATGAACCAAAAATGTTAACAGATCACTGTGCTTCCCATTTGCATTTGATCTTAATCGGACAATAATTTGCCATTTCGTTATTGCAAGTAGGAACTAATTCATGTGTTAAATAATCTCTATGGCCTTTGTCCAAATCACCCTCAAAATTTACTCACAACATTGTGTATCCTATACGCATACAGAACCAAAATTTAAAGTTGCTATGTCAAACCATTGAGTTATCACCGATATCCAATGATCTCTGTGACCTTTGAACTTTGACCTCATGACCCCAATTTTCATGAATCACAGTGATTTCTATATGCATACCTGAACAAAGTTTCAAGTCTTAAAGTTATTGCGAGAATGACAAAAAAAAACAAAAAAAAAACGAACAGAAGTAGGAATGGGCAGACATATGTTTGTACGTACAGACGGATCCTAAGACGGATCAAGGAAACATGCCTTAGGATTCATTAAACCTACCAGTGTATCTGTCCCTTCTAATGCCGAACTTGAACAGCTAGAGGCTATTGATTTCTGAAAGATGAGAGAATATACAATGTTAAAACAAAGAGTCATTTACAGTATAACCATTAAAGTAATAGAAACATTTGGGTGTTCATGTACCTTGACATTCTCTGGCTGTCCATCACTTGTAGGTGGAGGTGGAGTAGCAGGTGTCATCTTCTGAAATAGGAATTATAAAGGACAAAAACAATTTTCAGTACCAATCTCTTAGATTGTAATGTAACAAACAACAAAAATAATGATTTCACTATATTACATTCTTTGATTCATTTTGATTGAAGTAAAATAATGGTTATGGTACCACTATGAGTGGAGGCATGAAACTAAATAACTTCCTGAAAAACTATCTGGGTTGTACATTTTAATTTTACAAATTGACCCTCCAAACACAATGTGTGTGTTGTGAAGTATATAAATCTTTTCAGAACCCAGGACAAACACGGCTCTTAAAGACTCGTCTGACTAGGTTCAACGGCACTGTACACTATTGTTTTCTTTTTTCAAGATTAACACATAAGTTGGTCATGTACCTTGACATTCTCTGGCTGTCCATCACTTGTAGGTGGAGGTGGAGTAGCAGGTGTCATCTTCTGAAATAGGAATTATAAAGGACAAAAACAATAGATTGTAATGTAAGAAACAACAAAAATAATGATTTCATTATTACATTCTTTTATTCATTTTGATTGAAGTAAAATAATGGTTAAACGTGTAGATTAGTTTTGGGAGAGGTGGCGCTTCAGATATTTGCCCACTGTTCGTAGCAAAAATACGGGTCGCTCAGCGCCCAAACCTACGGTGCAAGAACCTCACTCAGTTCCGTAGCGGTGACGGTTGGTCGGCATTTGGTTGTGACATTCAGACCAAAAACTGCCACAATTAGTGCAAGTATTATCACCCCATTTCGTACATATTTATTTGTATGCATGTAAAGCAATTTGTGACTACTTCAGCTCATTTCACATAATTTTCTTCACCCTGACCATTACTGATCTATACCTTTAAGGTACCACTTTTGAAAGGCGGAGGCAAGAAAATAAGTAATTTCATAAGTAGCTACCTGGGTTGTGCATTTTAATGTAACAAATTCACCTTATTAATATAACGTAGAAATAACAATACCCCCCTCCCCATTGAATGGAAAATTCACAGGAGGAATAATAATCACCTAGGTTAAACACTTTTGGAAAACTACATGGGGTATGGACTATGTTGCGTGTTAACTAGTAATCCCACATAATTCCCTTTTTTTATTAAACTACTAAAAAGCAGTATCCCTCCAGACAAGAAAACACTTAATAAATGATCACATCCAGACAAATTGATTATGGTTAAAAACTGGTTCTATATTCTATAATTTCACATAAGATACAATGATTACAGAATTATCAGACACCTCTTCTGTCTATCTCAACAGTGACAGACAATTAAACTATCACTAGGCCCTTGGTAGTTACTATTAATAATCAAACATAGATAACTTCCAACAGCACATTAATGTAAAGGAGACTCAACTTAGTCACTATGGTATTAATGATTACCGCTGAATACAAGTCTCGAAATATCAGGAGTCTAGCTGTTCAGTACAACTTAAAACAGTACTAAAACAAGTCAGTTAAATATCATTCCCACTGCATGAATAATAACAGTCAAGAAAATACTACTCAAATCTAAGCTAGACAGCGTTTAGATTTACTTACATAGGCACGAAATATTGTGGTTCAAGAAACCGCTAAACAAATCTCTACTTGTGTATGTGTACGGAATGCACAACACGAGAATACAACAATATATCGGTGGATCTAGACTATAGCAGATCTAGATCAGTAGACCAGGCATAGGCCTAGAACTAGACCTAGTGCAATTATAAACATGTAAAATATGTGTTAGTAAGCGTACGCACTCAACAACAGGCACTCAGTCAGTCAAAATAAGGCCTCACAATGATAAACAATGCAAAGCATAAATCACAATATAATTAACGTTACGTGAGTCATTGGAGTTGAATTCAAAGTAGATCTTCTTCAAGTTCTAGGTAGATGTAGAAACTAGCTAGATCTAGTCGAAAACAGTGGTCGACGAGCTGGTTGTCGATCGCGTAGGATATGCAGACGATGATCGACGCTAGGTGAATACCACGATGATGAAGACGATGTTGAATACAACGATGATGACAATGATGAAGACGACGCTGGTGAAGACAGCGATGATGAAGTCGACGATGAAGACGACGCTGGTGAAGACAGCGATGATGAAGACAACGGTGATGAAGACAACGATGATGAATCAGTTAACAGATGAATACAATGATGATGCAGTCAATGTCAATAGATCAACTTCAGTGACTTGCGATGCAGGTCGAAGAATCAAATGTCGAGACAATATATATGAAGTCGATGATAAAAGGTTGTCAAACAATAATGCAGGTGAGAAAAACGTTAGATCATATTAAATGTTCTATTCTCACTGCTGGTGAATTAAAGTGTCGTCAATGTTGAACATCGAGAGAGTCAAAATATATCTTGCAAAACGTACAAGATGTAAATAGGTGAGCACGTCCACCGGGAATGGTCCGGGGACGTAGCAGTTCAATCCTCGTTGGATACAATTTTCTAGGTACAATCATCAACACAATAACAGCATGTGTGTATACCAATATTAAAACAGCTCACTGATTCCCGCACAGGAAAATCAGAAGAGCGCCAATCAACTACAGCGCGATTGGTTCAAAACAAGCGCACATGTATGTTAATAAGGCACGTGATCTAAATACTTATGAATAAATACGCGTACATCTATGTTAATTGGTCATGTGATCAAAATACTAATGAATAAACATCGTTATATAATAAATCGAGTTAAAACCAGTTCTGAGGACATGGCGTAATACCAAATCCTCGAACTCTCAATGACTTCTAAAGCGGCCATTTTGGATTAAAAACACAATATGTATACCAGTGAATTATAAATGAATGCACTGTAACATTTGTCGCTACATTAACCCCCCTACTAGACCCGAGCTTGCGTAAGCTCCGAGGGGCGAAAATACACAATTAAAAATATAAAGGAAACATCGTTATATAATAAATCGAGTTAAAACCAGTTCTGAGGACATGGCGTAATACCAAATCCTCGAACTCTCAATGACTTCTAAAGCGGCCATTTTGGATTAAAAACACAATATGTATACCAGTGAATTATAAATGAATGCACTGTAACATTTGTCGCTACACACTCTTGGGAATAATTGGGAAAGATCAAAAGGACTCCACCCTACAATTTCATTAAATATATTAATTCAATTAAACAAATTCATTCATACTTGACGGATAAGCATTATTAATAGTTATGATATTATTCTTAGTATTAGTAGTCGTCAATGTGGCATAGAAGCGTCTTAGCTATTATAAATAACTTGTTCCTATTTAATTAATTGTAATTTTCATAGTTATAAGTATTATATGAAGAGTATTGTGATAAAGATATGAAAAACCTTTGTACATACCCTCAGTGTCTTGGAAATTGCTTGGGTAAATAGGGCCTTTTTTCTATCCTGAACGGACATAGCCTGATAGTTGCGCTGTGCAGTCGGTAAACTGTGATGCATTGCGCATGCTGTGTCGACTTGTCGTTCTGGATGTTTCTCTGCCATCTGCGATTAAAAAATACCATGGTTTGGTGTTAAATAGCATTTTAGATAACAAATCTTAAAATTACAAACAATGTTCTGAATTTCCTTTAAATCCTCAAATTGCACAGCAATCATGATTATGAATGTATATATTTTACGAGGTATCCAATTTAACATGTCATTGGTGGATTTTGAACAGCTGATCATCTCACTAAAAATGCAAAAGTCATAAGCCCTGATTGATCTGAAGCAATTTGAATCTTAGATCCAAGTATTGTGCCTTTCCACATTAGAATGTAAACTTTGTAGGGAGAAAATATCGTATAGTGAATTCAACGATTAAAAAGACTATGTATATTTACGGTCGATGAGGCCCATTGTCTGATGGCTGTGTTGGTAAGTGATTTTGACAGCCCGATTTTATGGCAAATGGAACCCATGTAGTAGGTGTTGGTGGAAGTTGACATGTAGGGTGTTTGTGAGGTGAAAAACACCGTTTTAATCGTTGAAGAATACCCTGGCATCCTCGGCCTTACGGCACGCAGATACGCCAACAGTCGATTGTATTCCCTCTCCGGCAGGCTGACCCTGGCTGAGCCTTGTGTAAGGGCTGTTTTATGTTCCAGAACCTGTGGATGAATAAAAAGATGGAAGGAAATGCTACCATTGAAAGCCTGAAAAGTATTATGAGCTAATACCAGGAGAAGAAGCGTTCTCTTTAATGATATTACACTTTAACAGGAAACCCTGAACACTGACTGTTGTCTGGTCATCCAATAAAAGACACAAATGTAAATGCTTTACCACAGCTATAAAACTTGGATAAACGAAAACTGCAGTTAGTGCAAAACAATCTATTGTGGGTGATTCTTACAAGATTTTTGTGATCTGTGAACCTCTGAACCCAAAATCTAATTAGTTGATCCTTACATGCTCATACAGTGGTTCTGAAGTTATCGCGGTAACAAGTTTTGGATGGGCGCACATACAGAAAACCTGAAAACATAATGCCTCCAGCACCACCTGATGGTAATAAAAATGTAATTAATATTACATTTATATTACATTACATTATATATATATATATATATGTTATATTACGTTATATATTCTTTTATATTATATTATATTACATTACATGGACACTGTATAATAAAATAATGTACAATGTTGTATACCTGTTCATTGCTGGAATGGTACATTTTTTTTATTGATTACCTTACCTTTATCACATAGTTGCCTGTTGTAGGCTCTTTACGAGCCGAGAGCACCCAGTCCACCATCATATTGATGTGTTCCCCCGCTCGAGAGGCGTTATGAAGGGCTATCACCATCAAGAAGTAGCCGCGCATTGTGGCTGAATCACCCACTCTGAGTTGACCCAAACCAAGGAATAGTGGGTGTAGTTTATCTGTGTAGTACTCCTCCAACTTCTCGTGAATTTCCTGACAGTCCTCATCTGTCAGTCGCGATACTATGAATAAAGAAACACAAAAAAATTTCCATTATTTTAAATTCCCATCCCTGATTAACACCTTACTCATTAGTTATCATCAACTGAATATTTGTTTCAAATTTATATTAGACGTGTCTATGTAAAGAAGTTACAAAGCTGTTCAAGTTATTATAGTATTAAGAATTCTATTTCACTATTTCAATTGTACTTCGTTATCTTTATGATGTAATCGCAGACTCAATAATCATGTACAGCCCAATTGATGTAAATTTCTCTTTATAAGTGAACATGCCTTCCTATACTTAATTCTCTCCTCCCTTCCTTTCACTATTTTTTCCTTCCTATCAAAGTTCTGTTATATACAATTTAATTTTCATAATAATATCTATAATGTTCTTTCGGTAACTGTGTCAATTTATTATGGGCGTTCCCAACTCAAGCTACGCTTTCCGGGTTTTCGCCTCCTTCCGTATCTGAACTATTTACTGTATACTCTATGTTGAAAAAAAAAAAAAATTGTTACATATATCATGTATATATACATTGTGTTTTATATTGTGATGTTGAGAAGGAAATAAATGTTAATAAATACAAATACAAATACAAAACCCTTTTTTTTACCTTTGTTCTGTATTGTTTTTACAAGGAAAATGAATGCTGAAGCATAATTTTCCATAAATTAGTTAGTTTAAGCCCCCAAAATATAATTTATTTACATCTTTATGGATTCCAACAGAAATCACGATGTATATTGGCTGTACACAAAATATCAAGTTTTTGAGCCCCCTTTGGTCTGACAAAATTTGGTATAGCGACATAACTGTATGTCTGATTATTGCGAAAATAGAAAAAAATTACGAAAAGCATGACAGTAAAAAGTTAGCAAGTCAGGCAGAGAAAAAATTTTGCATGGTGGAACGAATGCGAATCGGGGTAACTTACGGTAACCCATCTCCTTTTTAGCAATTGCAGCTTTTTTTTTATCCTTTTGCAAGCTAGCGGCTAATTGTCTCCAGTCTTGGGCGCGTCTTCTGAGGGTAGACAATCCTGTAAATGAGGTGAAAACATCCATCTTGTGTGATTGGGCCAAATAATCAAAATATAGTGCTACTGAGTGGCAATAGGAATCCAATGTCCCGGGTTTTTGTGTGTCTCTTTTGACTTCCTTGTTAAGCCATTCCTCAGCAACTTGTAGGTCTATGAGACAGTCCAGACCACCAATGCTTGCTACAACGGTGACAAGCTGGCGCGAGTGTTGTTTTGCCACATGGGGTGCTTTGTGTTTCCCAAGCCTCGACATGAGGTTCATGCAGAACTTGTCGGCCAAATATTCTGTGGAAAGAAAGGAGTAAGAAGACGTGCATATTTTTTGAAGTACACATCTCTGTCTTATGAAGGGCAGATGGATGTATATGTATATATATATATATATATATGTATATGTAGGAGAGAAGAATAGTAGCTAATTAATTCCATTCTATTATCTATTTCCCTTATGTAATCTATTCAATATCTTTTAGACCCAGTATGAAAGTCTGTAGAGAAGAGACTATAATAGGTCACTCGACCACTGGTCAATAGGTCAACTCCCTGCCCCCAATATAATAAATCTGTCCACCCTCCTAAGTATGTTTGATACGTCAGACATCCTAATGGTCTGAGACCTTCAAAATTCCTAGATTTCGGCCAATGTTGATAAACAATTCTGACGTCAGTGCTTGCATCACCCCATTCATGAGTTGGGTAACACCATATTTGGTCAATATCAGTAGTAAACAACTCAGTATTTAGAGAAAGTGGTTACTCCTACAGTTTATTAATTATTTTGTATTCTGCCCAGATTCGAAGTAAACAGGTGTAACAGTGTAGGTCATTTCCAAATTCTACCAAGGTTCAGAACATATTTTCCCTGAATTTATAGCCAAGCTTTGGTCAGTGGACTTTGGGAAGTGACTTGTGACCAATGAAAGTTTAGTTTACATTTGATCCCTCCCCTTTTTAATTGTAATAACCAATCAGAAGAAATGAAATAAGGTTTAAAAGTAGAGGTCCGAGATAGTTTTAGTCAGAGAGAGCCAGAGAGCCAGAGCGAGAGAGGAAGTAGATAGCTGAAGTCCCTTGTACGTCCCTTCAAGTCCCATCCCATCCTTTACCCAAGCTAACTATTAACTCCAGCCGTCATCAACACAACTAAAGTATCAACAGACTTTGAAAGAATAATCTTCAGTGTTCCAGTGAGAAATACGTCTGTAATTGTCCAGCTTCGAGTTAATTAAGTCTAATTCTTCAAGAGAACTCTTACGACAAGTCAAGCAACTGTTATAAATCCTGCTGAGGAGAAAGCTTGGTGAACATTAGCAATTCGGTACCATTAACCTTTTGCTAAATCGAGTTTCTTCCTGCGTTCCTGAAATTATTCCAGTCATTTTACAAGTGTTCCTGTCGCCACGATTACTGTGCCCGTCTTCGTGAGTTCCCGTAATTGTTCTTGATCCCGATCCCGCTTCGTAAATCAACAGGCGTCCTGTCCCCGCATCTCTTCAAGTTCGTGAGTAGCTGTAAACATTTCGCGTTCAAAATAAACTCCCGCGTGCATGTAAGTGATCACGATTACTAATACTTCCCAATCATCCCACCTTTAATATTCCCTCACCCTGTAGTGTAAGTAAGGACAGAGCGTAATTAAGTTTGATTTAATTTTAAGCCAAAGCTACATTGTTTAGGTAACTATTATTGATTTAGATTGTTTGTTTGATTATTATAATTATTCACTTTGCCGAACGAATTTTTTGGACCTTATTTGTAAATAAATGTCTATAATTAATTTGACACTTTAATTCAATCTTGTGTCCCAGCGCTTTTGTTATTTATTCTTATGATTTATAAATTACTTAATTGACTTGATTCTATTTCAATTGGTGTGTTTTTGACTAAGCCCCTCACCCAAGTTAGAACACCCGCTAACAGACCATAAAACTAGTTCTTTATTGGGATCCCGAATTCACGCTTACGCTGTGAAGGACAGGAGTACTAGGAGGTGTGCCTTAGATATATATATATATATATATATATATCTATATTCAGTACATACTAATGTCAACAAAATTGTTCATACCCCATATCATGAGTAAGTAAATACTCGCACCTGCAACAACCTAATTGACTTTTCTAATAGACAGAACATTAAGTATCAACTGAATTAAGTGAATAAATACCCTACAATTTGGTAAATATTAGAAGTCCTTATGCATAAGGAATTTTTGTCTATCTAGCAAAAAATCTTCATTACTTATGATTCCAATTAAATCATCCCCTAACTTTTTTTACCTGCCTAAGAATTATACCTATACCTGCCTAAGAATTATAATTAGATAATTTAAAATAATAAAATATATAAAGTATTCTTACTAAGTCTCTCCTCTACATGGCCTTCTGGCTTATAGTCAGGATCACTTTCATGAGATAAAGGGGATGAGTCTTCCTCTTCTGCTTCCTCCTCCTCCTCCTCATCCTCTTCACTAGATTCTGAAATTGTGAAAGTGCTCCATGGTAAAAATTCATAAATTAAAAATGGAGAAATTTGGAAGGGTTTGAATACTAGTACACTGTATTAGTTCAAAACGAGTCCCTATTGAGAAATAAACCAAATGTGCCACCTGTGCCCTGAAAACGAAGGCAACATAAAAGTTTTAATGATTACCAAGCCAATCATCGTATCACGGTAACCATGATATAAAAATAGTTAAGATTATCCGTGATGTACAGGCTGGAATTTATAACCAACCTTGCTTCAAAGTAGGGTATGGAAATGTATTATGGGAAAAAGAAGAGGCATATGGATGTTGGTGTGGGTGGAGTCATTGTTTCCATGCAACCACATGCAAAAGGAACTGCAGCCATTTATTTGTAAGTGCATGAATTTATCCAAACTAGGTACAGATAAACCTTGGGCAATACCTTTGTTGTCCGTGGGTTGTGGCGGCAGATAAATGACGGGAGCCGTGCAGGATGAAACCTTTGGCGGGCGGGACAGCGGGACGATCTCGGCTGAGTGTGGAGAAGGCAGGGTGAAGCAACGGGCTGAAGACGGGCGGGATGGGGCAAAGAGGTTGAGTGGAGGCGGCGACGTAGGAACATGGAAACAGAATGCAACGAGATTCAGTTAGCAAATGGATCTTGTTAATATCATTAAGTATTAATATTATTTTTTTAAGTAAAGTGAAATATCAGCTAAAACCTGTTGTGTAACTGGAAATCCTTCTGGTTCCTGTTGTGTAACTGGAAATCCTTCTGGTTCCTTGTGTAACTGGAAATCCTTCTGGTTCCAGTTGTGTAACTGGAAATATCCTTCTGGTTCCAGTTGTGTAACTGGAAATAGCTGTGAGTGTACTCTTAACTGACTCTTAACTGGATCCTGTTGCATTGTCTAACTGGAATTAATGATCTTTACCACTTATGCAACTGGTTGGAACTGGGAATATTTGTTTTCCAGTTCATACCCGTTAAAACCAGTAATATCCAGCAAAACCTGTTAAAACCAGTTGACACTTCTAACTGGTTTTAACGGGATTGTCAACCTGGGGTTGTAAATGTGACAAATGAAGTCTTTGGCTATTGGCATATACTTTAATATGTCAATTAAACCGTATTTGAATTTGAATTGAATTGAATGTTAATCAACAAATTTTTTTTTCTCTGCCAAAATTCTAACAGAAAAGTGAAATCAATGTATATAGTAATTAAAACATTGTAATCTGAATAAAGGTAGTTTTACTTAATTTGTACCTTCTTGTTCTGATTCTGACTCAAGATGTTCCTCCTGTTCTTCCTTCTCCTGTTCTTCTTCCTCCATCTCCTCTTCTTCGCTTGATTCTGCAATTGCAATAGTGCTCCGTGGTAAAGATTCATAAGTTAATGGGGAATTAACCCCAGACAATAATGTGCTGTCACTGAATGAAGTAGTACTAGATGGATTCTGGCTGTGCGCTGTCAAAATTTATGCTTCTGCCATTTGAATTTGAATTCAATTGAATTTAAATAAAATAAATTCTCACAGAAACGTGAAATCAATGTATACAGAACTTAAAACATTGTGATCTGAAGAAAGTTAGTTTTACTTGACCCTTTCAGGACGAATGAACACATTTTGTGTTTTTGTTCAATTACTTTTGATTCAGGGCTCTAAAAAAAGACATGCATGAGCAGAAGAGAAAAAATTCTACATGAAATCCGACCAATGTTAACTATTAGTCATTCGACGTAGAGAATTTTCAAAATAATCACTAGAATTGTCATAAATCCTCACATTGGCATCACTATAATCAGTTACAAGTCACTATTTTTTTATGTAAATTGGCAACTTCTTGCTTTTAAACAAATTTTGAATGAAATATTGTAATTATTAAATTTAAAAATTTAATGTTGCCAATTTTAGGAAGAAATAGAGATTGAATATGCTCTAAAATTATTCCTGTCCTGAATGGGTTAATATGTACCTTTTTCTTCTTCCGATTCCGACTCAAGGTGTTCCTCCTGTTCTTCCTTCTCCTGTTCTTCTTCCTCCATCTCCTCTTCTTCGCTTGATTCTGCAATTGCAATAGTGCTCCGTGGTAAAGATTCATAAGTTAATGGGGAATTAACCCCAGACATTAATGTGCTGTCAGTGAATGAAGAACTAGATGGAATGAAATTCATGCCTCCGCGATCATGTCATCAGAAACATATTGCCCACTTACATCACACGATCAGAAAAATATTCAATGCTAAACTGAAACAAACTATTTTGGGGTGGTTTTTACAATTTTGGGGGGCCCTTGACCTTTGACCCCTGAACCAAAAATTTAATCAAATCATTCACCTGAGCTAAGTTTGGTAAAAATATATTCAAGACTTCTTAAGTTATTGTGGTAACAATCTTTTGGGGGGGATGTTTCCAAAGTTTTTAGGCCCCGTGACCTTTGATTTCTTGACCCCAAAATCTAATCAAGTTATAAAGTTATCCTCTCATGCTTATACATACCTGAGCCAAGTTTGGTAAAAATCAACAAGAAATTTTGGGTGTAATTTTGCAAGTCTTTAGACCCTGTGACCTTTGACCTTCAACAATTTGACCCCCAAATCTAATCAAGTTATCTTCTCATGCTTACTTGAACCAAGTTTGGTAAAAATCTGTTCAATTGTTCTGAAGTTATCGCGGAAACGACTTTCGGACGGACGCATGGACGGACGGACAACTCGAAAAACATAATGCCTCCGGCAACACCTCACGGTGGTGGAGGCATAAAAATAAATGATCAAACTGTGGAAATTTTGGCAAAATCGGATAATCCGTTCAAAAGTTATGAAATTTCAAAGTTTTGATTTATACCTCTCACGGGCCCCTTGAATTGGCAACCTACAGGCACAAAATAGCTGCCAACATAGAGAACTCTCCATTCACTTAGTACAGAAATTAAATTTTGTTCTTTTTCGAGAAAAGTGGACAAGGAATCAACAATCAATGGGGGGGGGGGGGGGTTGATTATAACATTTTTGTAGTCATATATATGTAAACCTATATATTCAACAGCCGTTTTAGGACTAAGTAGTAAAAATTTCATATTATTATTTTTTCAATGCAAGCAGTCAATGGAAAAAGAAATTGCTATATACTTTTCATGTTACACTCACGAATATTAGGGTCTGGATTCTCGTCTGTTTCATTTGGTTCGTTGTTAACAGCTGGTCCCGCCACTGCTTCCTCATCTTCTGAATCTCCTGTATGCATTAATTATACAATAGAGAGAAGAGAGAGAGAGGGGTGGGGGGAAGGTAATTTATCGTTACACAAATTGCAGTATTACCATAGCACAATTAAACCACTTTTATTTTGCATTAAAAAAATTAAATGGTATATTTAATGGTTAGTTTAAACATCGCACAGACATACATGAGTGAAAGGAAGTTTTAGGTAGACTGATTCCTAAGAGAATGTACCAAAATAATCCTTCTCATAAAGTTACATGTATTTATTTGTCTCTTGATACATGTGATGATACATGTATTAAATGTATGAGATTAGAATAATGATAACAAATTTGCTAATTTTCTTTGTTTTAAAGAAACTTGTATATTTCATCAAATATGGTGTTTTGTCTAGTCACACGTATGATTTGTTTTTTTAAGCTTCACAATGATGAAACAGGCAAAGGTTCATGATGTGATGAATTTTGTTAGATTGAAACCAGAATGGTCATTTGATGAAAGTATTACTATCCAACAACATGTTACATGTAAAGATTATGTAGGAATCTGTGATGTGCCACCATTGCCAATTTAATATGTGTATTCATAATTATAATGGTCACTGATTTGTCTTTTAACAATTGATATAATAAATCAATGTTGTTTAAATTGCTGGTTGGATTAAATTCAAGTTGTAATGACTAAAATAACATCATGTATGAACTGTAGAAAGAAGTACTATCAAATGTTTTTTTATAACAAACACCTCGACTCCAAGGAAAATTACTTGTCATGTTGAAATCTTGTCATATCAGGGCTACAGATCAATCAAGGACACACAGGTGGCATGTCTTCAAACTACATTGTTATAGTTTGTAAACACTGTAATGAGGTTCAACTGTACATGTGCAACTCTTGTAGTGCAATAAATGATTTCTTACCATCATATTTGCCAATAGATGCCTTCAATTATAGGTTCTTTGGAGCAAGCGAATGTTACATATTTTCATTAGATTCTTGGATAGCTGTAATCTTCAGAAGATGATATCAAATACTAGTACTTTAGAAAAATCAACCTAAGGTAATTTTAATATCCTTGTGCATCACATATTGAAATGTGCGAACCTGGCAACGGCCTACATGTATTACGGAAACAGAACTATTGAACATACAGTGGGGTAATGATATTGCTGTTGAGGTTATTTTTTGAAAATAGTAGCAATGATATTTCAGGAACTTTTATTTTTATTTTTATTTTAGTTTTATAACATGATTGAAATGATAATGTGATGCTCTGCAGATATACAAGAATCATGAGAAACTACATTTTTGATAAGATTTGAATCTTTCAGTCACATTTGTTTTATATTTATTTATGTAATAAATTGACATATATACTGAACTATTGATTGTTGCGAGGCTTCTTTTGGGTAATTTTGGGCAAGAGGAAGAAAAGAGAGTGAGGGGGAGAGAAAGAGAGAGAGGGGGGAGGAGAAAAAGGTGTGTGCAGGGGTGGGGGTGAGAGAAAGAATGGGAGGGATACCATAGAAGAGTATATTCATTGATATTTATGTCACTTTATCATCTCCCTACATTTTTGAGAGTATGGAAGAAAACTCAACGCTGGAAATGAACCTTTACATTCATCTATTTATGAATGCATATACATGTTAATATATAGAACAAATAATTTAAGTTTGATATTCCTCCGTCACGGCAATATACAAATAATAATTAAAACAGTTGAAATAAAAAATCCTTGAAGTTCTTTGTTCACTATATGAAGAAAAGAGCTCTCAGGATTTTTATTTCATTTGTTTTAATTATTATATATATATATATATATATATATATATATATATATATATATATATATATATATATATATATATATATATATATATAAATGGCTAGAGAGAGAGAGAGAGAGAGAGAGAGAGAGAAAGCGGTAAAGATAGAGATAAAGATATAGAGATAGAAACAGAGATGGAGATTATGTAGAAATATAGATAGAGACAGAAATAGGAATAAAAATAGAGAGGAGATAGAGACCGACAGAAATAGGGATAGAGATCAATATAGAGATATGGATGTAGACAGAAATAGAGATTAAGATGGTAGAGTTAGCGTTAAAGAGAGGGTAATGAGAAAGGGAAAGAGAAAGACTGAAAAGGGGAAAAGAACATAAGAAGAAGATGATGATGATGATATGACCCCTCCCTCCCCGACCCCCTCTATTATAACCCCTACTGGCTTGACCGACGCCTCGCCACTAGGAAAGATTGAATACTACCATGCCATATAGCGGACATGAGCAAACCTAGTCTTCCATCATCTATCCTGGCTAAAATGAAATATTGTACGGCAAAGAGAATAATGGATTACCCATTCGTCAAAATAATGCGAGAGGGAAAAAGAGGATGATTCGACCAGTGCGAATCCTTTTAGCCTACTTTTTATCCGGACGAACAATTTCAGATCAGGTTTCAATAAGGGTTTAGATGATCGATAAAACACACCTTCGAGACCATGAAGCATGTCGCCTTCGGTTTAATTCCCTTATTTTTCTCACTTATTTCCATCTTTATTCCATCGAACTTTGAAGCTTTACAATATACCAGACTATAACAGTTAAAATGATGTGTGGTCAGATCAGCCTACATAATACACGACTTCTCATAAGATGTAGATATTTTTAATGTATTCATTGTTTAGATTTAAATTAAAACATTGGATGCTGTTCCTCATGTCATATAGGGTAGGTCTGCCATAAACACGATAAATATGTAAAGTAATATGTAAATTGAATAGATACTTCATTTACCATTGTTATGTGTCTTTTTGAACCAGTGTCATAATGTATGCGGGCTTTAATCTCGGCTTCCAATAATGGAGGATGAGATAGAGAAGGAGGGGAGAGGGGGGATGACAGCCGAACTGATGTGGATATAAAACGGTATTATTTTACATTACGAAGGGGATATGAAGTCATGTGTGGGGAGTTTCAAGTATGGCTTAATGTCTTGCCAAGGGACATTAGTGCCGGGCTGGTAGTCCGCCCCCAACCCATGGATTGATCAAAAATTAGTGATTGAACCTCTATTCTAATAGACCAGTTCACGGTTAGCACATTACTGCAATGACCCCGAATATCCACAGATCTTAAAAACATGAAGAGGTCCCACTTTTTACATTTTGAAATAATCACTCCTACAGCGATGGAGGTGCTATATAAATAGCCTTTATTTCCCCTTTTCAAAGAATACTTCCACCTGTGTATCATGGATGGCACTGAATGTGCATGAATGAATAATGTTACATAACTTTCATGAACACGTATCCAGTATTTCGTCTCCGTGTATTTCAAAATTTGTTCTGCAATGACCTTTATCTGCTCATGCTCAGACTGCAACCGTGAACTGGCTTTACATCCGTGCACGGGGGTCCAGCTATCGCGTTGTTGAATACGATGCTTGTGATGATGGGGATAATGAGTGCTAGAAAGAGACACGATGAGCCGGGTCATCATCTGTATGCTAACAGCTATACTCTCTGCAGAAAGTGTGAAGAGATGGAGAGAACATAGGCGGAATCTGATTTATAATTCTGAGAACGAGAGAGTGGGAGAGCGACGTAGAAGGATAAAGGGGGAGAGAAAGGGAGAGTGAGGGGGTAGAGATAGGGATGGGAGGAAAGAGGAGGGGAGGGTGAGGAAGTGCATGAAAGAGAGGAGACAGGGAGAGAAAGAGAGTAAACATACATGTAAAAAGGGAGAGGGAATAGATTATGCGAATGAATTGACAACAAGCAGGGAAGATCACGGGTGAATTTCAGAATTTGAATGAAGCATGGGAGTCCAAAATTATTCTAGAACTAAAACAAATTATGAAAAACAAAAATCATCCACTCTTTCCATACTATGTTTTTATGCGTTATGGTAAACGACTTCGTTCAATGAACTGTCGCACTCAACGTTTTCTAAATTCCTTTGTTCCTTTCTCGATCCGCAAATACAATCAAAATGCTACCTGAATTTTACGTTCTTCTTTATTTCTGTAATGTTATTTTTGTAACGTTTCCGGGCCATCCCGTTCACTCGAACATATAAAACGATTCACTTGTTTTTTTTTTATAATAACGTAGGAAAACTTTCTGTAAAGCAATATTCTGAAGAATTTCTATGTCAAAGTATATGATGTATTATATGTATGTAAACTTTTTTGATTCTTTGTACGTTTGTAAAATGTGAGCAAAACAAATTTCCAATATTGGACAATAAATTGAAATTGAATAGAATTGAATATGGAATTTGTATATCATATCCTGCATCAAAAATGTAATAGTTGTTGATTGGTTGACAGCTTGTCATATGACCAGAAATATTTCAACTATTTCAAGGTTGCTCTAAAAAAGTACTATATGAGAATACTATGTGGGAGTTGGAATTTTTTTAAATTTTTTTTTAATTGATTTTTTTGGGTTTTTTTTAATTGATTTTTTTGGGTTTTTTTTCTTCAAATTTTAATTTAATGAAAACAAAATATTTTTAATTCTTTTTGATAAAAATCGACATTTTTTCATAATCTAAATTTCATTTTTTTTCCCCCAAAATTGTATTTTTGTTTGGTTTTAAATTAATCTGTGATGCAAGATATACAACAAATACACCATGCCTTCTATTCGATGTATTGGTTAAAACTATGGGCCTCAGCCCCTCAGCAAATAGTACTATTGGAGTCACCTCTTGCGCATAGTTTTATCCAGAACCTCTCAAGACAGTGTATATTTTTATATTATTGTTTCAGTAATGAATCATGAATCTACCTATAATTCTGCAAAACAACCATACACAATTCAGAAAAATCTATTGTTTTATATCCATACACGTATGGGTCACAGGAGAAGGAAAAAAATCGCCCTATGAGATTTTGCTAGTACGATTTCCAAATCAATTTAGAAAGTTGTACACTTGTATTAGCGTTCATTATCCTTTATCTAGTTTCTGTCAAAATAATTTTGATGATCCTTGCTCTTACATGCATGATTGAATATTGGTGATTTAAAGAGAGAAACCAAAGTTTGTTTTTCACAATCAGACAGCTAATTTCTCTCCCTATCCCGAGAACCAGAAGAGAAATAAAGGCTCTTAAAGTGTTGGGAGCCCAAACAAATATACTGTTGCATTATTTCTTATTTGACGGCAAACATGTACATGACCTTTTGTACTAGTTCGACCGCCATATATTGCCTTCAGGGCAGTTTTCGAGCTCCGTATCCGCTTGATTTCATTTTTGTGAAGCCGTCAATAATTTGTGATGAAATATGCATACCTTAGGAGAGGCTCAGCGGAGAGGAATGAGTAAGGGAGCATGGGATGGTTGGAGGTAGTGGCGTAGCCCCAAATGAGGGGGGGGGGGAATGGAGGTACCCCCCCCCCCCCACATCAAACGGGGAAATATTGTGAAAAGGGGAAGGAAGCAAGGGAGAGGTAGATGGGAACGTGACCCATACCTTCCCCTATTCTTGCTAATATGTCACGTACCTCCACCTAACAAGCTATGCTCCCGCCCCTATTCATGGCTGGCCCATGTACGCTACGCCACTCCAGTGATTGAAGGTATGGTAGGATCAGGGTGAAGGCGATGGAGGTTTTACATGTGAAATCAAGATGATAATGATGATTAAGAGAGATCGAGACAGGGAGGGAGAGAGGGGATAAGACAGACAGAAACAGAGGAGAACTGGCAGACAGGCAGATAGAAATATACAAGATGCAGAGTGAATGACGGGCAGTTCCGAAGAGGGAATTCCGAAGAGGGAGTATAGACAGATAATAATAATAATAATAATAATAATAAAAAATTAAAAAAACGTTACTTATAAAGCGCTCTCCACCGAAGTCTCTAAGCGCATAATATAATAGATATAGATATAGATATAATAAGAGGCTACGACGGAGTGGAGAGTAAAGGGAAAAGAGAGAGAGAGAGAGACAGAGAGAGACAGAGAGAGAGACAGAGAGAGAGAGAGAGAGAGAGAGAGGGAGGATTTGGGGGGGGGGGGCAGAATGAGATCAAGACAGTGAGCCAGGGTTATAGTTAGGAATCAAGCTACAAAAAAGAGACAACATTTTTGATTGACTGGAGGAGAGAGGAAATTTAGTCTTAAGAGAAAAGAGAGAGAGAGGGGGGGGGGTGATTGGAGAATGAGAATGATGACGATAGAGCTTGAGAGATTAAACCACTGGAAAAACGGATACGGGAGAGAGGGGAGGAATAGATCAGATTGAATTTCTGAAATGATAGCGGGATAATAATAAGGGAGATGCTTTTAAAACGTGGAGCTAAAGAAATAAATCACAGAGGCATGCATGGGTGTTGGTAGACAGAGAGAGAGAGAGAGAGAGAGAGAGAGAGAGAGAGAGATTAATTTTGGATGGAATCAGCAGCTAGGAACTTAAAACGATTCAGACGTGACCAGCATGTCTATCTATTTTACTTTAAGATTGCTTTTATACCCTTTGTCTCGATCTTCATCATCTTCTCGTATTTTGGGGTCTTACTTATTCTTTTCCTTGTTTTTAACAATTCCACAAAATACAGTATGTTGTGTAATTCTTCTGATGATTGGATTCAGTTATATACTTACTCCTTAACGTATTTCCTTCATGATCAAGGAACTTATGAATTATAAGTTTTGTTTCGTAAACAAATTCTCACGATGGAAAACTAATAAATTCTCATATTTTGAATTCTGCCTAATTTATTTTTGTTATTAAAATAAGATATTAAAAAAAGATACTATCGTGTGTTTGAACATGTGATGATGTTTAAAAAAAAAAAAAAATAAGAAATAAAAAATAAATCTTTTTTTTTTTACCCCATATAATTTTGCCGTAAAATAATGATGATAATATTATTATTAATAATAATAATAATGATGATATCAAAACCTTTTCTACACGGACCGATTTTATAATTATAGATAACGTTTTCGATTTAATATTTCGAGCTACCGTTTCAGTGTAATATGAATGGTCTTCTATATTTCTCTACAGTCCTCATTTGTTTACTTCTTCTACAATAGTCTGTCGTTTAAGCGTGTTATAACTGTCAGTGTCTCTTACTCTCTCTACAATCCTGCCAGTTGCAATCTTGGCATCGATGGGTTACACGATTTTGCGATTTTATCGGCCGCCACGAGCCCCATTACATTTAGAATAGCAGAACAGGGGTGCTGGAGAGAAGTTGATGGAATGGATGGGAGACGAGAGAGATAGAGAGAGGGAGAGAGAGAGAGAGAGAGAGAGGGGGGGGTGAAAAGTCAGCAAAATGAACAGGGGAAGGGGGAGGGGAGAAAGAGAGCTTAATGGACACGTCATATTTTTGACAATAATTTGAACAAACAAACCCCGATTAACGAGCCCCAAAAAAGAGTATGGAGAGGAAATGAAAGTCGAGGTAAGAAGGAGAGAGAGAGAGAGAGAAGGGGGAGGAGTATCCGTACCTAGCATGCATTATCATAATGAAAATTTCATAAAACATAAAACATAAAATGTAAAGTGTAGTATCTGCGACCATCGAATGGCGGATGTGAACATTATCGTGATTCTTCCAGTATGCCGGTCGGAATTTGTGCTTTACCGTGTTTACTGCAGCTTGAATAAACTATCCCTACTCCTAATAATACTACTCCTCCTAAACACTACTACTACCACTACTATTACTATACTACTACTACAACAACTACTACTACTACTACTACTACTACTACTACTACTACTACTACAATCACCACCGTCACCATAACTACCACAACCACACCACCACACCACCACCACCACCACCACCACCACCACCACCACACCACCACCACCACCACCACACCACCACCACCACCACTATTTCTTTTACTACTAGTATCACCTCTTCTCTATACTTCTTCTGCTACGTGTATTACACTTTTGTTGTTTGAAAACCTTTTACTTAAAGTCTTCTACGTGGCAAATTGACTGAATATTCTAATTAGAAGCAGAAATTATAGCTAGCTAACGTGACTATAATGAAGTCAAATTATGTCGCTTTATATTGTGTATTTCTTGCAACCTTTCTCCACCAAACTTGTTCTTTTTCTTCTTTAAGAATGACATGTAGCACTGGACCTATGCCTTTAACCTTTTACATGCCCTTTGAAATGAAGAAAGGAGAAGCCTATATCGACGTTAAAACGATTATGTGTGAAATGGTAGTGGATTGCACCCCACGGCTCATAATATTGTCATCTTCGTGTTACAAGGAAAGGACGTCCGCTTTAAATCTACCAAAGGCCCTTTCTTTCATCCTGATCACAGGAGCAAATTAGAATATTGCATTTCCAAACATCGCATGTGATTCGATTAGTGGTCTCGTGGAAATGCAAGTGGAGTGATGGAAAAACAGACAGGCCTTAAGAGTTTGTTTTGACCAGATAGAGAGAATGTAGAAGAGGGAGTGAGAGAGAGGGAGAGAGAGAGAGAGAGAGAGAGAGAGAGGGGGGGGGGAGAGAGAGAGAAGGAGTGGTAGATGGTGGAAGAGAAACAAAGATTAGGATATAGAAAGACTGGGAGAGGAACAGACATACAAACACAAACACATATTGAGATAGCAGAGACAAAGGAAGAGAGAAGAAGAGCAAGAGAGGCAGACATTAAGACAGACCACAAGAGGGAAAGTGGATAATTATGTAGATACAGATAGAGAAAGTAAGAGAAAAAGACAGAATGAGAAATAGATGCCAATCGATACGGGGAGAAAAAGTGGCAGGGTGAGAGAAATAAAGAGGGAGAGAGAGAGAGAGAGAGAGGGAGATAGGAAGAGAGATAATATATGGATCGTAAGAAAGGATATTGATGCAATCGATTCTAGTGGATCATATTATACTACACTAAAACTTACAGCTATTAGAAATATTAAAATAAAACAATGTTCAGAAAAAGATAACTGACAGGCTGGAATTTCTCTTATCTTCTCAGTATGAGCTACTGGTATTACGACCAAAGACAAAAATCTCAAATTAAATTTCATGAATGGAATGAGCCGTTGATCTTCATAAGATATGCTGTCGGATAAAGCTGTTGTCTGTTTGATGATTTTGCTTGTTTGTAATGATATGTACCCGCTGTCTATTTTACAATTGTACTTCGTTATCTTTATGATGTAATCGCAGACACATGTACAGCCCAATTGATGTAACTTTCTCTTTATAAGTGAACATGCCTTCCTATACTTAATTCTCTCCTCTCTTCCTTTCACTATTTTTTCTTTCCTATCAACGTTCTGTTATATACAATGTAATTTTCATAATAATATCTATAATGTTCTTTCGGTAACTGTGTTAATTTATTATGGGCGTTCCCAACTCAAGCTACGCTTTCCGGGTTTTCGCCTCCTTCCGTATCTGAATTAATTACTGTATACTCTATGTTGAAATAATTGTTACATATTGTGTTTTATATTGTGCTGTTGAGAAGGAAATAAATGTTAATAAATAAATTAAAAAATTAAAAAATATTATATGTCACTCTACCCATAATGTTATTCTTGTTTGCTATTAAAGTGTGAGATATAGCATCCATAGCTTTTTGGTACATGGAAATAAAGAATGCTAACACGTTTTAATAACATCATTATCACTGATGAATTGGACGCCTAGCCAGTCCATGTCCCACTTTAAGATCCCAGCTGGCATACCTAAAGTATATACAAGTAATACAACCCCCAAATGTATCAGTTTCAAATTGGCACCTTATATTTTGTTTGTGAGATATTTCTTTTCGGAACCCCCCCCCCCCCCCTCATGTTTACAAAATACTGGACCCGCTCTGATCATGTGCCCTATTGTTACAGGGTGAAAGCATCATATGGATGCAGGCCTCCATTCACTTCTTGACGACCTCCCCCATAATTATGTTCCCGGGCATCACAAACATTGTCTTCTGTCTGTTTCAGAAGATGAAATCATGACTACTAGTACTGTAGCAACAGTTTACCATGAGGCTTACATTTCTGCTCCATAAATCAATTTTTCAGTTTCTAAATTTGAAATGTTATTATTGTGATTGGGCAATATTGACATTACAATGATAATACAAATAAGATAAGACATACAGATACACCACTTCCGGCCCGATTACCTTTTATGATGTCATGGTTGACCGAATATTGGTCAGGGCTGCAGCGCCCTCAGTACGTCTTCTATGACATGTCATGTAGAAGGTTTTGTGGACCACACAGTCTTCTGAACGGGACGTCCAATGCTCGATCAGCATGCGTACTATTAAGACACCAATTCTCATTTTTAAACTCCTCGAATAGGGGTTGAAGCCGATTGTCCCTCTCGGGTTACCTATCTTCTTCTCCCTCGGATAATAATAATAATAATAATAACGTTTTATTTACCCAGGGTAGCCACTTCAGTTATGAAACTGTTCTCCCAGCGGGCCCTGCATAACATAATATGTTATTACTGCCCTTCTCCAATCTAATATGCTGAACGCCTAGCTAGAAGGCAGAAGGTCCCATTGTTATGAGTCTTTGGTATGACTCGGCCGGGGTTCGAACCCACGACCTCCCGTTCATGAAGCGGGCGCCCTATCCACTGAGCCATCATGTCCGGTTAACACCCATATCCAATAGAGATACAATATGTAGCCACTGCTGTTATATTTTGTGACTGGGTATTTGATGTGCGTGAGGGCGAGTGCGATGTGCATGTGTAAGAGGGATGGGCATGCGTGTGCGTGTGCGCGAATAATTATGTGTGAGCACGATTAGGTATAATCATGAAGAAAAGGAGCATTTCTCAATCCCCAAACTCCGCATCTAGTCCTCACTGGCTTCCATCTTACCTGGAATTCAATGGGTTAAGCTAGTCCAAATCTAGAAAGATGATTTTCTTGGAAAAAGATGCATGGGCTCCAAATTAATCCAAACTAGACAAATTTATTCATAGCCTCCCGCGAAGCTGTCTCGTCACTACCTTGTCAAAATCTATGACGAGTAAAATGAGATGATAACTGTAGCTGTAAAATGGCATAATACATTCGAGGAAAAATAATCAAGTTGGCATGGCAACTCCTGTGAAAAAGTTCAGACGCATGAAAGAAAAAAAGGGAAAATAATTGTTAGTTATTCCTACATGACAGAAATGCCTTTTCCCATCACAGCAAATAGTGAATGTACGAGGCGATGTGTTTATTTGTTTGTTTTTGTCTAAAGGTTTCGAGTGAGGTTCCATATTCATCTAGTTATTCACACACCTTTCCCCTGCTTCAATAATGCAGACCCCAATATTTTTTTCCTTTTAAGTTTTGTGCATACACCGTTCAAGCGGTGTTGTTGTCAGGCTGCACTCGATGTAGCTCGTGTTTGGATAACATTTTAATTTGTGGAATCGCAACTAGATTTACTCTCACTATTAGAAATTCAAGGACGCCAAACTATCATAGCTGTACAGTTTGGTGCGATATCGTCTTACGACGTAAGTATAGTGGGGAGATTTCTGCACGCTTCAAGACTATTTTGAGTAATGGTAAATGTGAGAGTTCGCGAACTTTCTCGTTCTTTTCTTTCAATAGTAGAAAGATCACATAAAATCATTTTTCTTAGAGTGCCACTGTATTCCAAATATGACTATATAGAAATAGTATAACACTTTCAACGAAACTTTGATGTCACACCTGTAGAAGTGTAGTCCAATATAGGCATATCCGTACAGTGCAGTGCTTTTCCGTGCTTTCGATATTCGGCGAGATCGGGTCCATTGTGTAGCGATCCTAAAAACGTTACAACACACAATCATTACCATCTACTATACATTACCACCCTTTCCTATTTTTTTAGACAGTTTCTTTCCCAATGTTCACAGTGAAATCGGATGACCAGAAGGCCCCTTCTAAACTTCGTCTTTAACCGCGACAGAGATTCGTTAATGAAAAGCCCGGCATCTTAATCACAGATTTCCACGTCAACATGCCACCTCTTACATCTCCTACCACTAGCGTTTCCAAGGTTACCCGCTAATCCGTATATGCAGAACCCTGCGTTACCTCTAATTAATATAACGCCCAGGAGGCGAACTTCTGGAAATGAACCGCCCTCTAGGCTGATCTACTTCGTCGCAGGTACACAACTGATACACAGAATAAGAGTGTAATTGATATCGTCCATTTAGTAGCCAACATTTAGGCCTCCGGTAAATTGCCCCTGATGTGCTTTAATACCCTGTCTAATCCACTGCATATATCAAGAGCAATCAGAATATTTGTTATATAGGTAGAGGAGAAGTGATGCACTTGGAGCAGAGGGATTGATTTCAAGAATGATTTCTATGTAAATTTGCAGTAGATCCCACATACAGTTTGTGTACTTCCCTCAACCTCCCCCCCCCCCCCCCCCCCCCCCCCCCCCCCCCCCCCCCACCTCTCTCTTGCTCTTCTCCCCTTTACTTTTGCTACCCTCTTTCTTTCTCTCCTTGTCTCTCTTTCCATTTAAAAAAGAATACTTTTGTGTAAATTCTGTACAAGTCTAGGCTTGCTTGGTCTTAATATAGTTATTCTGACAAAAGGCTTCTACTTCATGCTAAACATGCTACCCCCCCCCCCCCCACTTAAATATTATTAGTGGTGCTTAGGTGCTGCTATCGACTCAAGCATGCTTGCTTAATATAGTTGGCCTCTGCATTTATCTTGATTATATTTTACTTACCTCCATATTTCCAAGCTTCCAATTATATATATATATGCATTTTTATGCGTGTATAGTTAAGTTGTCACCACTTATGTAAATCAATTATATTATATACTATTATTGTTATTTGAATGTTTTATATTTGATTTATCAATAAATGCAGAAACATCTGCTAAAAAAGGGGGTGTTATCCCCAAATTTATTATGGAACCATGTAATGACATACGGATAATTTACAAGTTAAGCTTTTTATTAGATTCTCCCATATTTCAAAACAAATAGACTTGTCTAATTGGAGTTCGATTGTAGTTATATCTCCGTTTGTTATTTCGACTGTATTATTACTTCCATGGCCTGATATTATTGTATGTATTTTTACACCTATTGCAAGAACATTTTTGTCATCATATATCTATTACCGTTTTGAAAACAGAAGCCAACAAAATAAGTCATTTTTTCGAATCTGCAGATATAAAAAAGTTGTGAAAATAACTAAGTCCGCCTAATTAATATGCGCATATGTAATCAAATCAAAACCGAACATGATACATCAGTGAAACCTATGTATATCAGACAGGTATGGAAATATATTTCATTTGAAATAACACAAAATCATGAATATTCATCAAATATGCAAATTAGGTCATTTCAGCTATCAATCTCCATGACATTATCTTAATTGATCTTACTTCATTGTAATTCAAATTAACAAAGATGACACGAACATTGGAAAGAAAGAATTCAGCTATATAACCGTGACAAATAGCGATACGTGTAATAAATACTGTTGATAATGATGATGATGATAATAATGATAATTATAAAATAATAATAAAAGATAATAGTGTTGTGAGTCCATTTATTTATTTATCCTATTCTCTTATATTATTTCACTATGTAAAAACGATTTCGTGTTTCCATATCAATGTGTCATTGTACATTTTGCTACTTTGTATTATCTATTAGTGTATATTATTCTCTATTGTATATTGTTCATGTGTTTTATGTAATGCCAACAACTGAATTTCCAAATGGACTAATAAAATTTATCTGAATATCTGAATCTGAATCTGAATCTGAGATCTTCTTTCGAAAGGTGCGTGAAAAGCGAGTCCCAAAAGAGAAAGTATGAAATTTGACAGCATGGCCTTTACACATCCTTCAATGTAAATCAACGGCGCTCTTAATGTTCGTCCAGTTCAATAGACTTCTATTTCTGAGCGGGAGCGAGTTTCACGCACAAATCTTCATGTAGTTCAGGTCTGATCAGCACACAAGATAGCGGATCCCCGGGCTGAGTAGGGTCGCCTATCGGGTTTGAAATCACTGTAGCAATCAAATTATGAGGATAGGTACAGACATCACTCACATTGCACCAGGGAGCCCTGTATCTTAATGGACCTTACATTTATTAATAATCGATCTCTCAAGCACAGGTGAAGATATATCCACGACTGTAACGAGATATCACAGATAAGGAGAACAGTAAGAGGAAAGCGATAGCGCCGTGGTTGGTGCGTACGATGGCTTTTTGTGCGCCAGTCGCTTGGGCATGTGCGAGCTTTTAGTGTCGGCGGGGGAATACAGATGCCTCGGGTTTTTCCCTCTTAATGTCATAATACTCATCCAGCTTTTTGTATATGAAAGACGAAGCCTCATCATATTCCTGCTGGTCAACACCACAACTTTTTCTACTCTCTTAATCCATCTCCATGGACTTATCACTTCCATTGGTTTCGTGACGCACGTGGATTAATTTTTGCGATGTTTGGCAACAAAATATGAGTTTACCAATCATCGTCAGGATTGGATGGAAATCTGATCTTAATAATACTGACTTCTCGCGCTGGCTGTGTCGGGGTGTTTTTGTGAATTGATATACATTGGATGACAGTGATTTACATAATCGGATTTCTGAATCTCGAAACTATAACAAAAACTTCCCAGTTTTATTTCTACAAAAGCAAGAAGAAGATTATCTTCACTGAAGCTAGAACCTACGTTATATTGTCTGATTTTTCTTTCAAGGACAGCAACGTTAAAATGACCTCCTTGAGTTTCATCGGGGAAACACCAGGTTGCTAACTCACTACAATTTGCTGTGGATCGCGTTCTCTTTTGTAAATGCAGCTTAAGTAGTGCTACCTGGCTAAGTGACGACATTACTATTAGAGAAATTCAACACGCATTTGTGCATAAAAGGCCGTTCTAAACACACCGGGGCAAATTTTTCTCTCTTCCCTTCCAATCTCTCTCTCTCTCTCTCTCTCTCTCTCTGTTTCTCACTTTCCTTTCCCCTCATATCCTCGTAGGATCATTCGCAAGATCTATGTTAACAAGTTATAAGTGCGACCCTACTGTTTACATTCTCCACAGTGTATTCATCTTGACAATATCCATTTCAGTTTACGTCTTACGCTATTTGCGTGAGATATCCATCACCGCTGAAACCAATATCGGGTCTATTTCGACGTTCTTAAGCCGAATGGTTTATTCTTCATCTCATGTCTATTTCTAAAGAGCCACTTCTTTTTCTTCTCCATCCCATCTTATTGAACTGTTGGACAATTGAATGAATTGAAGATCAGGTTTTCATTTGACTCCCTCTCGCTACCACATCTTTAATTAACTTCACTTTCGCGACCGACAAAGATGAATAACGACACTTTTGGATGTCTTTGAGCTGGAGAGGTGTTTATTTTCGATGGTCAGATCTTCAGAACGTTATGATAATTTTACGGGAGTGATGTTTTGGTGAAACTTTTAACGGCACTTTGGTACATGAAACCAGTCTCTTTCCCGCGCCAGGTGGAGTGAAGTGTTTATTCATCTATCCTTTTTGCGATCTGATACAAGGTCTAGATCGAGGAGTAAAGTGTTTGAGACATTTCCATCGACTTCTCAAGTGTTGTCTTACCCACTGACATCACAGTAATTTAAGAATAATATTCTTCTCAAGGTTTCCACCATCGGCGTCTAGCTTGGAGTATTTACTTTCATACTTGATTATGAGATTTTCATCTCGTTTCGTGTCAATAATCTATAAGTCATGTGACTGAGAGTCAATGAAATATCACGTGATCGATGAGCTATACATCAATGGATGCACTTGGATGAATGTATTCACGTGATGCGATCAATGTAATCATGTGCCTAGTACACTGCATTATAAGTCTTCAGGATTAATCTCTGATTAATGGTAAAATTGGTTGAAGAACTCGTTCTATAGACCAGTGATATATCGTTCTCGGTGTTGCCACAAATGTATACATTGTATATTCTCTTGCGTGAAATTCAATGTGGTACGAACGTAGTAACAGAAGGTTTGTGTGTGTTACATAATAACCTGTGACGTGCATTTATGAAAGGATTTCCGCTACAACGGTACATGTGTGAGAATTTAGAAAATATGTTTTTGTATGAATGTACGATTGAGACATCTTGCCTAGGAATGATCGACGTCATTTCGCATTGACCCGTTCACATTTGAGGTCTAACGATAACCTATTTCTGGAGATCATTTTAGAAGTGGATTTTAAACGGATTTGACCCATATACCTAAGCACAAGGACATTCTCAAGCCGTCTACAGTCATCTGTTTTGAGTCAAAATGGAGTCCAGAAGTCTCTCGGCATCGAGTTCGTTGGAACCCCCGGGGCATCTATGGGCCAACCAGCGAAGTCGACGATCTCCGACGATTCCCAGTGAGGTAAGTTTTTGTTATCATGAGCATAATGACATGATCGCAAAGAAACCAACTCATGTGCAACTGTAATGCATTATATCCCGTAGAAACCATGTTAAGATAATACGCAATAATAAATTATTGCAAAGTTCGCTCATTTTAATGGGTGATTGATAAGGCTGTTGAAAATGTCTTCGGTTGATATTTCCCGAAAGTCTTTGCGATTGAGTTATATGCAATCCATGATGCACTAATTGCTCTCGTAATATTGTACCATATCTTAGCCGGTATGTTCAACGCATACTAAACATGTCATTGGTCTATGATAAATATACAATCTTCGTAATGCAATCATATTTAATGCATACATCTTTATTGAGTGCCTCGTTTAATACAAGTTATGTCATTTACCCATTACGAATAATTGTATTTCATAAAGTAGGCTTGCGGGTGCACCATGTGAGAGAGAGGGAGGATTGAGGAGTCCTGAAAAGCCTACTGCATATCTACATCACCATGCAAGCCGATACTTACAAGCAGCAATTGTATTTTTATAGTGAGAAAGCGCTTCGCATACATTTCGTGTTGTTAGGTAGGATAAGCCGTCATCTTTGTCCTAACAATGATTGGTGCATTAAATATGATTACATGACGAAAATGGTCTATTGGAAATGATTGTTTTTGAAAGTCTATGCTTTTGTTTCGATAGTTTAAACTCTTTTGTCAAGATGTTGGCATCTGGTATAGTTTGAAAGCAAATTTTTGTTAATGAGGAATTCATTTGTTTTGATACACAGTGTGTTATGATGTCAACACGTGCGTACTGGATGAGTATGCCCAAAGAGATATTACAAATCTACTTGGTATGACGCAAAATATATTCTCTACCCACTTGTACCCTAATCTAAATGTAGATCAGACGAACACAGCTAACACACAAGTACGTGTACTTGGTTATCAGCGTATTATTCGCTAATGCATCTTCCTCACCACCTGTGACTATTATTCATCATTCATACCCATTTATAAGTTGGCGTTGTTTGATGGAGAATCTTGATTTCATGGACCTACATGATGATGCTTACTCTACTTGACATCAACACGGTTTCATCTTGATCGGTTATCAAGTTACAACGTATTATTACTATGTCATTTTACCGTCATCATCACTACCAATACCATCGTCCCCGCAATATTCATTGTTCTATCATAGTCACTGTCAGCATTTTCATTACCGTTGTCTTCTTTCTCTCGTCATCACAGCCTACATCATTATCAACAACATCGTTATCATTAACATCATCATCATCATCACCATAGCTTCATCTTCTTCATTCAATAACATTCTACCCTTTCATAACAATAAGCACAATAACAACGTCCTCTAGCGGTGCTATGGTACATTTTATCACCATTTTAAATCCACCAGAATATTCTGCACACCCTTATAATTTTGTATTTTTTCACATTCCTATTGAATTAACATTTGTACATGTACCAAATATATGAATTAATTATTATGTTTTTAGGCATCATATCATTGTACTGTTTTAACAAAAGGGCTATTACGTAATACCTCAACAATATTACAGCCACGTGTCTTAATGACGCTTAAGATGTTTTGTCATTTAGTGTAAGTTGATATCGGTGGGAGCAGCTGTTCATTAGATGCATTAGAGATAGGAGTCAGTATGGTTGAGAATGTCGTACAACTGTGATCCATATGTTGTAAACCGTCTTTGGAATAACATGTCGATTCTGGTTAATTCTGTAGGGAATCTACATGTATTTGATCACCACATTACTATGATCAAGATACGAAATTTAAGAGGAGACGTGATGGTTAAGAGATGCCCCGGGGTCGAAACAAATTCGATTCGCTAGTGCCTTTTGTTAAGGCATTAATCCTCAAAGGTAAAAATCAAGCCTATATTTATAAAATCTCACGAAGCCAGTTGTCAAATGATTGTATATGCTATAGTCCATACAGTTAGAAACTATACTTAGTAAGGTATTATAAATATGGGCCCAGGTTGTTTACCTATATGTATATTACTTCATTGGCAGTCAGAAAAGAGAAACAGAAATAATCTGATCAACATCAACGTGGAATGTTTTATGTCGCCCTTTAAATGACATGAGTTAAGATTACATCGTCATATTTCTGGGAGTAATCAGATTGAGGACTGTAATTGTAGCATCTAATTCATAAATCATCTACGTATGAGGAGGAGGGGGAAACGGTTGAGGAAAGACGGAATGGCAAAATGGCTTGCCAAAATTCCTTTCACGGCGCTGTCATGTTGCATGACACGTACACACAGACGCAAAATGCATGATCCTTCACTTACACACGCTAACTTAATAAGACATAATTACAATTTATCAGTATCATATATATCAATGAGGGTTAGATTGAATCATAAGTTACAAAGAGGCCGTTTGCCCTGCTCAAGATATATTACATCTTTAGGTTATTTCGTCCGATGCATTTTAATTATGGCTTTTATTATTAGATTTTGGACAGAGTAAGGTAAAAGAGGTATTCGAACCTAAATTGGATTTCCATGGGCAACATTACAAAGAAACGTGTTCCAGTAGGACGATACAAGTTCTTCGAATATATTTTTTTAATTGAAATTGAAATGCCTTACATAAAGCAGACTACGTCCTCCCCCAAGATGTGAATAAATAATAATGAAACTGCGAAGTGCAGTGTGCTCTTTGATTTGATTTCATCTATTCACGGAGGACAACATTTTTGTAGTAAAATTATGTGTACTTTGCAGATCCTTGTATATTTTAAGGAAACGGGTTTTAAGAATGTTATATTTTTGGTATAGTCCCCTATATTTCCACCAAAATTGTGTTAAGATTTGCACATTTTTAATTGTTTGGAGGGGGAGGGTGGGTAGATTTGGGGGATTCTACCGACAGACACAATCACAACCCACTTTATCCGCGATGGTGATTCTGGTTGGAAATCCCACCTGTATCAATATTTTCCAGGATAAGTTTCGAAACAACGCATTACATTTAAAATAGTTTAAGGCATTCTGAAGACGCCGCAATCTCGATCTCAAAACCTAATTCATTCGAATTAAAGATGAAGTTGAGTTCTGGTCATGCGATTGCATTGTGAGTGAAACGGTGTGGAATCGACCAGAAAAGGTTGATCATCTAGCATATAAGTATTCGTGTCTATTGCAAGGTTCTGGAATCATCAAAATTATTAGAAATTTGGCCTAGTCTTCGTAAAGTTACAAACACTGTACACAGAAAGATGTATATGGGACTACACAAACACGTGGCGTACAAATCCGTCCCATTTTTTACGATGTTACATGACATATTTAGAATATGAAGGCATTTGAAGAGCCATGCTTTACAGAGAACATATTTTATCTGATGTTCTTCCACATTTGCATAATAACAATGATAACGCTCACAAATTAATTCCACCTCTTCCCAGAACTCAACCTTCTCTTTAAACCCATTAAGGTGTCATGTTTATTTCAATGGCGCGATTTTCGGATGGGCGCAATAGCAGGAATCCATGTTGTAAGGACTTTATTGGGTATTAGTTGTGTTTGTTCTGGACATGATTGGTCGTGACAGCAGCAGAGCTTTTGGCTTTCATCTTAATCTTGAGTTTTAGATGTTGAGCTGCGTTTCGAGAGAAAAAATAACGCAGTTATTTATTTAATGGTATATGCAGTAGATCCGGAATCGAAGCGTGCCATTGAATCGTAATTGGACCCGAAAATCATGAGAACAGAATTTGCTGAAAATCATATAGTTATGGAAATAAATACTAATACAGAAAGAAATATATGGGACCACTGGGAGTACTCATCAGTACGACAGTTGAATTTCCTTATTTTTTTCCTGGGCTAAAAAAAAGGGGGGGGGGGCATAATATATCATTATTTGTCTTATGGATCATTTATTGTCAGTTTGGTTTAATTTTGTGATATTTTACGTCATTCCGAGATATCAGGATTATTATTTTAAAACCAGCTTGGCCATAGCTTTAACTTTGCTTGATTTCTGTACTTGGTGTTAAGGAATTCAATGTTTCACGAACTGTTTAAAACAAATGTAAACTATTGAGAAAATCGATTCATTAATTTTGTTGCCTTTAATTAATTCATACAACACAAAAGATAATTGCCAAAATAGTTATTTAACACAGTGTATTTAAATGATAACAGGCATATGACCATGATTCCACTTCATCCTCTAGCGGGTGCATCCGTAATGAATGGACTGATTATGGTAATAAACTCACTATTGCCGATCAGTAATTACCGATAAAATGTCAACTATGTCAACAGAATATTAAGTGAGATAATGAATTCTAAATACCAAGGGGCATTGTCTCATTCTAATGTAACACAGGGCGTAGCATGTCCATCCTTCACAGGTCTCTGTCGCTACGCTACTGATCCCATGATCTGTGCAATATTCGCCATTGCTTTGTTATCGGCGGTAGATATGAACGTGTTGAGACTCGTTAAAGAAGAGCTTTCAAGACGATGTCCAGATGATTTATCCTAACAACTCCCCCAGGATAGCGACCTTATACTCTCTTAAAAAAAGAGAGTGAATTTTCACTCTATTTTCACTTTCTTGGGAGTGACGTCCGTGATCACTTGTTTAGGAGTGAAAATCGATTGATTTTAGAATGCTTTCTAAGAAAAAAGAGTGAATGTTCACTCTATTTTCACTCCATTTTCACTCTCCAGAGGAGTGACGTCCGTGATTTTGAAAATTCACTCTTTTTTTTTAAGAGAGTAGGATGACCTTGACACAAATAATCGTCATAGTTATTATAATAATAATGATCATGATAATAATAATAATGATAATAATAACGATAATGTTAATATTAATTATACAAATTATGTTAATGATATTGATAAGAAATAATAATAATACTAATACTAATAATAATAATAATAATAATAATAATAATAATAATGATGATAATAAAAATAAAGATGATAGTGATATTGATAAAAAGTGATAATGATGATGATAATAATTGTAATAGAGACTACTATGATGTGCGAGGAACAGAGTATGTACTGCTATATTGAAGGGGAAATGGATGAAGTCAGGAGGGCGATTAAAGGATCTTTGAAGAAAGGGAAAGACTGGACAGCATGACAGTTGAAGGCTGATCAGAAAATTGAAAGGCTTGAAGGATGGAAAAGGAAAAACGATGTGAGGACAGGATCTACGGCAGGCAGAAGAGTTTGCTGGACCCGAGATATGACAGTGGTTGAGAAGAGGAAGTTGCTGCGCAGGACCTGGCACTGAGAATAGACTACAGGAAAGCAAACATTGAGAAACAGGAAATTCCCCATCACGATGAATGTGCCAATTGAAAGCAAAGACTTGACGGTAACTCATCTGATGAGCGAATGTGGTAAGATGGCACAGACAGAGTACAAAGGAAGTCATGCTAGACAGACAGTTGCATTCAAACTGGGGTCTAGCGAAGAACTGCCACATGCAGACAATGGTACGAGCACAGGGCACAATCAGTATCTGAGAATAAAATAAAAAGCTCCTATGGGATGTCAACGTCCAAACAGACAAGGTGATACAAACAAGAAGGCCAGACACCATTCTCACAAAGAAGGAGAAGAAATGTCTTTAATATCTTAATTCTTGTAGACTGCTGGGCTTAGAAGAAAGAGGATGACAAAAATACCGAAGTCCAATGATCTGGCATGGGTGCTAAAAAAGGATATGGAAGGCGAAGACAGGGGTAATTCCAATATTGATCGGAGCCTTGGGAATAATAACAACAAGATATAAGAGCTTCCGGGCTGATCTTGGAAACGACGTGTCATTTAGAAACCATACAGAAAGCGAGTCTGTTGGGAAGAGCGCATATTCTGAGGAAGGTCGTGGGTTACTAAGGAAAGGAGGATGGTGGATGTAGACGATTGACGATCTAGAAGATCACTTGAAATCTTTACAAAAACTTGGGACCCTAGAGCTCTGGATGAAGTCCGGTTCCTGTTCTATCGACGGACTGAGAATAAGGTTGTGGACAAATTGATAATGTTAATAATGATGATAATAATAATGATGATAATATCAATAAAAACGATGATAATGATGATGATACAAATAACACTAATGATAATATTGATAATAATAAAAATAATGATAATCATAATCATAATCATAATGATAATCATAATAATCTAGGAGGCGAATGTGTTATGCACATCCTAACCGAGAATGGTGAACAAAGCATGACTACGAAAGGTGTTATTAATCCAACAGTGTCACAAATCGAAGGCTCACACCCAAACCTATACTTGTCAAATCAAACCCCCTGAACGGAGCAAGACGTGTTGAAGAAGATAGATCGGGTAAGTGGTAAGGACGTCTACATAATTTTAACCGCCCAAACTGGCACTCAATCCCTGACACTTTCGGAACAAATATATGAATTACTAGATCATTTTGAAGTCGATGTTGGAAATGCAGATGAGGATGATTTTTTCTCTCAATACTGCGAAATACGTAGAGTCCACCAAACAAAGAATCGGCAGTAAAACCAAACAATGAAGAATCGCCAAAAGCATCTACGAAGACAGTCTGCAAGGAAGCCTTAATGACTCTCGAATCAATAGATTGTCATCAAATTCTTAAAGAACATCTGCTACTGGCCCTGAAGAAAAACTGTCACGAAGTAGAGAAACTGGCGGTACATGATCGTCCAAACATTACCATAAATGACACTAGATATCGTATTAAAAGAAATGCGATCACAGAAGTAGATACATTGCTGAAAGAGGTGGAACCGAATCCAAGAGATCTTGTCGATCAACTGCTTACTCTAGGCAAGAGCCAAAACAGTTGTCAAATATGATTAGGACTGCAGTTGGATTTACCGAACCATGATGGAAATCACTAGCCGACGGTTCCCGAATTGAGGAGGTGGATACAATCCAAGATAGCAGAACTGCATAAAGATGTAGCACAGTTTAGAGAACCAGAGAAGGGAAACACCCAATCAATAAAGATGACAAATAATGGGAAACGACTGGACAAGAATTACCGCGTCGACGGCAGGTCGAGGACAAGAACGATCACTATTGAAACTCTTAAGATGAAGATCAATAGAAGTAGCATGTTAAGAAATACACAAAGAGTAACAAATTTAAGAGACAGAACAGACACCTTTAACAGAAAGAAAATTCTTTCGAAACGCAAAAAGCACACATATCAACCCTCAACCTTTTGATTAATAGTCAAGTTAACCACTACACCTAGATGTACAATGTTTCAACTATATCCATATGAAAACTACCCCGACAAAGTTTAAAACAGAAATCCCACTCTTCCCTGAGACAAGGGTTGCGGCCTAAGATCGTCTGTATGCAATTATGTATTAAGATAGCCCATGCACGTACAGGTATAAAGGCTGGTTGGCGTATGCATAAATTTATAAAATTATGTCAGCAGATAATTTACAGTATATGGACATTAATGTTTGACTGTGTAGAGTTTTTGGTGATTGGATATGCAATTATTCATAATAATTTTGTGTTACATCGATTAAATCATTCGAACGTTGTTCCGTTCGATCTTGTTTTCCTTTTCAATCATCTTCCGGTCTTACCGTAACCTACACATAATGAAATGTTTCTCCATTCGATTCACTGGTTAGCGTTACCATATTGTGCCTGTCATTATTGAAGGCCTTATGTTAGGGAGACATGCCTCATCAGACCGCTAATGAAACGTAACGCTCTCCCAGCAGCACGATATACTATATTCACTGTAATGCGTGTCATAATGTCTCAATTCACTTGAGCTTGCTTCGTCAAACTCGCAGGCAGCTATTTCTCCAGTGGCGGGTCTATGTGGAAGCAGGGTCAAGTGGCCCCCTGACAAAAAAAATTTGTAGAAGGAGGGGGTGAAGGGGAGAATAGTTTTCAGTTGATGACCCATTTTTTCTTTCTTTTTTCTTTGCTTGCTTGATAAAAATATATAGATATATATATCTCTATTTCTCTCTCTATCTACCCCCTCTCTGTTTCTAACTTCAGCAATCATTGTCAACGCACAGGACATTTAATCAAGCTCCCATATCCGGTCGGGAGGGACAACTATAGATGAAAGTTAGTGTCGTGTCTACGTTTGTTATGTACATCGGGCAGGAATTCCAACTCACAATGTCTACTTTTATATAAGACTGATAAGTCTCTATTGGTTATCCCACAGATTTTACATAATTTCATTGTTAGTTGTAGATCTGGAGATCTAGGGGGCGATAATTTCAGCCTACGAAATTTCAATATCAAAAGAAAAAGATCACAATTCTTATTTCAATTTGTATAGCACTGATGCTGCATAATTTCATTGCTATTGGTAGACCGGTGGATCATTTCAGCCTATGAAATTCTTAAATATGAAGAATGAAAAAACAATTGTTAATATAAGATAGAACGGACGTTCAAGATTAATCGTAATTTATGGTCAATATCAACCTATCATCTTTGCACACATCTTCTGCCTATTCAAGACCGTTAATTTTTTTCCTCTTAACCAGACCGTTGTAAATACGTCCATCTTATGTCAAAAACAACCGCACACAGTTCACCATTGACCACACTCTTATCCAATCCCTGACATGCACATCAAAGAGGATTTACCGCAAGAAAGACAACTCACTTTTAAAGATTTTGTTTCAGAATCTGAGGCAATGGTACCGAGTCACTTTAAAAGACGCAACACATGACCGTTGTAATACAAATTTAGAATACCCACGGCCTTGATTTATTTGTAAAAACGAGAAAAATTCTTGGCAGTCACTTCCCAGTATAACGGTACCATAGAAAATTCGGATTGTAAGATTCTTATCGCTTGTGATGATGTTCCCCTAAAGTAATCCTTATTTTTCGGTCTCCTTTTATGTTTTGTTGTTAAAGCAAAATAATAAAAAAATAGGAACACATGTATTATCTTGTTTATCAAAACAATTTCAACCACTAATCACTGTGGATGTTCTACTCAAAAGGCTCCCCTAAACACTGTATATTTAGTTTACTGCAAAAACATTCATGATTGTTGATTGTGTACAAATACATCTTAGAGGTCCTGTACGATCCCACCCGCGTCATTTTCTTCTGCGGCACAGATTGGGGCTTTTTTTTTTTTAAAGGGGTCTTGATTTAACTCTAACCCTAACCCTAACCCTAAACTTTCACATAGGCTCAACACGCACCTAACCTCAATCTGTGCCGCCGAAAAAAATAACGCATCCCGGACAACTACCCTTATTATATAGAGTTAATTACTTCCTTTCCCCGGCGCGTTGTTGAATTTTGAGGTACTTGGGTAGTTTTTTAAGCCTAATATTGTGTTGAGTAATTGCCATTGGAGATAAATATCCAGGGTTATTTGTCCGGGGATGAGAGCCCATGTAGAAGTCGTCCTGAAACGAATTTTGCGATATCGCGAATTTTATCGCAAAATATTTTGTCTTCATTCCAAATCGCAGTTCAGAAATATCAATGCGATTTTTTTTTTGCGAAAAGGCCTGATAATGAAGTACCTATGATTATATTTTGGAATTATATACATGAAGCGCTTCAATACATTTGCGACGTCTCTCAGCGATGTAGAGATACATTTACCTGTCATTCTTTGATTGCTATATTGAGCTGTCATACTGCAGGCGTATTCACTTTTCAGTATTTGACATTTGTGGATATATGCTATCCTGCTTGTAGTTGAAATGTCCACTTTCTAGTAGGTTTATGGCACTGCATGTATGTGCAAATCAATGCATTAATATATATGTTATTTCATTCATGAAATGCAAAGAGAGAAGCAGTTGTTGTTTTTGTTTTTTAATCTTTGTATGTACAGGGCTCTTTGTAAAGCAGGCCTTTGGCACTGAAAAGACTACCCTGTTTTTAAATAAAACTGAATAAATAAATAAATAAATAAATAAGGACATCTGTTTCTTAACAGGCTTGACAATCGTGAAAATACCTTCTTTGGTTAACTCTCAATTGAGACATTGAACTATGAAGCTCAAATTATTGTAAAAGAACCGTTATAGGTGAGGCTTCCTAGACATTTAACATTGAAGGTAATTTAACAAATTTCATATTTCTCATTCAAAGTAAAATATTGCTTATCATTCAAAGTGTTATGGCCTGCAAAATTCACTTAGAACATGACACAGAAGGGGATTTATAATTCGCATGTCCTGTTATACATAAATTAAAAATAAACACTCATGAAAAACAATTTTAACGAAATACAGTTTTGATTTCTTTTGCAGATATCTTAAGTATCTTTTTCGGTAAAGCTCAGCGGTATGTTTTAGAAATTATATTTGCATTAGATAAATTTTATGATAAGATTAATAATATTTAATATTCATATCTTTTGCAAATTTCGTGACTACGCACTTAACAATGATAGTATACAGTTAGTACCTATGATCGGGTGACTGGATTTTGATCAGCGTATATGTACACGTTTTTCAACTTAGAAAGGTGCCATAAATTAATATTAAAATGTGATGCATTATTTTGTACCTTTTAAACAAAGTAGCTCGTGTTTTCTTTACCAAGAAAAAAGTCAGAATAATTATCATAAAGCAACTTCTAATCATTTTTGTTATAAGCAGCATATTTGTAGGGGTTTTTAACCAGTGAGGAAAAACACCATGTCCCCTTTAACCTTTCAAGTTGTACAATAATAAGTATTTCTTCATCGCTCTTATACGGCCATGTACAGGCTGAACAAATCGTATTTATTTGCACACTTTACGACTCACAGGCAGGAAATATTTCAACACCTCCGTGGTCATAGGGGATTATTTGATATTTAGTTCAATAATGCATTTCGATACATCGCTGGTAGCAAACTGAGATTGTTGGAGTAATTGACACACGTATGATCGTCGTTTTCTCGGACCGATATATTTCATTCGTAACATTTTTGTATATATTGTAATACCTTGTTTACGGTATTGAATCTGCTAATATGAACAAATCTAATGTTAATATAATCACGTTTTGAGATTTGATTATATTTGATTTATTTACCAACAGCAATACATACATTTCATACAATGATTTTACATATACAAGAAAAGAAACTATTGGTTGGTAAAAGGGGCCAGATAATAGCACATGTGATAGTCGAGCCTGACCCCTTAAACAACTAAACAAAGTATTTTGGTACAAATCAGTTTAGAAAACGTAACAAAACAAAAAATAATGAATTTATTATTACAATCGATACCTAAAAAAAAAAAATACTCAACAAGGCCTTACAATATACAGATAACTGGACCAAGATGTAAAACAGTCCTGCAAATGATCTTGCTTAAATATGTTTGAATTAAAACAAAAAAATCATAACTTAATACATTTTAGTGGACTGGTAGTTTTGCAAGGTGTAGTGGAGTAACGTTGATTCTACAGACAGTGGCGCTTCTAGGGAGAGGAGGCATTTGGGTTATCATCAACCCGGTAAAAACCCAATCTCGCATACCTAAAGTACACTTGAAGCAGTTCGAAATGTGCCCCCCTCCCTTTCATGATTGCACCCGCCTCCAGCAGCAAAAGATAACAGGCAAGGCACCCACAAATTTGATAAACTATTATTTGTTTTTGCTTGACACATCATTTTTGTTAACAAATGATAAACATTTGTTTTTTTGACAAATATCGCATACATACAAAATGTGCCTGATACCCGTTTGTCTACACTTGTATTGTTCTATTTTGTTTGAACCTTAATCCTTTACTTTATTATAGTCCGTAATTTTTAGATTGAATATTTCGTAGTTAAACGTTTCTTTTTTGTTAAGGTTGTGAGGTAGAATTGTCAAAGATATATGTCAACGATACTCCTACTCCTTTTAGTTAATCTCTTTTCTTTCTGATTTTTTGAAATATATTTGGATGATATTTCTTCATGTGGCACTCTTTAGGATTTGTCAGTATTCAACAAATTAAAACGAGAACATAGATTATCTTTTCTGTAAAGCGTAGACATCGACTTTAAATGTAAGGTTTTTGTTATGAAAGGTATGGACAAAGAAACCATGAATATTTCAACAACAAAAAAAACATAATTAAGACGCCGTTTATTATTTTGAATGGGAAGGCGGAGAAATTCCGGAAGGAAATGCATAGAAGGCCCGACACCTTCTTCAAAATGCTCTAATAACAAAGGTGTAATCGGCCCTTTTCCCCTTACAACCAAGTCGGGCAGTACTAAAGTACCCAAATGATACTTTTTTTGTGTTTTATTGTTGTTGTTCACTTTGCTAGTCGGTCCCCCCCCCCCCCCCCTTTACAAACCCTGGATTCGTAACTGCTAATGAGGCCCAATCTTAAGGACCATATCTGAACTGAAAAATGAAATAGATGGATCATATATCAACGGAAAGCTTATAAGCCATAAATTACACTTATATCAATTATATGCCATTTTATAGTCTATCAGAGGAGTATCAGGTCTCTGAAAACTCAAAATCTAAAGCGTTGTCGACCTAAAAACTTGCTATCGACTTGATGCCATCATGTTATGTAGAGTACGCATATTCACAATGACTTTCTATTAATTAAGGACGGCTCATTGCCGATCGGGTCCACTAATGTCGTCACTGTAACTTCGGCAAATTTGACTCCTTTATTTTTTATTCTACATTCATTCAGTTTTCCATTTATATCAAGTTGTATTTAAATCGGATAGGGTCTTTAAACCAACATTAACGTGGACTTTCTCAGGTTAAAAGGTTTTTCACATAGTTTCTTTCTGTCTGCTGCCTCGAGATCGCTGGAGCGAAGACCAGTGACAGTGAAAAGCCAGAGTCACTATTCAGTGTGCCTTTAAAAGGCCAAACACCATGAGAAGCAAGATAGTTCATCTAAACGATACATTACCAATATAAGAAAGGACAGGTATTGTCTACGATTGCACTTATTGTGACAATTCCTATGTTGGAGAGACAGTGAGAACACTGAAGGGTCGATTGAGAGAACACAAACGAACCCTTAGATTGAGCAATCCATGTCATTCAGAAGTAGCAGAACACGCTCTTAATACTGGACCCAACATTGGACGGGATGATACCCACATCATTCACTTTGAAACACACTTTTGTTCAAGAAATGTGAAAGAATCCATCTTGATCAAAAGGATTAATCATTCACTGAAAAGGGACTCTGACTATTCACTATCATCTATCTTTGCTCCAGAGTTTTTCGAGGCAGCAAACAGGAATAACCTTTGTGAATATTTGGCTTGAAAAAGTCCACTATAATAGTGGATGAAAGCTTGCCTACTAGAATACCTTTAAGGTTGGTAGAAGCCAAAATAGATATTATTCTCAGAAACGTTCACCCTTTAACAATTACATCCTGCGCAAATCTCAACTCAGTGATGCGCAACATCAGTTTTTTGACATCTATCGTCTAGGTGTCGGGCTTCTAGCGACGCCCCTGATAAAATACACACTTTGAACAATTTGCAGTTTGCATCAAAACACTTTCACATGAGAAAGTGTCGATGTCTTGCTCTCAAGCAAAATCTCCTCGCATAATTCTAGAAGAGAAACATAAAAGAGAGATGATAGCAAGGAACATTTAGAATTTCTAGCCTCTAGAAAATCACCAGTGTGCAAAATACATTGAAATGTCAGCAATACAAGGTTGAGTGCAGCTTAAGTCCATGTTGAATGTTTGAGAAAGCTAACATAAGCTGTTTGTCTAATTTCCCTGAATTTAGGTGAAAGGCTTACAGCTAGCTATTGCACTAGTGCTCTAAACATTATTTTTTTCTAAAGTATTTTAGACAGGGGTTACTAATTGAAGGTCGTTGGGGTGCAAATCCTTCAATATTCCCTGAAGTAAGAGTATATTCCTATAGATCAGCCTTTTTCAAGCGGGAAACCGCAATACATGGCTAAGGGTGCTGCACGAGAAATTCAGTTATATTAAATTCAATTGAAGAATATATATATATATATATATATATATATATATATATATATATATATATATATATATAGTTGATTTCGTAAAAACGAAATATTAGAAACCACTTTATAATTTTATTTGGAAACAAAATTTTCAAGAAACTGAAATGACTTTTCCTCGCTCGCAACATTTTGTAGCAGAATTATTTTGGGCAGCAAATTGCCTGATACCTCAATAATTGGGCAAAAAGTTGCCCTAATATTACAGCGAGGTGCCCAAATAACGTCAGTTTTTACGAAGGGGCACCGAAAAGAGGTTCGGGTGGGGCTGCTGTGCCCCCCCCCCCCCAATAATCCCGGAAATGTTTTTTCTTATATTCGGAGCGTATTGGTTATCGCATCATAAATAGGCGTGTCTTAGTGAGATAAGATCTCGCTAAAATGATTCTCAGAAAACCGATTAAAAGGGACGTTGATGTTATTTTATCTCACTGAGATAAAATATCAGATTTAAAGATTAAATGAATCTCAGAATGCCGCCCCTGATTAATCCCCATGCCCTAGCCCAATTCCTGGATAGGAAAAGGTTTTTTTGCTTCTACGTCTTCTACGACTAGCAAACTGATTTACCTTTTTTTCCAAATATTTTCTGTCTTCCGTTAATTTGTCAAATATTACACTTACATATACGGCTATAAAACCTATCTTTATATTATACTAAAAACTGAGCAGGAACTAGTGTATTTATTATTGATTGATGCTTGTCATTAAATACACATTAAAGCGAAAATCATGAATAATTGGCGGCTTTTACACACCCGTTATTAATTTCTGCATTCATTAGTCCATTGCGTATATTGAAAAAACTCATTTCCTTAAGAGCGTTCGAACGGAACCCCCTGGAAGGCCTTGCTGGACTCGCTATTTCATTTTTGTCTTAAAGTTTATAACACCTGCCTCCGAACAGCTCACACTCTTTTAACGACGCCAATATCATAACACTTTTCCCCTACCACTAGTGCACATAAGAAGTATTATCATGGATGTGAAGCTTGTGGTAATTACGTACCCCTCCCTCGCTTGAAGCCTGTCCCCTAAAAGAAAATTGATACACGCTGTATCAGGTCTACAAGACTTTGGAATGATCAGGTACAATACAGCCACCCCCCCCCCCCACCTGTCGATCGAGAGATGACTGTGATCCAAGTTTATCAATTTCTAAATATGCCACTGATTAGGTTTACGTGAAGTAGTTTTGACTGTTAGAAAATACAAAATTATCTCAAATTTAAATGAGTCCGTATTATCCTGCTTAGATATGAATGCAGATTTTTCCTTTAAATTTCTTATTCCCAAAGATTGACATGCCTAAGGCATGCTTTTATCAGTATTACACCTTTGACTGGAAGTCCGGTCCGTCGCATCCAGTCACAGTAATGGATTGGTCAAATAGTGGACTGGGTGGTTATATTATAATTCTTCAAGTTTTGTGTAAGGTAAACATGGCTAATAAAGGCAAGATTCAAATTAAAAAGATCTAAGATGATAAGACAAGACGTAGAGACTTGATTATTTTTATGGACAGGGAATTTTAAACTGATGTGTATTAAATGTGCTCTGCTGATGTGCATTTTTATAGTTGTGGAATAATAATCATGATGTTTATATTTCTCTTCATTTCAAGTTAATAATCATACTTCGCTGTTTATTGATATGTATTTATATATGTATGATGGCCATACTAATAGCTAATAGCCATAGAAGCCACCTAAACTAACTGCCAACTAACCACTTTGACTTATTAAGTTTAGTTGTTAGATGCAGCAAGGCCATGTCAGATCGATTTTCATGATATACTTTTAATCAAAGCTCCAGCATAATTATGTTACTCTCATGTAGAAAGCGTAATTCTCTTAGAATACATTTTGTGTTCAGTCCATTCCTTGTGCGTACTAAACTGCGAGTTAATGTATTACGACACTAAGCATGCAAAGGCAGTCATCATCACTGCCAGTATATACCTTTAAATACGTATTTTTCATATTTGCGATGGACTAAGAGATCACACTATACATTCAGCTTGTACAGTTTATCCTCTGGGCAGTATCATTATGGTGTCTTTAAGTGGTAGACTGAGATTATTTTTGGATGTCCAGTGGCGTGTTATCACTCTTGACGTGTACATGGAAGTGATAAGATGGTGGTAGGGGAGGGGAGGGGGAGAGGGAGGGGGAGAGGAGGGGGGGGAGAACAGAGAAACATGAAAATGTGTTAGTTACCTTGTATCTATACTAGCTGGATATACTGTACAGGGGGAGAGGGGGATAGAGTGGGAGAGAGAGAGAGAGGGGGGTTGAGGGAGAGATAAATGTTAATGAAAATCTTTTTTCTATCTTCTATCTACTAGCTAGGTATACTGTATAGAGAGAGAGAGAGAGAGAGAGAGAGAGAGAGAGAGGGGGGGGGGAGAAGAGCGGGGGTGAGTGAGTGAGTGAGACAGAAACAGGTCAATGGAAAGGAGAGATATACGAACATTAAATGAAACTGTTTTATCTATCTTTATTAGAATTTAGATAGATATAGGGAGAACAATTGGGCCTGGTAGAAGGGAAGTGAGTTTCCCCGAAAGAGAGAGAGAGGGGGGGGGGCATAATGGAAGAGTTTAAGGCAGAGAGGAAGAGGGAGGAAGAAAGACGGAGAGAGAGAGAGAGAAAAAAAGAAAGAGAGACAGAGACATAGAGTGAAACGGGTAAATCTCATACATAACCACTAATAATTAAGTTTAAGTCACGTAATCAGAAAATGGATGATTCGATGCAAGTATTTTATTTACCTCTAATTTATATTTCTTTGATTAGTGTTATATCTAATATTTGTTATTGTAAGTACCTTGATTTACTAGCAATGTATGTATACTGTATTCCCTTTTCCAATAATTCTATTTTCATGAGAATCTTCCTCTTGATCGAAACCTATCTAGTAGCCCGACATGCTCGCTCCTTCGCCCACTAATTCATTTATTATGTATCTTGAAATATTGTATGCATCATCATCCATCATTATGTATAATGATGGATCATTTTCACCCAAAAACATTTATTATTTGATATTGTTCACCTATTATGAAGAAAGAGAAAGAAACAGATTAAACAAACAGACGGAGAAAGAGAGAGAGAGAGAAATATAAAGAGATGGAAAGAGAGAGAGAGAGACAGGGGAGCGAGAGAGAAAGAGAGAGAGAGAGACAGGGGGAACGAGAGAGAAAGAGAGAGGGGAGAAAACGACAGTGAGAAAGAGAAACGGGTAGTAAAAGAGAGAGAGAGAGAAAGAGGGGGGGGGGAGGGTGAATTAAACAAATGTATAATCAACATAGGATAATGAAATTTCTGTGACATATTCCATGTCTGATTCAACTAATCGTGCATTATTAATGCTGGAAGTAATCCGACATTTTCCCGCCATTTCCTAGAATAAAGAAAATCAACAACCGATTCTGCCATGTCGTCTGCATACGTATATTCCCGCGTATATTGCTTGGACAGTTACGTACAGTCACGCATTCAACAAAATATTATGCATGATACTAATTTTAACGTGAAGGTTTGAAGGTTTTACGGTTAATAATGCAGTGTATTTTTGAACTGTCACCAGCGGTTGCAGTCATCTGGACAAAATATTCAACAGTAGATCGCCTTTTTACTGTGTGATGTTTTTTGCGCATTATGCGATGAAATTCAAATGTTTTATTGTGTCGCGAGTAATATATTTGCTTGATTGTAGTCTGATTTCCTCTTTATACCACTTTTGTTCCAATACTTGCACAAGTATGATCAAATAAGTGTAGCTTTGGAGTTCTACAAGGTTCTCGGCTGGGTCCTTTGTTATTTACCCTGTACACTGCTAATCTCATTTCAAATGTTAAAACGAATTTTCCAGAGATATATATCATGCACTGCTATGCAGACCTGATGAACATGCTCAACGGCGATGTGTCTCACTTCTAGAAACATGTGTTGACTATGTACGTGGATGGATGTTGCAAAATAGGCTCATGCTAAATGATAGTAAAACTGATTTAATGATCATTGGCATCCCCTAAACAGCCATCCAAAATCAACTTAAACAGTGTATCAATTTATTGGAGATTCTGTAAAAGAACCATCTGTTAATGCAAGGAATCTCGGAGATTAAGACATCAGCTTAAAAGATGTGCCAACATTTATTTTCCCGACTAAATATGATTGAGTTATACATTTTTACCTTCAATTCATCATGCAATCAGGCGTATACATCAAATAAGTGGTAATAAGAGAATCCCATGTCATTCACGTTCTGAAGTTGGAGTGTTCTTGGCATTGCGTGATAGGTTTTTAATTACTAAAGAAGGTCAAATACGTCTATTTGGTAATAAACTGTTGAAACATTGCGAGCCAGTACAACAGTAGCTACTCGGTTATTAAAATTGCCGCAGCATTTCAGCATCTGTGACTTTGCTAGGTTTTGAAATGAAATGTCTATTTGCACTCGACAATTCACACATCAAAGCTGCTTTCTCGTCCCTTCATTCCCATCTCTCTCTCTCTCTCTCTCTCCTTTTCTCTCTCTCTCTCTCTCTCTTTCTCTCTCTCTCTCTCTCTCTCTCTCCCTTTATCATCTTTTATCCTACTTTCTATCTTTCCCTTGCGCAATCATGTCGCATTATCCAACCAAATTCAGAGTCAGCAGTAACTAAGTAATCATGTACGTAGGTTCTAGTTTAAACTTTGCCTGCTTTCTCCTTTTTAATCGTATTCGTCTTACTTAATTTCATTTCGTTCGCCGTAAATCCACACCCTTTACAACTATACAATTGCTATATTAACCTCGCTTTCTTCTGGTATTTCTCTTTGATATTTTAGCACACGTCCAAGGCTCTCTCTCCTTGGCCCCGTTGCATAAACCTTACCATTGATGGTAATTTTGCCATCAATGGCAACTACCATGGTAACAGGGCTCAACAGCCAATCAAAATCAATGTTTCCCTAGTAGTTACTATTGATGGCAAAGTTACCATCAATGGTAAGTTTAGTGCAAAGGGGCCCTTATCAGTTTCCTTGGTCGTAACCCCCCCCCCCCCCCCCCTCCCTCCTCTCTTCCTTCCCCATGTATGAGAGCCAGGATTGATCTCCCTTCTATTCTAATTTTTAGTTCAGTTTTATCTTTGGCTATTTCCAACATTAGCCCTTTCTTTGTTTGTCTTTCTTTCTCCCCTCTTCCCCCTCCCCTCTTCTTTTTCTTTCTTTCTCTCTCTCTCTCTCTCTCTCCCTCTCTCTCGCTCTCTCTGTCTCAATAATTCATCGCCTTGCATGAGCTCATTACTGGATACATATTTTACTTTCCCCTGCCATACGTCCCCTAATTAAGTTCAATATTAGCACAACGTGCTCCAAAGGCCAGTTCTTACATGCTAACAACCAAAAGTGACGTCACTTACATTTTGGACAAGAACCGGTTCTCTAATACACTCACAAAGAAGGGATTACTTCCACAATATGAAGCAAACTGTTGCTCTCCACTCTTCATTAATGAAAAGTGCATTTTTGCATGCCCTCATGTTTTGCACTATTACTCGACAAAGAGAAACAACATGAATGCTTTGTTCATTATTAAGAAAGCGGTTTTGCAATTTTAAATTCTTTTCAGATCACTTCACATTTTAATATCCTTAGAGTGTAAAAACCGTTATGAACTGAAATATGTTGATGAAGCAAGAGGGAAATTTGAAATGCCCCTTTTTTGTCAGGGAAGGAAGTTGCGTGTAAACCGTCTGGTTATTGGCATGAATACACAATCAATGAATTCATAGAAAGTTAAAAGAAAATTTCTCCAACGATGTTTGAGTGTTATGGGTTGCGAGTAGGAACAACAGGGGCACATGTCAGATTCATAGAATTGCTCAAATATTTTTTATTTAAAGGAGGAGTGAAAAAATGAATAGACAGCAAAAAATACAATATGCATCATATGAACGTGACACGACTATACAGGAAGTTCTCGCATTTTATCATCCAGTCAGGGCAGCACCGCCCCCCCTTTTTTTTTAAGATAGCCGCGCTTCATCATCACTCTCATGTCTGTGCATTGTATAATTGTATTATTGATCGAATAGTGCAGAAATCTGTAATAGATGTTTTTGTGAGGGAAGGAAGTTGGTTGTAAACCGTCTGGTTATGGCATGAATACACAATCAATGAACTACCACGATGCATTGGCCTAGCAAGCGAGTAAATACCTGTAAAAATGTCCTAAATAAACGTATATGGAGTTCCTGTTTTTTAGCATTACGTATACAGACATTTGCTACTGAAGCGATCTACATCATTTTCCTATTTCCTTTCTTTCTCCACAGAAACTTGTTTTAAAAACACTGTGAACATGTATGTGTGGATTGTAATCTTGTTACTTTGTTGTAAATTGTTATCATGCTCATTTTTAAGTTAGTTAAACTCAATTTGAATAATGATTACAATTGAATAATTTTACCACTCCGTATTCTGTTATTTTTTCCTAAAGAAGACAATTTGCAGAGGATAGAATTACTAATACATTTTCACCGCAAATTGTGCTTGGTTACTCGCAAAATAAATACATAATATGCTACATGTATATGCTGTGATTATACTGAACAAAAACTTGCATCTTTCTTTTTTACCATTATAAATAATCAACTTGAATGTCATTGGACCTGTAGGTCAATGCAAACCTGAAACAGGAACGCCACTTTTATGATTATTACGAGCTGTTATGTAACAGGAAAAGTGAAGTGAAGTATTATTTTGAGAGTTATCTTAGAAGTTACGCCTCAAGCTGATGGCACCCTCACATTATGCAAAATTTCAAACAATAACGTAGAACAAATTTACACTGTAATGTAGAATAATCTTAATCATTGAACTGGTCAATTGTGTTGTTTTTTGTTTCTTTCTTTTGTTCGAAAATGTTGTAAACTAGATTTATTTTGTCTCGATTTGTATTGTTTACATCAATATGTTTGTAAATGTTGTATTTATGTTGTAGGGCCTCCACGGAAAACAGTATTTAACTACTAATGGAGCAACCCTACTACTAATGAATAAATAGATAAAATAACATAAGTTATCCTTCAATGCCTAACTTGAATGCCCTTTCATCATGGAGTGGATATTCTTTCTTTCTTTCAATTTGTCTGACTTAGATCTAAAGAAACCTATTCATGTATTGATATTCTTACAGTAACTTACTTTAATCTTGCTCTTGTTCCCGTCCTATTAAAAAAATATGTTTAACATATTCCACTTTTTTAGAATGAAAAGAAAAAAGTTTCTGTTTTAAAAAGTTGAATGACTATCAAGTTAAAATACTCCATATAAAACAAAAATCAATATTCATAAAATTGTCATTTTTTTAATTAACAAATAATGTTCAGGACGTCCAAACCATCAAATTATTGTAATCTTCTGCTGATAACACCAGCGGTCCTATAGTTTTGTTAAGACGTCCATTGTCTAAACAGATCTAATGCAAACAAGCATAAGATGGCCATGCACCTTCCACGATTTGTGATGGATGGTGACATTTGGAAATGGCGCCTAAATAGTGGGGTGGCAAGTTAAACATGACAGACTTGGCGGGACAATTCTAGTCATGCTTCTTTCCTTTTTTAGTTCTACTCCTTGAATTCTGTTGATTGATGTTTTATTCAGGCTTGTTTGCCTGCGGTGAGAATCTTATTATGAATAGATAATATGTTTTCTTTACTTTTATGCTTGGATATACATCTGTCTTGTTCATTGGCATTCATCAGGAATGCTCATTTATCATTTTTATAATTTTTCCTGCCATCAATCTTTTTCAACGCAGTCACTCCTATTCCGTCCCTCTAGCTCTAGCTCTCTCTCTCTCTCTCTCTCTCTCTCTCTCTCCTGCTCTGTATCTGTATCTCTCTCTCTCTCTCTCTCTCTCTCTCCTGCTCTGTATCTCTATCTCGCTCTCACTCCCTCTCTTTATACTCCATCCTCTCTCCGTTCTTCTTTCCCCTAGACTAACGTTTTTAACCTGTTTTCAATCACGGCACCCTTTAAAGAAAGAAAAAAGTTTCGCGTCACCCAAACCAATTCGACAAAGACTATTGCTTGTGCATTACTCTGAAACTAGGCAAGTGCCATGCACATACCTACGTAGCGAGCGAGCCCAAGAATGGCATCTTCGATACGTTAACAAGAGTTATTTTGTTATCAAGACACTAGATGAGATATAAAATAATGTATGCGGGCATTCCGCCACCAAAAATTCATGAATATAAGGATGTTCGGGCATCTTGTTCCCCGAAATTTCTAAAATGTGGTGTTTCACGCAAACGACGTTGTTATAATTTTTTCTTTCGCGGCACCTCTAGAGATGTCTTGCGGCGCCCCGGTTAAAAAATGCTGTTCTAGGGCCTAGACTACCACTTTTGTCTTTTGTTTTCTCTGTTGACACTCTTTCGGCTGATAATGGTGGAGCTACAGGGGGTGCGACAGGAGGGCATTGTTTCCCACACAATTAAATGAAAGAAAAAGGGTAGAAAGAGAGTGAGGGGGAAAGGCAGCGGTAACATACCCATACCCCTTTCACATCCTCAATGCATTCGATGACCTTTTCTTTCTCATTTCATTCACCTTGTAACAATAAGCTCCCCCCCCCCCCTCTCCAATGACACCAGCGCCTTGTTAACGGCTAGAGACAAACGCTACTTTCATCAGCTCGTATTCTTTCCTTCTCCATTACTGCTAACATTTTATATATTCATTTTACATTTACAGCCTCATACGTCTATTCATTCTGACGTAGACCTTGAATGTGGAAAATGGATAATCTTTCAAATTGTGGTTTGTGGTAAGAAACCCGTCATGTTAAATATTAAAACTTGATGTACTTAAAGCCTTTTAAAGGCTTGCGGTTTTCCTATCCGCAGACGAAAATGATTTCCATACGACACCTCTTTCACGATATCAGACCAATTGTTTGCATATCTCGTATTGCTCATAGTTATTATGTAAGAATGTCTTATATATTTTGGATATCAAATCGGATTATAACTTATCCCCGAATGTCGCATATAAATCCCACTCATTCTAAGAACTCCATCTCCATTTCAAGCTCACGAGAAAGCTCTTAATATGCCAACATTGATCAATGGCCATCTGTTTGATTTTACCCACCTTGTTTATTTGATGCAATCCTCGCTGCTAAGTTAACATCTACCCTAGATCGTGCCGTATTACAACGTAAGAGCCTCCAGGGCGCTTCTAGACTAATTTGAATGGGAACATTTGCAGATAGCTTCGCAAAAAATTATCCAACAAGGATAAAGGAAGAAAGTAGGTCTTCATACTCATAATTTTTGCTTGAAAAGGTCACAAGGTCTGACGAGGAGAGAGATCTTTTTTAAAAGTCGCCAGACTAGATTGATTTTTATTTTCACAAAAATAAGTAAGATATTTTTTATTTGTTTCAGTTGTACTCAAAAGGGGGAAAAAAAAGGTTCTAGACTTTCCAAATTTTGAATTGGGAGACATAATTTTTTTTTTTTATCAAACTACACACTAAAATTACTTTAAAAAACAAACCGTAACGAACAGTACAAAATTTAACAACTCCAAAGGAAACACAATATTGTTATCAGGTTAGTAAATTAGCCCGCAAGGCTGATTAAGTTCCTGTTACAATTTCTTTGGGAAACCCGTGGCGACCATCCAGAATCATTCTTCACATGCGTTCTTAAAGGTTAATCACCCTGTGAAATTGAACGTAGTAGCCTCAATTATTTATGTCTCCGCATCATTTCATTTTTCTTTCCAAAAACCGCCTCTGTGATTTATGTTGCGACCTTTAATGTCGCATGTATACCCTGTTAAAGTTAAATCCCATTTTGTTTCACGGTGAATTCTTTGGTAGTCGTGGCTTTGGAAATTCTAGTGAAAAGGTGTTGAGTTATACAAGTTTAAATATAGTTCATAAGATTCTCAGTTCTTTTTTCTTCATTTCTACGTGCGAGAATATCAAAGTAGAAATGTTTTATTGCTCTTATGATAATGCCTTCATATTCAAATTATCAATCATAATAGTTCCGAACTCTGAACAAATAAAATATAGTGTGTTTACATTTACCTAGATCTGTGTGCATAGCCTTTCACTGTATTGTTATCTTGTTCCAAAACCTCGTAATTCATAAGTGTCACTATGAACATGACTGACAAAGAAAGCAGACAAAATATACAGTTCCTCAGGTAGACAAAGGAACATCCCGTCACTGCTATTATGTAAAAATGTGTAGAACAGGTGTCAGATGCATATTCACCTTTTTACATAATAGCAGTGAAGGGATGTCCCTTTGTCTACCTGAGGAACTGAATATTTTGTCCGCTTTCTTTGTCCGTTATGTTCATAGTGTGTAGAGGTGTGGAGGTTTGGAGGTATCGAGGTACAGTGCTTCATTCACTTGACTTTCAATCCAAGTGTCGGGGGCTCAACTACCAGCCCGGCACTTATTCCTTTGACAAGACATTAATACACATTTGCCACTCTCCATCTAAGTGTTAAATGGGTACCTCCTTGGCTCTCCGTATCACATTCATGTAAATTATGTGTCTGCTTCTTCTGGTCCTTTTCAGATCAGAGACACCCTCTCTTCTATCTTTCTCCCACTCTTTAGCTTTATCTCTCTTACTCTCTATTTCCAGTCCCCCACCCCCCCCCCCCTCTCTCTCTCTCTCTCTCTCCTTTTCTCTTTCTCTTTCGCTCTTGCTTTTTTTTTCTGATTCATGATGTCATGTCATTCCGAATTTCCCAAATCCCAATCTGCTTCCTCGAACAAGGTATCTTTAATAACCTAATTTAAACCCCTATCTACTGTAGATCGAAAACCATTACCCCCTACCGACCCCACCAAATCGGACATTACATCTTCAGGATTTGACAAGCCTCTCCTCCATAACGTCTTTAACCTTCCTCCTATAATCTTCTCGGCAGACAAATCCAATTTTCTCACCTTGGCAGAAGAGAGCATTTTATTTTCCCGCTCCTCCGAGGGCAGAAAGCTCCGCCCGCTGAGTTTGTCTGCACATTTGCGGCTCAACGGGGGAGCTGCGCTACTTATGTATGTGTGTGTGTGATGTCAAAACGAGAGAGAGAGAGAGAGAGCCGGTTCGGGTACATGTGTAATGCAGTAATACTTCAGGGCCCTGTGTTAATTGTTTTTTCTTTCCCCTTGGGAACGGTGGCTAGGCGAAATGTACCGTTCGGTGCAATATCATGGCTGACATTTTCTCGGAAACGTAGGTGACTCCAGTCATTATTCTCCTAATGCATGTTAATATGAAAATGAGATTAGGTCTGTTAATCATGATACGAATTGGATATGGGGCCAACAAAATTGTTCTTCCGTTTGATGATTATTGTTGAGATTTGAATTGGCTTCCCATACGTTCATGTCTATGTCTGATGGAAAAATAAAATACATGTATCAGTAAAACATTTACAGTCAAATTTACAATTTACAATTTACTTTTCGCGAGAAACAGGCCGTAACAGTTTATTTACAAGAAATAGAATGAAATTAAACTTATCAAAGTTTGCAAAAGCGGAAGGCAGAATTCTGTAGTTAGTGACAAACCATGTCTTGAGACAATTAGAAAAAAAGAAAGTTATGAATCACACAATTTTGTTGTTGTTGTTGTTGGAAAGTTGAGATCACTTTTGTATCATTATAGGCTTTCGGCCATGGTGGATTCTGTCATTATTTTACTTTGTGTGAGTTCGTTGTGTAAGAAAACTTACTCCTTTAATAAGTCATTTTTCAAGTCATAAGGAGGAATAGACAGATTTCCCATAATATAATGATGAATTACACGTTTCTACATGTTCTCGAGAATATGTCTATTCCAATATGAAAGTTGATATCTATTACTAGGCGTGTACAAGAGATAAAGAAACAGTGACACCCTGCAGTATGGCAAAAAACCCACAAACATTGGCGTGATCTGTTTCCCTTATTCTTTTTCTTCCACTTATATCAACTTAAAATGCAATGTTTATTCCCCTCGAAGAAGAAGAAGTGTTGGACTTCTCTCCCGTCCCCCGCCCCCAAATCCTAAACACTTCATAAAGTGAAGAATCCCCCCTAAATTCACGGATATTATTTTTCAGAAACAACATGTTGGTTTACATGCTCCATTGTAAGTGAAGAATCGAAGATCACTCCAAGATTTCTCACTTGATCTGAGCATGGACCTCCTTTGGGCAATCTCCACCTTACCTTTTTGCTGACGAGAGCCAACAACAAGGAATTCTGTTTTTACCTTATTCGGTTTTGAGGTAGTTGCTAGAGAGCCATCTGTAGAGATCAGTCAGGCAAGATTCAATGCGTCTTCGAGCTGAATCAACTGCAGCTTGTGATGGATCAGCAATGCAATAGATCTGCGTATCATCTGCACAGGGGTGATATAGTGGGGTCCATGACCAGTGACAATACGGGATATGGATGCTGTGTACATGCAGAATATCTGCGGGCCTAAGACAGACCCTTAAGGAACGCCGTACCGTAGCGGAGGCGAATTGGACCTTGCACCATCGATAGAGAGATAGCGGGACGTAGACATCAAGTACAAGCGGAACCACTTAAGGGCCTCTCCACTTATTCTATATCAAGTGTTTGAGGCATTTATGGAGAATGTCATGATCTATCGTATGAAGCAGAAAGATCTAGATGTACTAGGAGTGATATTTTTCTTTGATTCCTAGCAGAAAGGAGATCATTCTTTACTCTTTGATCGCTGTCTCCACACTATGTTGAGGTCGAACAGCTGACTGAAACGTGTCATGTAGGGACTTTTCTGAGAGGTAGGTACGCGGCTGATTCATCACAACACGCTAAAGAGTTTTGCTCAAGAAGTTTAGGATGGAGATCGGGCGATAGTACTGTTGTTCATGTTATAGGGATCAAGGTTTGTTTTCTTCAGCACTGGATGCATTTGTGCCACTTTCAGTATGTCTGGAACTACTCCTGACTGCAAGAAATTGATGATTGTTGTCATAATGGGAATTATTGAAGAGGTGCATACTTTGAGAAATGGATTCCAAATTGGGTCAAGATCACGATCAACATCAGATTTGTTGGTGATGAAGATACAATCCGAAGCACTACATCCTCTGATATTTTCCCAAAAGCTGAGAGGTTGCTTTGTGCTGGAAGGATCTCAGAATCAGGTAGGTGTAAGTTATCAAAAACCTGACATCCTTGTCGAATCTTGAGATCTTGTCATCAGAGAACTGAGAAAATTCCTTAGCTAACTCTTCGCTTGACTGGTTCCGTGGAAAAAGACAGTTGTATTTCCGATGAAGCAACTTATCTGTGGTATGGAAGATTCATCTGGTCTTGCATGCTAGGTGAAAAGTTTGAATTTGATTGACATATGATATGGTTGCCTTTTTTTGTGAAGCATGAACATTTTATCTGACGTTCAACTTCAAGTCTAGAGTTTCTCCAAACGCTCTCAAGATGACGTCTCTTCTGCTTCTCAGTACGAATGTGATCTTTATACCACGGAGATTGAGGCCTCGGTATCCCCTGGGACCCGTTTCACAAAGCCTTTTTTCAATGACAAATGACAAAAATCAGTGACAAATCTACTGATAACCAATCAGAAGCAAGGATTTCAGTAGCGTATAACAAAGACTGTCATTAAGTCACTGATGACTAGTTTTGAGAAACGGGGCCCTGATGTGTCTTAGGAGGAGCATGTTCGTCAAGAAGGCTTCTTCGTCTGGCTTGGTATTGTTCAGGTTATGATGATAATGAGCTTTGGGCTTTGGTCAGCATGGAAGACTTGATGTCATTGTAGAAATTATGCATGTTAATGGCTCATATACTCCTTGACTGCACTTCAACCTTTTTGTTACGAGGATGTACCAGGAAGAGCTTGATTGTTACTGTTGAATGATCACCAATATGGCAATACTGACTGAGAGATCACTGCAGATGGTGGGATTTATCTCTCTGGTGATAAGCAAGTACAAAGTATGACCTTTCCTTTATATAGGGCAGGTATCACTTTGCGTCAGGTTGTGACTTGAACGAGGGATGGGGACAGGGGTGCAATAAGATAACTACAAGCAGGCAAAAAGGGGGCGTTATCAAATTTTATATACCTCATACATAGATTGTCATTCACTGATTGGTCAAAACTATATCACATGTCAAGGAGCATTTCGATCTATCAAGTATCATTACGTCAGAGGGGTTGATAGCTACTATCAAACCCTGGGATAGGACCCCTAACCCCTCCCGCGACTTAGTTGCGCACACAAATTTTTTGAGTTGCTAGGCTACCGCAATCGCGCGGTTACGCGCAGCGCGTAGGAATTCAATACTCTTGCCTTGGACTTGATGTTGGATTTTTCTTATTTGGGTTAGTAAATTCCTCTTGATCTCGTTTCCTGTTTTTAGAGCTAGATCTAGACCTACAGCTAGACCTAATCATGAATCAATAAAAAGGATAAGGTATATAAAACAAATATGGACTGCTCTGTAATCGGATGATGGTGGGAACTACCACTCCCTCGGTGGTGTTCACACCGGCCCTTCTATCACCCCCTCGGCTTCGCCTCGGGGATGATAGAAGGGTCGGTGTAAACACTACCTTGGGAGTGATATTTCCCACCATCATCCTCATGAGCAGTCAATATTTGTATAATAATGCGCTGTTAATAGTTGTATTTAATGCTCTCACTGTACATTATAAATACTAGTTATAAATACCAAAATGCATCACTATCATGGATAAAAGATGAAGTTTAACATTTAAAGCCACATCATTTTGTTTACGCCCCCCTCTCTCTCTCTCTCTCTCTGTCTCTCTCTGTCTCTCTTTATCATTCCATCCCTCTTTATGTATCTTTTACGTATTTCTTGAACGTTCTTCTTTTTGTATGTGAGTATAACTCCGTGTTTTTTTGTGGATTGTCTCCCTACTGTGTTATCCCAGCTCCGTCTGTCCCTTACCCATCTCTAGATGATTCCGTTTATCCCTAGACCGATTCATGATTGATTTGGGCATTGTACATTGAGATCGAAGTGCACTTATCCATTTCCTTTCCTCCTCGTAACATCTGTTAGTCTGTTTCCGATTTACCCTATTGGATATCTGAATGTCAGATCATGCCTAAGATCATTCACTCCCAATTTTAAAGAGAATATTCAATTCCGGCTGAGGTGAAAGAGCAATAATATGTGACCTTTCACATTCAACTTCATTCTTATGCAAACACAATCATGTAAAGGTATTTTCGAAACGCATTTAATGAATTATTCCAAAAATTAGCAGAAATACTTCAAAACTGGACCAAAGTAGTCTGATATCTCTGTGTAGTGCTTTTCTATGTAGGTCTATTCGATTTTCACCAGAATGTGTCGACTTTCTGATGATACGTTAAAGCCCCTCAAAAGTGTTGGGAGATCCAAATTCGCTAACTTACACTTAAATTGTGTTATGATGTGAAAGAGGGTGTCATTTAACACCAAACTCTAGAATGATTTTCAAAACAAGTGTCTTTGAAGGCGAATATTGATGAAAGAATACAAAATTTAGGTTTTCTGCGTACAACAAATAACAAAGTTTTGTATTCTTTCATCAATATTCGTCTTCAAACACAATTGTTGAGAAATCCTTGCAGAGTTGAGTGTTAAATGACACCCTCTTTCACATTATTACACAATTTAAGTGAAATTTTGCCACCATATTTGTTTAGGCTCCCAACACTGTAGAGAGGCTTTAATCTTACAGTGAGCAGTAATTCTAGTATACTTCATAAGGCCTAAACAACAAACTTGTTGTATTGCCCTTTAGGTGCCAAAACATGGGTCGGTCGGTCGGAAAAGTTTTTTTTGTTTAAACTTTTTTTTTGTCACCCTCTTTTGGCCGATATTTTTCAGTTTTTGATTTTTGTTTTCTTTTTTTTTCTTTTCCCCGCCCTCTTTTAGCTGATATTTCTCGGTTTTTAATGCTTTAATACATGTGTTTCAGCGTCATCATTCCATTCATATCTTTTTCACCGCATAATAATCCATGGTTTGCAATGTTGTGTTGATCGAGATGTTTACGCTAGTAGGATTTTGACCTAGGGCAGAAGACGAGTGAGAATTTTGGAATGATTTGATTTTATGCATTTATAGCTCATGTAAACAAACAAAATACATATTTAATCATTAATAAAATTAAAAAAAACCTTTTTAAAATGCCGACCGTATATTTTCAAATTTTGGGGTAGGTCGCAAAGGGCAATACAACAAGTTTTTAGTTTAGGCCTAATCGACCTTTTCGAGCGATATGAGACAGTAAGTTTCTTTAACAATCAAACTCTCACGTCGGGAATTAAACTGTATCTTTCAGGGATTGATACAGACTAGATCAAACTAACCATGTTTTTTAACATGTAGGAATTCAAATCATTTGCCTATTCTACGACAGTTATCCCAAATCGAGATTTGAACCAAGGACCTTCACATACATGCTTAACATTGAGGACTGAAAAATATATATAATTCTATTCCCTTAAAAAAGATGCGAACATGACGCCGCTTGTCAAACTTATGTTTTACTTCGCTTCATATCTTTTCACGCTAAAGATAGGTCAGTGCTTATTGAGGCAAGGCAATATCAAAAACTAATTTTCTTTTGTAGTTTATTAGACAAAATAAATATTTATAACATCATTTTCCTCAGTTTCAGAAAGCATATAGACGCATTGTTTCATGATAAGGATAAGCTGTAAATACATGTGAATACATGAACGTTAACAGTATACAAATTCCATTTTAGCCAAATTTAGCTGAAATAAACTTTTCGTCAAAGCTGTAAAATTGATTGAAATAATACATTTCTAAGGATTTTTGTTTTAGAGAAATCGACTGTAATTTGATTAAAAAACTAATTTCACATGTCCAACCAACAATCATTTCTCATTATTTCTTCTGGCATCGACTTATGAACGGCCCGTTTAATCATTTGAAGTATCTGAAAAAATCTTCGAAATTCTCCAAATTAACCCCTTTGCTCCATAATTCCAAGTTTGAACTAACAACCAATACGTACAAGTGGTGATTATTCAAGACGAGTGTTTGGAACTGTCTGTTGTTATAATAAATCAAACAGTTTACTTTAGTTACCACGGTGTACGCCGAGGGTTTACGCTAGATTGCATGCGTAAATATGTTGACGAAGACGGAAGGCTACCCTCCGCTGATTAAAATTGGACAGTTATTAATGAGGGGAACTTTTGCATTTATATCAGCAGACCCCTGGTAATTATGCACAGTCCTTTTTCGTAATAAGTATTTTGGTTGGCAACAGACAGCCGCCGATGTCTCATCTTCTTGATGATGTTTACTTATTTCATAAAATTTGGGTTTTCCTTAGTCGCCGAGAAAGTACGATTTCTATGAGAAAATTAATGTTGATGACGTAGATTTCAGCATAAACACATCGGCTTAGATATCATTTTAGTGATGTATCACGAATACATTAATGACAAAACGACAGTATGGCGGCGAATATGAGGAATGATTTATTGCGTCATCTTAATCTGTTCTTGATTTTATTTTCGTTCTCGTTTTTTTCTCTGTCACTCTAATTCTCAACGCCTGTTTGTCTGTTTGTCTGTCTGTCTCGTTTTTTCTCGTCTGTTTGTCTGTCTCCTCTCTTTGTCCATCTCTCTCTCTCCTACCCGTCCTCTCCCCTTCTCCTCCATTCCTCTTGCCATACGATGAGGGAGGAGCGTATTCCCCTCGCTCCCTCTTTCCGACGCTACGACATCCAGCGAGATTAAATTTGAGGATGATTTCATGAAGAATGTCATGGTTAATGTACTCCTGATTAAATTCGCGTACCGGACATGAAGTCCAACCTTCTACTGAACATGTGCATCCATGTTGGGGTACGTGATGGCCCTAACTTGGTAAATATTAAGGACCGAGTCTGTTCTACTCATGCAGATAGTCACTTAGGATACCTAGTATGTATCTGACCTGATTAAGATCCTGGAAGAGAATGCCGTGGTGTAACGTTCAATGTCTGGAGCAAGAGAGGGATGGATCGCCATGGTTACGGAAAGATGTAAAGAGAGAGGAGGAGTCCGACTGAGATTGAGTGGTGGAAGAGTTCATGCTACAATAAGATATCAAAAAAATGTAATAATATTCTGATAGGCTCTGAAGGCAGTGTGTTTACTTTCTCCTGTAGTTAAATAGTGAATTAATCTGATTCAATGTTTATGGCAAATATCTTTGACAATTTTCATTTTAAATTAGACCGTTTTAAAGCCCGTCTGTACTAGTTTGGCCAGGGGGATTAGACCTCCCTGCATGGTCACTGACAGGTGGTTTCTCATCAAATCAGCTCTCAATTAAGATTTAAAAAGGGGATCATGGGGGACCAATTAACAAGCACCGATTAGGCATTGTTTGCTATATAGTAGACGTAAGTAGCTATAAGTAGTGCAGTGGGGATTTAAGGAAATATTTCCTAAATGTGTATGTTCATTGAGAGAGGTTTACGCGATGTTTTACAACTGCCCCTCACGGAGATTTTGAGGCGTACCAACTCTACTATTAAACAGTACCTCTAAGTATAAGAAGAAGGGCAGGCTTCCTGTGCTTGTATAGTAGAACGTTAGCCTCTCAATTATCACACTATTCGATCTTGATTAAATCATGGACGCCAAGGAGGGGTGCTGACTTGTAGACGTACCCAAGTCACACAAGACACCGATATCAGACCAACAACAGATTTAACGAACAAAATCCATTACCTCTTAAAGCAAATCGTGGGTGCGTTGGTTGGTTGGTACCGATGACTCTCATATTAAAACTGTACCTTCATTTTGATGACCACTCGCAAAATGAGGACGTCCTCGGTTCGAGGACCCTTTAAAAAAATTGTCAAAATTTATGGCCATTTCATATAGGACTACGTTTGTTTAGGCGTTCTATTTGCAAGAAAAAAGTACATTTCCGGATCTTCCTCAGGATGTTACATGTATATCCTACAAACGTTTATATCCTCGAACATGTAATAGCATACTGATGTGTACATTATTTTGAGTCATTGATTCACACCAGAATATGTATGTGTGAAGTCGGTTTGGCGGTGTGACTTTTCTCACAGACAAGACCGCCAACAGACCAAAAAAAAAATACCTCTATGGCCAAGAATCATTTGCTCGGTCTGCGTGGAGTTCGCTTGCAGGTGTGACTGAGGTTTACCTAAAAGCAAGCAGTTGAAGTGTGTTGTATTTTACAAAGTGTTCTTCGATAAAGGACGATTTTGTCTGTAGACATCACAGCGATTTGTTCAGTCCATTTATTTAGCACGCGCCGATCGCACGAGGAAATGTGTATCTTTGCCGGGTTGTTTATATTGTTTTAGTTCTCATTTGTTTATAGCCAACATAAAAAGGGAAGATTTAATCACAGGAGATTGCAATTGTCAGTATGATACTACAAATCAAATAGAGCGAGCGTGGGCAGAATTGGTTTTTATGCTTTTTAATGTTTATTGTTGTTCTACTTTCTTCTGTTTCTTTGCTTTGTTTTTGCTGTTTTGTTTTAAGGGGATGACCTTATACCCAAACTAAAAGCCTTGTTTATTAATAATTCACCATTGTTTCACGATGTTTATAATAAATGTGAAATAAAATAACATACGTATAGAAGCAGATAAGCAGATCGTACCTCATGAAACATACATAATGTGGATTACTCTTTAGCTAGTATTAAACTCCCACCTCTCTGATCATCTTTGCAATATTGATAGCTTAATCAACTCTCCCCTCAGATACAAACGCCATTTTATTTCGTTTAACCTTTACCTTCTATAGTAAAGCCCTCCTCAGACTGAATTAGTAATGGCAGGGGCTATTCCTCGTGTTCTAATTCTCTAAATATGTCTCCCGACAAACTAGTACGTGGAGAGACTGCAATTACGTGACAATACTTTCTTGAGGGGAGACCTCAAATCAGGTTTGGTTTGAAGAACATGAAATACACCGTGGAGCCTTGTGGTGCATTGGTGAAGGCTCTTCACTCTCATACAATATGTCCTGGGTTCGAAACTTGGTCGGTGCCTACATCCCTGGACATGATGTGTACCTACATTTTGTCTCACTTGACTCAGGTGTAATTACAGGACCATTTATGAAGAGCAGTTTCATCACTCATGAGGCAACCCTGGGTAGAAATCAAAGACCACGTTATTATTATTTATTTTTCATTATCATAATGTTATTATTATTGTTATCATTATCATTATATTCATTATTATTATTATTATCATTTTTGTTATTATTATTACCATCATCAGTAGTAGTAGTAATAGCGGAAGCAGCAATACCGGTATTGTCATCTGCATTGCCATAATGTAACTTTTTATATTTTTGATTATTTTGTTTTTAACTACTTTTACGCCAATTTAAACCAACTCATATTTTTAGAATAAAAGAGTCGAAGTTTAGAGGCTAGTTGAGAGTTTATATCGTGGTTGTTCATACAGTACACAAACCAGGCGCGTACGCAGGATTTTTTCAAGGGGGGGGGGGGGGGGGGGGGTAAGACACTTTTTTTCCCCAAAAATTTTTGGTCTCGAAATTTGAAAATTTGACATTTTGCTCCGTTGGGGGGGGGGGGGGTAAGGTCAGCTTTTTTAGGTCAGCCATGGGATTTTTGCAAAGGGGGAGGGGGGGTTGATGGGGGGTTGATGGGGGGGGGGGGTTTACACACAGAAAAATACCAAAGGGGGGTTTAACCCCCCCCCCCCCCCCCCTGTGTACGCGCCTGACATAAACCAGATATTGATACCAGATTTCCCTTTTGCTACTTTCAAAACGATTCCAATACAGGAGGCGCGATGGCTCCAGTGGTAGAGCAGTGCTCTCGTAACCGGAAGGTCCCGGTTCGAGACCAGGTCGATATGCTAGTGCCCTTTGGTAAGGCGTTGAAACTCATTACCAAATCCCTCGGAGGGGACTTAAAGGGATCCGGTAACTTTGTCTTAGATCCTTTAGAAATAATCCTTGATTTAGCTCATGCTGCAATGATAATTATAAACCTTTAGGTCAGTCGGGAACTCCATGACTTTTACAAGCCAATCGCCTGTCTGATTATCAAGATATTAATGATTGGAATTACAAATTTCGAAAACCGTTCGCCGAACGGTTTTCATAACACTACAGTCTATTGGGGAAAACGAGTATGCTAAAACCGGTCACTCAAAGATTTTTACTTTTTTGAGGCAGATCTTGATCATTTTGAAGTGCGATTTTTTTAGGGCTTCAATATTACACCATATCACAGACACTGGTAACATGTAGGACCGTGCATCTCAGATTTAATATTGTTAAACGATCTCTTTAAAGCCGTCGGTCCCCTGGTTGCTATGTATATGCATTCTTAGATGACAGATAAAACAAACAAACAATCAAACACAGTTTAAATATTCTTTAATATACCACTACATGATGTCTAATGTATGCTGCCAGAGAAGCACAACCATAATTTTGCTTGTAGCTCGTCATTAATGTCGTTAATATCCATACGAAGAAAGTTATAATCGTCTAAGACTGTCATTAGCTTTTTGATCAAAAACATCATTGCTTCGTTGTAGCCATATTCCAAACAAAAACCTTATTCTTTATCAAATGAAACGCATTCGACTTCACTTCATTGCTTCTATCCGCAACCTTACCGCAACCATACAATCTTTCTCTTTAAATGTGAAAAATCTCTTTGCTTACCTTTGTATTTCATACCATCGATTTTTCTCTTGCTTGAGTGGAGAAAAAGGCTTTATATTTTCTCAGGCTGATGTTTCGTGCCGTTCATTTGTCCGTCATTATTACCACGTATAAATGTACTGTTGCATGCGCTGTTATGTTGTAATATTTAAGTTACCAAGTAACGTCTAAAGCGAGAATCAATATTTGCATAGTAGCGCGCGTGTGCGAGATGACCACAAATCTAATTTAGTGTTTTTAAGTGGTACAACACAATAATTTGTCAAACAGGAGTGTTTTATTTGTCTTTACCTTTTCTTTGAAATAAAGATAGTTCATAAACATGGTAGCAGAAATCTGTTATATGGAACGACAATTTGCTGTCATTGTTAATCAAGTTTAAATCAGGGAAGTGTAATTATGATGTTTAATTAATTTCCCGCACATGTCAGGCAATAACCTGTTTTGAATTAAAAAGAAATTTCGCGAAATCTGTGATTCGGTATGTTTAGAGATACATGTAAATATATATATGTATGTATGGCATAGACTTAATTCCGACAGACATTGAATTTATAGCTTGCAAAAGTGAATTCACATAAAGCGACTGAGATTGAGAAGGAGTGAAAGAAATTAAGAGAGAGAGAGAGAGAGAGAGAGAGAGAGAAAGAAAGAGAGAGAGAGAGAGAGAGAGAGAGAGAGAGAAAAGAAAGAGAGAGATGAAAAGATAATGTGAGGGGGAGCAGAAATGGAGATGGAGAAAAAAGTGAATATGTTCCACAATTATTAGGATTGCAGGGGATCCTGCATGAGTAAAATTAAACTTCAAAGAAAGTAGTGGTAAAAATACAAGATGGAGAGGGAGATTGGAATAAGAAGAAAAAACACAAATATGCACAAATAGGGGGAAGTGAAATAGGGGCAAGGTAAGTGTATTTGTAACTGAAAATCGATATAGAAGAAAATTAAGAAAATCAACGATATGACGACATAGAAATCAATAGCAAATAAAAGTGCCCCGATTATTTTAGAATGTGCCTATAATCTTTTTGATAAGAGCCGCTTCCCCGTCTCATAAAAGCCCTCTTTAACCTCCGCTAAATGCCCCTATTATAATCTGACCGGTGCCCCTTTTCTTGTTACTTTGACACGTGCCCCTTTTCCTTTCTAATAAGGGACTTATCCCCTTTTCACCTCTTATAAATACCTCTATCAAAATCTGATGGGTGCCCCTTATCCGACGGCAAAGCCCATTTCCCATTCTCTAAAGTGCCTTTTTCATCCCTAGTGAGTGCATCTTTTTGCAGGTGTAAGAAGTGCCCAATTTTCACCTCTGATAATAACTTTTTATACTTTTCTTTTCTAATAAGTGTCTTGTCCCTGTTAATAAGTGTCTCCTTTTCCTCCCATCATTAAACGTGCCCCTAATTTAAAGCGACTAATTAAGAGCAATTTCCCCCAGTGCCCTTTTTGGAAGTCGCTCCCCCGCCCCTTTAATTATAATCAAAGTTACAGTTACATTTATACTTATAGTAATAATGGTAACAGTTATAATAATGGCTATTATAGTTTAGTTGTAGTAACATATTTATAGCATATAGTATAGTTATAGTTACGGTTTAGTTAAAGATGGAATTATTGTTAGGTTTAGGGGCGGTTATAATTTCAGTTATAGTGAGTTATCGTTATAAAGCTATTTATAGTTATAGTCATAATTTTATTTTTAGTTATAAATATAGTTATAGTTATGTTTAAAGTTATAGTTATAGTTATCAACCTCGGTGTTGTGCGACCATGCCTTTAAACTATTAAGCCTGATAGACCACGGGCAGTGACCGCGGTAATGTTTGTGTTAACCAGAGAGCTATTAGCGTTTAACGAGTTAAGTAAGTGTTTATATGGGTTGATGGCAAACGGTAAGGCCCTTAGCCAATGTGGAATATTATCATTAATGGTCGTTAATAACCCCAGGTTCGTGGTGTAGCCAAGGCAGCTTCCATATGGACTTGGCGATGTTATCATCACATTATAATTTGAATACTTTCGACATTAAGTTACAGCTGCTGTTGCCTTATCTATAGTTTTGTAAAGTTTACCAGTAAGTTGGTAATGCTAGGACGTCGTCATAATCATTTTCAAGAAGGGAAACGAGGGATCACAATCACCATCACCATCATCATCTCCATCATCACCAACATCGTCATCACCGTCATCATCAACATCACCACCATGATCACCATCATCATGTCCATTATCATCAACATCCTCAACACCATCAACATCACCATCATATCCATCATCATCAACATTATTATCACCATCACCCATCATCATCATCATCTTCATTACTAATATATCACCGTTATGATATCCATCATCATCTTCATGATCATGATCATCACCATCACCCATCACTACCACGACCACTATCATTACCACGATCACAATCACCATCACCATCTTCATCACCATCAGCCAAACTTATTTATGTCAACTCCAGGATGAACCCGACCACTATCAGCAGAACCAAGAACCATACATATTTATTTCTTTCCATCTCCTATTTCATTTCTTTCTCCACCGTCTCCTCTTCAACAGCTAGATGCACTTTACCCTTTCTACATACACTTCTTTTTCTCGCCTGAACCAAAAACAAAATAAGCCTTTCCACGTCACCGCTGTTTTGATAGAGTAGTTATTCTTTCTTCTTGACAAGCGACGCACACGATTATTTTTATAGATGTGTGAAACCTTCTCAAACTTTACTTTCAAACATAATATGTTCTCTCGACCTGTCAATGTGAGAATCGTGATATAACTCTTGGGATTGTTCTCCTGACATTGTTCTTTCTATAGGTCTTGAGACCTGACTTTGAATCCAGTGACATCATTGAAATATCTTCCGTTCTTCTACATTTCAAATGGATTGCTTTGAGTAGCACTTTTTTTGTGTGTCAATTGATATTATCGTTTTTATTGAAAATCTTACCGTTATTATTTCATATACTGTCTCTTTCATCACTTCGTGGCAAATTTATCGTATAGATGTCTCAGACAAATAACAAATACAGCTGAGTAGATTGAATCAAATACAATTCAAATAGAAACGTAATTTGAAGAATATCATATTAGGTTCAGTGACGTAGCCACAATAAACGAGCGACATGTGCCCCTCCCAAATCAGATGTTGAAAAGGAGAAATAATAAAAAGAGAGAAAGAGAGAAAGGGGTTGACAAAAGATAGAAAGAGAGAAAGAGAGAAAAAGGGGAAATACGATCCTGATACACTTGCCTCACTTGCTTTGTTCTATCGCATTTCATGCACATAATTTCCGGTGCTCCCTCATCCCCCCCCCCCCCTCCTTCTCATGACGCCCAAACCCCCACAATAAGTGGACCTACTCTACGCTAATGATTATATACATGTAAAATAATAAGAGGGAACTGTTAGTGTCTGACAAACCAAGTCGTGCTGCTTTTAAATTGAAGAATAGATGGATCGACTACTTTATTAGTAGTCTGACTGTTTTAAATTGTTTTGAATGCAGATCAGACAACAAACCGTCCCTAAATCAATTATTTTTTCATTAATTTTTAAACGCGAAAAACGTATTGAAATAATCCCTCTTTCCAAAATATCGAAGGCTACTCCTTAATTTCCAGTTCTCCAGGTTTGTCCCCCCCCCCCACAAAAAAGGAATGCTCATTTTTGCTATTTTGATGAATTTGTCCATACATTTACGACAAAGTTAATATTATCTTTCAATTCCTCTTAATGTTCGGCTATCTTTCGTAAAATTAGATCCGACCCGTCCATTCCTACTCAGGAAATTGCTCGACATCATATCCAGGCAATCGGTCATGTACTTGCTGAGCTATCGATGGATCGAAGAGGAGACAGACAAACAGAGATTTGATATATTCATGACGTCATGAGTCAAGAGGAGTTGTTATGTCTGAACAGTTTTGAGACGAGTGTGAAAACAGCTCAATTTCTAAGAAATTGTAAGAATATTACATTGATGCGAAGAAAAAGTAACAAGGAAGTGGAGGAGAAGGAGATCAAAAGATCAAAATATTATTGCTGTTGTCTAGGACCCAGATTGTTTTTAGTTTCTTTTGTTGTTGTTTGTTGTTGTTGTTGTTTTTCTCGATGTTCTTGTTGCTGTTGATGCTGTTGTTTATTTCTAGGCGTTCATCTTGAAATTTACCGTTTCATTTTGTCAGGCTGTCATATAAACTAAAGTCTGTCAAACTATTCATTCGTCCTGGCGTCCATGACTCTGTTCCTAATTTTATACCTCTGCTCAAAGTGACGTAAATAAGAACGAATGGACAAAATAGGGGGAAAGAGAGAGAGAGAGAGAGAGGGTGGGGGAGGGAGCGTGAAAACGAAACAAGATCATTTTTGGAAAGAAAGGAGGATACCTCCGCTCATACCAATACCCCAATTCGTCGACCATGTAAGACCACCCCCCCCCCCGCTCCAAACCATTTATTCTAACCTCTAAGTAGTATTGCTTGTGTAAATGTTCTGCTCTAAATAATTGAACAACAGTCAACAGGTAGAAGAGATGATAATTTAGTTTTTAAATGGGAGGGGAATTAGAATGTTATCCCAATATATTCGGGAATTACATTTGGAGCAAGAAGATCCTACTCCTCTTCACCTCCCTTTAAAAAGCGCGCCAAGACACGGACCTAGAAAACATCTAATTCCCTGCCGAGCCAGTCGATCGCTTTGTACAGCAATCGATCGATCGATCTCTCAACAGACAACATAAATGAACACCACATACCGAAGACGTCATCAATCCTTTCGGGCTACATTCCAAACAACCCATCTGGGTGTTTGCCGGGCTGGGTTACTCTATGGGGTTACCAAATGTGAATACATTTTATTAGATGTCCACGTTCTCACGTTTTCTCCACGATTTTCTCCATTTTACCCTTCATAATGTCTGTTCTTAGAGGTGTAGAGGTATCGTAGTCGAGTGGTTTAAACACATGACTATAGATGTGAAGGTCGTAGGTTTGATCCACGGCACAACAAGTGTGTTAAGCAAGGCATATTACCTACATTTGCTTCTCTCCGTCCAGGTGTCAAATGAGAACCCGGTAGGATGCGAAAATCAGAGCGTCTGTAAAATATATGCTGGCTGGAATGCTCCCAAGGGAGTGGAGAATGTGCATACATTATGTGCTGGAAAGCCTGAGTCTGATGACCGGGGTAATGATATCTCTGTAAAGCGTGTGGAGACATCGTAGATACTGGCTCTAGCCACAATATTGTTATTATTCAAGTTGACCAGAATGACCAAAGTTATAACAGATCCTGCCGTTGATGGCGAAAATATTTTCTAAAATTCTGGTTCCATTGAGTCACGAGTGCAATGGACAATATGAGTGAAAGGAACTCAGTATCGGAAGACCAAATAATTTGATTTTTACAAGAACAGTCGACCATTATGGAGGCAGAAACAGAGGGTCAATCTCTTCACTTTTCTCTTCTTCTTTTTTGTTATAATTATTCATTTAAAATCTGTCTGTATAATGTCAATGGCAATCTACAGGTACATACTAGAGGCATGATGTACCCAAAGAGTCATGTTGGTCGAGGGGAATCATGTTTTCTTTGTTATCATCAAATTTAAATAATATTATTTGGGTTTTAAACTCATGTGAACATATTTTCTTAGTTAATGGAATAGTTACAGCGTATCATTTCAATTTTGGTATAGGCCTATTTGTGTTACTTTCTCCCTGCATATTTCTTAATGGTCATTGAATATAAATAAATTGAATTCACGTCAAGTTACTTCATTCTGACAAAGGGTTGTATTTATGAAACACAGTTATGAAAAATGAGAAATCTAAATATATAAATTAACGTCAAAGCTGTTACAGTATAAAACTAATCATGAATATGCCATTTATATTATTTGAAAAATAAGGAGGCATAAATAGGTTTATGGTAAAAGAGCTTGAGCTTAATGATAGAAAATAAATTCTCACAGAATCCAACTAAACTTACACCGAATATTAAAGATTACAAATGAATGTCATGTGCCAAACGATTAAGAGCATAGAAAGATAAGGAAATCAAGGTAAAATAGGCTCGACACCATGTGCTTAAAACAGGTCACTATGTACAAATGAGTGTTGTTGTTTTTCTTGAAGATGATTTCCAGTAAGTTTTTGTGAGGTTTTATTTTACTGGTTCATACAATCAATCTACTGCAGGATAAACAATCCAGAATAATTTACAGCCATGTTCTCTCGACATACAATGCCCATACCAGAGCTCAAGATAAGCTTAAAAAACTAAGAACTATGTATGTTGTGCAGTCATCCGCTCTGCATTTTATACCAGAATGTCGCCCTCTGTGAAAAATTATTGTATGCGTAGTTTCATTTTTTCTTCTTCATTTTCAGGAACATAATGGAGTATAACAATAACAAAGAATACAAGAAAACGAGTTACAATAATGAATATAATAATATAAAAAAGCCATCAACTAATGCCTAGGGATTACCAACAGAAACTGAGTTTAAGTAAAGAGGTTCTCCTCATTAGTTGATGCATGGACCTGGAATGATATATAACTATACAAAAATATACATAAAACATACATAATGACATAAGATATGTATATAATTCAATACCAAAAAAGATGCAAAGGAAAAATCATGAGATCATAAATATAAAAACAACGAAAGGTGTATCTGGTCGTAAGAGTAGAACAATTTTAAAGACGAAAGAAGAAAATATAGCACTTATATTTGGCAAAGAAAAGCCTGAAAACTATTTTAAATATTACACTAAAACCAAAATCGCATTTTAATTGTTTTGTTGACACCCTTTCAAATAGCTTTTTAATTGTAAAAAGTTTCTGGAAAGATTTTCCCCTTCACTTTCTGTCATTTTTGTTCTATATTGTTGTTCCTATACCCCCTCTCCCAGGCGCGTACGCAGGATTTTTTCGAGGGGGGGGGGGGGATTTAAAATTTTAAAATCACGCCGAAAATTTCGCAACGACTCAGCCAGCCGCTGAATAATCGGGGGGGGGGGGGTAAGAGGACATTTTTTTTTTCTCCACTGTCCTTCTTTTTGCCATTTTCTTTATATATATATATATATATATATATATATATACATATTTCTCTCTCATCCGATTTCTCGCCCTCCCATTTTCATTTCCTCTCTAGCTCCCCATCTTTTCTCTTCATACCTTTCTCTTTGTGTCTCAATTTTTCTCTCCATTTTTTCTCTCCATATTTGTCTTCATTCCTCTATCTCTCTTTCTCGCCTTTTTATATCATGATTTGTTTCCAACCGTGTCTCTTTCTATATTTATCTCACTATAATTCTAATACTCCCCTTCTCTTACCCTCTCTTTCCTACCTTTTTGTTATCTCTTTCTCTTATCTTCATGTCTCCCCATTTATTTGTCTATTTCCCCCTTCCTGTTCCTCTTTATACCACACTCTCTCTTTCTCTGTATACTTATTTTTCTATTTATATTTCTCTTTTATTCTTTCGCATTACTGTATTTTCTATAATTCAGTGTTATTGTCTCTTTATCATGCTTACCAGGCATCCAGGCTTGTATATTTCCCCTTTGTCCTTTAATGTTTCACGCTTGTTTTCATCTACGGTCTGTGTTGTTTTCAAGTAAATGTCTAAATGTGATTAAATGTGATCATGCACGCGTGTGTGCTTTCGATTCGCAATATGGCGGCAATGTTCACAATTCGCCTTAATCCAATATTGATCTTGAATGATGAAATAAATGGGTACATTCATCAGGAAAAAAATACGCCAAAAAGAGAGAAAAAAGAAGAAAAAGAAAAGAAATAGAAAAGGAAAGCGAGAGCGCGAGAGGAGAGGAATGTTGTTTGATATCACTATTCAACCAGGCAACGAAATGTCGATTTTACGCGCCGAAGCACGATCACCAAACAATCGAGAGCGGGCAACATGGCAAGTAGCGAGGGTTGGAGAGAGTAAATGCGAACATCGCACAGAGTCAAGAAAAGCGACGGAAGAAAGGAGGGGGAAGAATGGGGGAGACAGACAGGGGAAAATATCTCGATCATATCATCATTGCTGGTAGAATCTCGCTAATGAAATTTGAAGTTGCTTGCTGTCATGGCAACGATGAATGGGATGGGGCGGTAGCAGACGAGGGGCGATGACGTATGGATGCTGTATAGTCTACAGGCACAGATTCCAATTTGAGATAAAAACACAAGTCTATAATAAAGCCTTGAGCTGAGCCTAGCTCTGTCAGTCTCTGGCTATGTCAAATAAGAACATCTACAGTACAGAGCCTACAGTAGACCGTACAGTCTACATATTCAGCCATTCTGTCACGTACATCGCCTGACAAGGGTTTGTATCTCGCAATAAACCACAGTTATTTGGATTGATTTTGATTCTAAAAAAAGTAGTATTGATTGTACGATGTCCTATAAATTGAAGGAAAGAAAAGAAAAGATGATTTGCCTTTTAGATCTATAATCCTTTAAAGTATAATATTTACTGCATTTTCACGTAAATGATTTGCATTGGGCCAAAAATTGCATAAACAAATCGTTCATTTGTTGGTAATGAATAGTATGTTGGATTGCAGTTTTATTTCCTTCTCTGTCAGAACGTTTACAAAGCACGGTTAAGAAGACAAATAATGGAACCAACTACCATGACTTCTATACAAAGGAAATGTATTTTCATAATTATTGAAAAGTTTTTCAGTGTTTGTATTCCTTTGTTTGTTTTCACGCCATAGCACTTGTGAATTGATTTGTTCACCAGCACGAAACAATCATGTTGAATAGTTGAAATATATTTCCGGTTTACTGATTCCGTGCCTGGTGTTGCTCTGTATGAAAGAAAGAGTCAATACTCTTTTTGGATTCGATTTTGCAATTGATTTATTGATCACTAACATGCTACACAATAATTTTAGGTTTGAATAAATTAAGAATAATGTAATTTTCCTCTCGGCACAGTCGCGTGAATGAGTTTTTGGACTGTATGGCATATTACCGATGAGGGCCTAATGCAATAATGATCAGTCTGTATGACTCACAGAAAGTCAATACAGGAATTTAGACGTATTGTATTGCAAGGTGGGTGCCGTAGCAGACGATACGACTGCATGTATTATACGGATATCGGTAGCGGCGTGGAGCCTGTCGTCTGCAAACAAAATACCTTCATTGACTGTAAATGCGTGTCGCACACATTCGACGACTAATAAAAACACGTATCGTATTTTCTCACGGATTATGACGCACTTTAAGTGAAATCTAAGGACCTTTAAACGGATTATTCAGTCAGGCTCGTGCTTGTTAGGCCTGTGTATTCGAGGAAGACTTTGGTTATATACTGGATTTATCTATTGTGGATTTTTATGTGATTTTAAGCATTTCTGTGGAGCCATGTTTTCTCCCGTGCAAGAGGGGCCAAGCATGTGTGTGGTGGCCGGGCCGCTCCCGGAGCGTCGGCGGAGTGAGCCGCCTAAACCTCCCAAACACCTGTTTCGTATGCCTCACATACGTAGGGTTAGCATTGGCCCAACACTCGGCATCAGCCAAGAATCCGAAGAGGATCTTTACAAGGTAAGGAACATTATTAGGAATATTAGAAAAATGTACTGTGAGAAGTTCGACTTTACTATACATCATAAAAATGTATTATATACCTACATGTTTATTGTGTATGGATACAAGACAGGGCAGGGGGTGGGAGGGCATTCTGGAGATGCCACCCCCCCCCCCCACACACACACACCTCTCTCTCTCTCTCTCTTTCGCTCTCACACACACAATGACAAAACCAATCAGATATATCTTAAGTTCACACTAGATATTAAATAAGTTGTGGGGGGGGAGACTAGTGCCCCCCCCCCCCCGACCACAATCACCACACGGGGAATACCGTACTGTCGACCATATATACACATTACCAATCCGTTGATCCCTTGCAGTTATTTTTTGAAAGGGAAAGGGAATTGTTTCTCGACTTGATAGGGGAAAACGGAAAGAAAAATGAAGAGCAAATTATACATAGCCAAAACAAATGAATTAATATTAATGATTGACAGAGTAATTTGGAAAGGTATGTGGAGGAGAAACGAGAGCGTGTACAGAGAGTTATTGGGAGAGAATGAGAGAGAGAGGATTGGAAAATAGAGGGAGGGGAGAAAGGAGAGAGAGAGAGAGAGAGAGAGAGAGAGATAGCTACAGGTATAAGGGAGAAAAAGAGGAAGGTGATCATGATAACGAGAAATGCTATTCACAAGAAATAGAAATGTGTTATATAGTTTGCCAAATCCCATTAGCAATGTAGTGCCGTAAAAATATGGAATAACAAAATGTTACTATTATTATTTGTCTAACGATCTATGACATACATAACTCAAGTCATACAAAGAGCGCGGGTCACAACATGGATATAAATCATATTCAGAACCATGCAGAAAAAATGCCATTTAATCCAAGACAAAAAATTAAATTAAAAAAAAAATCATGACAGGTTAGGTTACAATGAGCTCGTTTTGCCTTGTTTGCATAGAAACGTAACGTTTGGAAAAGAAGCTTATTGCAAGGCCTAGGAAACGGGTTAATCTCTGTTTTTCTGCCAATAAAGGTCCATAATTGGTTCGACCGATTTCATAATGACTTTCAAGATGAAATGAGGGGAGCCATTACCGGTTCTTACACACATTTTAATTGAAGATAAAGTTGCACACGGTCATGCGATTCCAGCGTGACAGAAACTACATAATAAGATCAGATACAGCATGTACAGTGAACAGTACTGTACACATCTAATAATCATGTCTGTGAGGGATTAGACTCGTGTGTGGCACCAAAGTTTTCTCCAAAATGTTGTCAAAATATTAGTTGTATTTTGAATATGAACACGATGATGGCATTTCAAAAGTAAAAATTGGCATGTACCGTTGTTGATGTGACATTTTTCCAAAAGAAAATGAGAAAGTTAACGAAATATTTTCCAGTGTCATTAGCATTATAAGTACAACGTAATTGTGTCCTGTGTTTTTGGAGGTGTCATGTGTGATTTTTTTTTTTTTTTTTTTTTTTTGGGGGGGGGGGAGGGTGGTTGGGGCTTACATCTACTTTAATCTGACTTTTTAACCACCAATCGGCCCTTGATAGTTTTAAAAAACATGGTTCAACATCACTTGAAATATCAACATTTTGCATTATTCCTGTATTTTGTCAACTACCAATTGTGAAATGAAAAGATGATTGCGGGGACCCGTTTCACAAAGTCTTTTTGCAATGACAAATGACAAAAAGCAGTGACAAATCTGCTGATAGCCAATCAGAAGCAAGGATTTCACTAGCTTATAACAAAAAAACTGCCATTTGTCATAATGACAAGTTTTTTCATCCATTTCACCATCTTTATTGTAGTCCCATGCCCCACCTTTTGTGCTGGATGACTACACTAAATAACAAACTGAACTTCACTCACTTTTTTTTACCAAACCCAAGGTTATACTTTGGTCCAGCTTCACTGGTATATTAAGTAATACTCTGCACTTTTTATTATTATGTTGAATTTCTGACTCGATATTTTAACTAACTTTTAGCTTTGCCTTTGAACATTCTTGATCAATATATCATAGTTAGGATCGGTGCAAACAAGAAATCCAATCCCTCTCTTAGTGTGTTCTCCACTCCTAGTCAATTGTGACTGTTTGCCAAACGACAGCGACAACACCATATCTTGTAAAAGTCGTAAAACTTGGCTCGTTGCATTATGATTAGTCCCATGCATGAAAAGGTATTTCATAATGTATAACCCCTTGATTGAACAATAAAAGCCAAACTATGTGGACGAGTGATTTTCTTTCATGTCATGCGTTGTGATGTCAATCGTTCTTATTCGAGAGGTCTGTCATTTGTAAATGATAATTCGGAAATAACAGCTAGGTCTAGGTCATGATAAAACCAGGTTATTTGTGTCGGGCACAAATCAGTCATAGCGCTTGCTTTAGACATTTTCTTCAAATCTATTAGGCCAAATCAGTGTGCAGGGATATTAATCTTGAAAGCGAGCTTACATAACTGTATAATGTAGGTTTTAAGTTTTACCACATTTTCTACGTAATGCCAGTTGCGAGCAATAGATACTTTATCTGTATCAGCTATACTTTATATGTAGGTTTTAAACTTTTCCACATTTTCTACATAATTAAAGGTTATCCTGTGGATTGAAGCAAGGTTATGTGAAAGATTAAATACCTTGCATCATTTTAAATAAGAAAAAAAATGAAGCTCAGTGTATAATTTAACTTGTAAAATAATTTAAGACCAAAGAATTAGCACATGCATATGGCCTGTCCCACGTTCGTTCCATTAGCCCAAACTTGGTACGAGGCGACTTTGACACCCCTTTTAAAAGACCCTGGTGCTCTGTCATCCGTGGCAGAAATACCATGAATAGGGTATCATTGGACAGAAAATAAGTTATTCTTCATCATAACAATTTTTTTAAATGACTTATGAATTTATAGAAGCTACCGAAGATATTTTGTTGATATGCACTGTACATTGTAATTATTATTACCCCTGTCATCGGATCCAATTGCTAATCAGCAAATGATAGTGCACACGCTCCGCTCCCTGGGTAATGTTCGAGCCAGGCGCCCTTTTACAAGTTAGTCATGCCAATCCAACCACATTAACGTTCGCATCCTACCGGGTACCTATTGAACACCTGGGTGGAGAGTGGCAAATGAACATAATTTTTTGGACAAAGGACACTAGCATGACTAGGCCTATACTATAGTGCCGTGCCGGCGGAGCTCGAACCCTCAATCCTTGCATTTCCAGTCAACTGTTTAAACCACTCGACTAAAATACCTCTAAGTATGTTTAGGTTTTACTCGGTCGCAAGTAATGTAATGATAGTTAATTGCGATAGATATACATCTTAAATGTGATTGATCGAGATCAATAATTGGACCTCTTTATAAAACGAATGCTCTTGTGTGTTTCTGGAAAGTGTTTCACGAAACCTTCATATTAATTCACCGACATCCTGTTGAAACGCATGTTTGTAATTTACACCTCGGAGAGGACTTAAAGCCGTCGGTCCCCTCGTTGTTTCTTACAAACACACTCATGTTTTGGGCAATCAGGTAAAGCAACCAAACTTAAACCATCATTTCTCGCACAAATTAAAAGGATAACATAATGCCTTGTACGTTGAAACAGAGAAATGAACAATACAAATAACGTACGGGTGGTGATATCACAAGAACAATAAAACATATCAGTCGTGTCATTATTTGTTATCCTTGAATCAGGAATGTATTATTCATATAATTCATTCAATGGTAATTGATTTTCCACGGGTTTTAATTGATTTATCTCATTATATATAATATTTTTCTTTTTCTCTCCCACTCTCTCTCTCTCTCTCTCTCTCTCTCTCGACCTTTCGCTCCTCCTACTACCTCGCTATCTTTCTACCACCCCCCCCCCTTAATGAACCAAAGTTCCTGAAAATTTTACCAAAAACGTTCCACACAAAAAGCCAGCAAGCAAACAAAGGGAGAAAGGATGGGGTAACTTAAATTGCCGATAAGGCTCTATGTATTAAAAATTCTCCTACTAAATTTTTTAAGGGGTGGGGTCACAACCCCATCTTTCCCGCTACACACACACACACACACACACTCTCTCTCTTTCTCTCTCAACTCATATTTGTTCATGTGCCTTTTCTCTCCTTTAAAGAGAAGGTTGAGTTCTGGGAAGAGGTGAAAAATAATTTCTGAGCGTTATCATTCTGATTATGCAAGTGTGGAAGAACATCAGATAAGACATGTTCCCTGAAAAGCATGGCTCCTCAAATGCCTTCATATTCTAAATATGTCATGTAACATCGTAAAAATCCAGGGTAGGATTTTTACGCCACGTGTTCGTGCAGTCCCATATACATCTTTCTGTGTACAGTGTTTGTAACTTTACCAAGACTTGGCCAAATTTCTTATCATTTTGATGATTCCCGAACCTTGCAATACACACAAATTGTTATATGCTAGATGATCAACCTTTTCTGGTCGATTCCACACCGTTTCTTTCACAATGCAATCGCATGACCAGAACTCAATTTCATCTTTAAGTGCTGATAGATTGAAACTCTATATTCCCAGTACATGCTAACACTTTGACGGATATGTAATGATTTCTTATGTATTCCCAAGAAGAAGAAGAGGAAAAATAAAATCTGCTTTCAGCCACATAGTCTTGTTAAAGACGTATCTAATAGTTGTATGCTATTTCTGAAAGTGTTTATATGATATTACTGTCGCCTGGTCATATTCAAGGAAATGAATCTGATATCATAAGGGATACTTCGTTGGTGAAATTCGAGACGCTTTTGGAACAACCGCATTTCAAGAGTATGATTTTAAAGAGGATCTTTTTACGAAACTAATGCAAGCTCTATGGTGTATACAGAATGAACTCTCTCTCTCTCTTATAATTATTATGTACACGTACGTTAACATTAGAAGCAGCTCTGTCGTTTGTTCTTGTATCAGAAGAGCTCGTTGTGCCTTACTATGCAGGGATTCGTTGTTGCTATGTTAGGCAAAATGAGGGAACGATGGGCCATGACGGTGTGACTCGAATTCCAGTACATAATAATAGCCGGGTATTTTGATAAACCTGAAAATGTGCAGTATGATTATTATAAGTTTGGAACTCATACCTTTCAGCATTTTAAAAATATATCATCTAGTATTTATTTATGACGTAATTATATGGTTACTGTAATAAAGTGTCAACAATTTTACTCGATTTAGAAAGTTCATATTCGTTCAAGAGACGGCAGTCCCCATCACGTCTTGCTCAATGGTACGTCTGTGGGTATGAGTAATCGATGAGTTCAATCGATACTCTATAATAATGAGGAAATGCGCATATTAAAATGACATAATGTATTGATTATTATGATGTCTTAATTAAATCGATACTAGATTAATGAGGAAATGTGCATAAATGGCATGATAAATGAATATTTCTGCACATCGTTAGGCTTTTTAAACATAATTATACTAACCAAATTGATTTTAATTAAAAAAAAAAAACCCAAATCGGAAATCCAACCTGTATCAGTTATGCTGCATAGTGCGCTCATAAAAAGCTGACCTGTCATTTTTGACTGAACGAATGTTATCCTTGAACAGCGGAAACTGCCTAAAAACCAACCACTTTAGGAATCGAACAGGTTTTTAAACATTCAACTAACTGAACTCTTCATTCATATTATTCAACGAAATTGCCTCGAAACCATGGAAACTATTTAGGAAATCGAACGGTTGGATAAATATTTAACTAGTGAGATCATTGAATTGAAGGTTTCATGGTCTATAGTGGATAATACCTGGAATAATAAACACAAGGTTCGGGTTCGAATCCCTGTTACGGCACTAATGATTCTTTGGCAAGACATCAATCGACATTTGCCACTTTCTGCCCAGGTGAAAGAAATGGGTACCGTGGTAAAACCGGGTAATAATGATTACGTGGCCCTTGAGGAGAACAGTATACTAATCACGCTGATGAGGCTACCCTGAGTAGACAAGACCTTTCATTTTTGTAAATAATTATATGACTGAAGGAGAAACTGCGTCGCGAATCTCGGGAATCGGACATTTAAATAAGCGTTGAGAATGGGAAGACGAGGTGTTTGAACTTTACCGTTATATCATTATCTACCCTACATGTCCTTCTTAGAGACCTGACGGTCCTGTTGTGGACTTACAGATAGGTATGTTAGCTCAGCCTCAGAGACCTTTAGCTGACCCAGGTATTGTTTAGCTAGTTCTTCTTATAAAAACGCTATTTTTATATATAAGTTGTACTAACCAGGTACTAACTATACATGTACATCATCAAACATTTTTGTGAAGACACATGGATTCGTAAAGAAGAATATTAACAATTACTTACTTACTTGATATTTTATTTTTTATATTTTTATAACAATGTTATAATATTGTTTTACTGAATGTGATAATAATGATAATATTAATGGTAATAACATCGGGTTCTTGTTGAAAGGTGAAATGGTTAGACCACGTGAAGTAAGTGGATGTACATGTCAAATATAGGCAAACCATGCACTGAGGCTCCGGTTAAAAGTATAACTTTATGAGCGTGGCATGCATACTATTTTCTGAGGGGCGTAGCCAGGAAGAACAAAGTAACTATGCTTGTCACCGAAGAGAATCCATTCCTTTACCAGTGTCCTTTAAGCAGCGCATGGTAAAATTGATTTGTATCCTTGATTTGTATCAAAACAACTTGAAGTGATTCTAATATGACTCCTAAAAAGTGGATTTCCACCCTTTTACATTTAGAGAGTACGCTTATGGTGATCAACGACGGCGTTTGATTTAGATTACGTAGTTATGGTAAGAATCCAGTCACAAATACCCGTTATGTGAAAATAATATATACTGACTTTGGTATTAGGTGAAGTAAATATTTGTATCTGTAAATTATCGTAAAGTGACCAAGGTTGAAAACGAGATATACTGTGTTTAGTCCCGGTTAATTTACATAGGGTCATTGTCATAAGTAAATAGGCAGGTAGATATATACCGGATAAGGTTTCATTGTCTTCAGGAATATTGACCCAGCACATATACATGTCCGATAAATCGCTTTAAAGTAATGATTTAGCTTAACACTAGTTCATGAAGGTAATTTGTATAAAAGCTACTTTATATACATGACATAACACAACATCAATAAAGAGAAAATACAAATAATGAATTAGTTCTTTTTTTTCTTCTATTCATTCAATTTCATACCCGAATCTTCTGAAGTCTATAAAGACCAACCGAAATATTGTTTTTGAATTTGCAAAGTATTCCTACCGATCGTTAAATGTTTGATGTCAAATGTAATATTTATTTACAAATGAATGCTGCATATTAACAAGAATAGATATAGAAAAGTTTAAAAGAATACTTAACAAAAATAAACAAACAAACAAGTACTTCCTATAATTATGAGATTTGTCATTTTTGTCATGTAGTTGCGTACCATGATCAAGAAAAAGATCAGGGAAAGGGGAGGGGCGGGGATAGAGGGGTAGGGGTTGTGAAAACCTCACAGGGTGGGGCGTGCGATTATTTGGGTTGACTCCACATCACACAATGGATCAACAATAACATGGATGGAAATGTGTGGTTTCAAGAAAACGTAGATGATTCGGGATGATGTATCATTAAAGGTATATATGCAAAGGCAAGCACTTAAAACAACTCCACATCAGCAATGTGCTTCAGAAACGACGAAAAATGGAAATGTGGTTTCTTTTTCAGAGACATGTACAAATAACGTATAATATTATTGCTAAATATATTCAAAAGCACTTCAGTCTATACGTCAAAATCGATATTCTATGTAAGAAATAACTCGATATTTATGCCATTTCCATACAGTGTCGAACATTAGAATATGCCTAATAATTCCAGTCCAAATTGTGTCTACTTAATACGTGATGAAAAAGAAAAAAAACGTATTTGCATAGTGATGAAGCAGTTTATAATATTTTAGGTATACATGTATTACTCGAAAGAAGGCAATAAAGTTTGATATCAATACTTCACATTTAATAAGGGAATGTTTTGTTGGTCCTACTACATCATAATGGTCATGATTTTGCTTACATTTATGAGCTGGTTATCAGTTAGCCCATGCGTGTACTAACGCATTATTTAATAGGTTCCAATTATCATGTACCCTTTATCTTTGTCATATTCTTGTATTATGTAAACCATTTATAGGGGAGGGCACGAGGAGCATGTACCCTTTTAAAATCCAATGTGCACAAACTTTATGCACAAAATGTGCCCTAATTGTGAGCTTATGCCCTTTTTTGCGCCCCTCGAATTGTATACCCCAAATGCACCTAAAATGCGATTACGTAAAAAGAATAAAATACAATATCATAAAAATCGCGTAAGTCGACAAGCCCCAACGTACGGGAGATCTGATTGTATATTCTATTTATTGGTAAACAACAAAAATATATACTTTTCGCCAAATAGGTGAATGACAGTGTATCAAATTTAAAAAAAATAGTGCAGTGTTAACGATTCGATTCATTCGAATAAACTATGCAGGTCTGGTTGATTATTAGAAATACGCTGACATTTGAACAGATTTTAAGAATTCCATCATTAGGAATGAGACTCCTGTTGCATGATGCTTGCGCTCATAGAATTCTCAAAGCATAACAACACTTGCAAATGTAAATAATTCTTGTGGTTGAAAAGCACATAATTATTCACACTTCTCGAGATGTTACCTAATATAAATATTCCTCATGAAAGTGAGAAAATTTGGAGATGCCAGCTTATCCAATTATTATGCCTTTTGCAATCATGCTCCTTGTAACCCAAACCGCTGAAACCTAACGTCCTTTTGATCCAGAAAGGAGCCTGGACATTTTAAGAGGGTGCTAAAAGAGCATTATCCTAAAAGATGGCATTTTCTAAAGTCACAATGTATTCTATTTTTTGTAAATCTTTGTATGTACAGGGCTCTTTTTTAAAGCAGGCCTTTGGCACTGAAAAGACTACCCTGTTTCTAAATAAAACTGAATAAATAAATGAATATTAATAAATTGTGCCAAATGATTTGTGTTATATAGGTGTGCAACTGTGCATGCAGAACACAAAACAGAGGATATACGGTATCTTCCACGCTGTCACCAGTGCATACATTAAAGGGAAGCAAGAGAGACACACACAAAGAAGAAAAATAGAGCAAGATTAGAGAGAATGAGACAGTAAGATAGAGAGAAAAAGGGAGTGAAAGAGAGAGAGAGAGAGAGAGAAGGATTGGTGATCTAACACTGAAATCAGTATATGAGTTTACGTGCTATCAAGGAGGTATAGAAACAGCCTTCTTCCTGTTGAATACACTTTGATATTCCATGTTTGTACTTACAGACTTCGGAGCATGTACGAGTACAGACAATAAAAGTCCTTTGCAGGTACCCGGTACCCCATTCCTGATCTGAACCTTATAAAACATTCCGAGTCCAAACCAATGTCAAACACACGAAGTAAATATTTGAGTGAATGCAGTAAAATGTGAATGATGAGTTCAAATTCCATCAAAACAAGACGTATCTTTACACAAAATCAAAGAAATCCACGACGCTTTTAGCCTTCGGCACAATTTTTATATAATTCCTGATTTCAGAATACATTTAACACAGGATTATCGAAAAAGTTTTATTTCTCGGCGTTATCTTCTAGCCGAAGAACATCCGCTATAGATATAATCACATCACATTCCAAGTAATACAAGTTAACCTAGGGCTGTGTTCAAAAGTATGTTAACAAATACACTATAACTTATTTAATTTCTCCGTTGGAGGATTTGAAGGAAATTGTTAAAACGTCTCCAACTGTATTATGACTTCCTAAGTTAAAGATACTATGTCCCTTTTGCAGCCAACATCAAATTCTGTAGAACCTTGCAGGAATTATGAATATGGCATGCATGTCCTATTTATGAAATTTAAACATAAGCAGTGTTCTTGTATTCAAATTATGCAAGGAAATCCGTTACTGTCTAGACTTCATTGTCAGACACTATTGAGTGACTGACTGACATCTTCTTTTTTTTTGGTGGTACTAATAACATACATAACATGAGCTATAACAGGTACATGTATATTCATACCTGAATTTGTTCATGATGTGATTCAGAATTGTATTTAAAATTCTTGCTATGTATAAGTCATATAACTGTCTTGTCATGTTTTGTGCTGAAAGCCGGAGGACCGTACCTGCTCATAGACTTTTTCTTATAGAGTCTTGACGCCCTTCTGGCTTTCAGCACACGACACCATGTTTTTGTCTTATGTTTTTATGTATTACATGTTATACCAAAGGGAAAAAAAATTCTGTATTATATCATGGACAATAAAATCTTGAATCTTGAATCTTGAATGAACATTTTGTCTACATCGATAAATAACTACTTGTAATGGCCAAAATTATACTGATTGAATCTTTGTGTAGCACAAAACGTACGACCATTGGGTAAAAGGGTCTGAAAATCAGACCGTCACTCAGCTGATTGCAATCACTTAAGTCGATTCGACAACTGATGGTCGCTATTTTCCCACTTAAAGCCATTTTCAAGCCCTTCTGTTTTGAGGGAAGTTCTAAGTTAGTACTGTCTTTCAAATGCCGTTGGAATTTAACCTTTTCATTTTTGGGTCCTGCACATTGGACATACACATATTCACAAAACAAGGTTTGAGCTCAGACCAAGGTTTCAGCTCAAACCTCCTTTTGTTTCGCCAAACCTCTTTTTGTTCTTTACAAACCAGGTTTGTAAAAAAACGCGTAAAACGCGTCATATGACGTACGAAAACCAAGGTTTGTCGACAAACCTCCTTTGTGAATTCGGGCCATAGACTTCCGCTATCTCTCATTCCCTGGTCTCGATAGGATCCTATGAATAAGGCAGTGTATTGCACCACTTGTATAAAGATATACCTGTGCCAGATATACATTTTAGCATGAGAAGGAATTCTATTACTAAATCAACGCTATTGCTCAACTTTATCTTCGCTGAATAGAAGCTCACTGGGCCACAACCGCACATTACGTTGGTCAAAGCCACATTCACACATCTATCCGTTGGTTTAATCGTGCACAACTTTCACATGAAGGGAATTCATTTTCTGACCAGGGGGGTGTTTCACAAAGATCCTAAGTAGAACTTAACTCTAAGTTGGACTTAAAAATTATGGACAGCCATTGGAGTCTTAAAATGAAATATATTCAAAAGCAGAAATTCAAGTATTTTAGACTTTTTATGAATTCCACATCCAGAACATGAAGTCTCCTTGATGATAGAAACTATGAATGATTTGAATCAACATTTTATGCCTTACAAAATAAGTTTTACAAAATATTTTCAAAGATGCTAATGGCTTTCCATAATTTTTAAGTCCAACTTAGAGATAAGTTTAACTTAGGATCTTTGTGAAACACCCCCCAGGATGTACACTATTATCACTTCTCAATTAAGTTAGACATTCTTCTCACGTTAGAAATCACAACAGTCTTTTATAGGTCCATGTTTTTATCAAACGATTCTTTTATTCAACATATACAATAGTTTTGTGGTGTGTTTTTGTTGGGGGGGGGGGGACAAAACTATACAGGCGCTTGATATGTTAACAATTGAAAAGGGTAGAAAAGGAAAATATAGAAAGAAATTTTAGTTTCACAGAGTTGCTATAATTTCTAAATGTTACATCATCTTCGCTTAAAATGCCTTCCTTGTATTATCCTCAGATTTGTGCACACAGATTCCCATTCAATATAGCTATGAGGTTCACATTCAAAGTACCACACACTCAATACGATATCACTGATGCGGAAAGTATGTTTGTTTTGATGTCTTCTGCACGAATCACTATTTTCCATTAAAGCATTCATTGATCGTGTAAAGAGATTACACATCTGACTTGTGTGCTACAGTACGATAGAAAGCGTGTCTTGTATAGTTTTTATAAATCAATACAGGATTCACCGTCAACACAAGGCTGTTTTTCATTGATTTCCCTTTTGTTTCGGTGTATTATTTATATCATGATTTTTACGCATGTGCATCACTGACAAAGTTCATGGAGGTTTAGGACTATACTATTCATTTTCTGTTTTGTTAGAATGTAGATCGTGAGGAGAAAAGGGGGGAAATGGGGCAGAAACAGAGAGAGAGAGAGAGAGAGAGAGAGAGAGGGGAGGGAATGACAGAGAGGGGAGAGAGGGGGAGAGGGGGAGGTAGAGAGAGAGAGAGAGAGAGAGATAGGAGGGGGGGGGGTAATTAGTGAACCAGAGAAGGCGTAACGTGAATAAAAGAAAAATTGATCTGGAAAATTGTAGAGAGAAGAATAGAAGAAGGTATATGGAGAGTGTAAAAACATTCCATACGAATTTGCATGGGCATGTCAAATGCGCATACAAGAAATTACACATGTGTCTTTCACTTTCATAGATCTATAAAATCCTTGGCTAATCTCTGTCATTTCTCCTTTTCGTAATATAACTACTAATAATTTATGTTTTATGATAATTTTTGGTGATTTACCAGCTGGCATGGCTGAGGCGACATCAGGGGGTGGGCACAGGTTTTGATATTTTTTTAAAGCGCTATGTGAAATCAAAATCTATGACAATACCAGTTAAACATTATGCCTTTGTAAATTACCATCCAATGAGCATAATTTATGGCCACACATTTTACATGGAAATTCCAATTCAGTGACAGCCAAGATTTAAATATACTCGACTATCGAAACTTTTTGACCCTTCAAGTTAAAGTTTAAAAAAGTTAAAGACCATGGATTAGACAAAATGTCGAGGAAATTCTACCTTTTATATTAATTATCTTAATCATTTTCCATTATTCTTAACAAAATATAGCCAGCTAACGACAGAATACCTTTGACTCGTCCATATTCTCAATGCCGTTGAATATTGCGAGGAAGAGAATAGTTATCATCGTGGTTATACTCGTTCGAGTCCACGTGAATCATATAATAGACAGTAATCTCATGACACACTATATGATCGAGGAATAATTGAAACTGTCTACAAACATCATCAGATCGACGGGCTCAAAACGGGCTCAAGACAGCTTGGACAAGCCGAATTTAATTAGAAGCCGCGGCTAACTGTTAAGCTCTTGTTTTCGATGTACGTTTTTAAGAAAACATTAGCAACAACAAATTAGTTTCTTTCCTGTTCTTAGAAGTTATGTATGCATGGGTTTAGAGGACTTCTCTCACAGGGAAGGCGTATGAAATGTATTGTACAGATGAATATATGAAAGAAATTAAACTGCATATAAGTAGTAGGTGGAGGAGTATAGTAAAAGAAGCATGAGGAGAAGACTATAAAGAGAGAGAATAATAATGATATTTAATAATGAAATGATGATTATAATGATAATGACGATAGTGGAGAGGAGAGGATAACAACAATTTCGAATCGAAAAAAAAATGACTGAATAGGAAAATAATCACTCTTAAAACTTTTTTTCTCAATGAGCAGTCAGTCAAAATGCAAATTTATAATGTATTTGGTTTGGAAAGTTTTGCATGTTGTGTATCACGGTCTTTCAGGATCAGTCAAGTTCGTATACAACCGCTCGTGATAAAGATGAAAAGTATTTTAAAACAACAACAACATTGCTTTCTTTGTCACGTGAAAATGTTTACTAAAACATATATTATGTCAAATTATGACGCGAAATACCTTAGAACTCTGGATCAAAATACCTTTTCTCCTGTATGTATAGTCCAATAAATCTGTTCCTCTTTATGGTGCTTTTTCCATGTATGTGATATTCCTGCAAGACTTCATTTTTTATCAATACGATGATTCCGAAACTTCACAATACACAGTATACTTGCGCACTGCATGATTAACCTTTTACTATAACAGCAGTTTGTCATGCAGTGGCCCCGTGCCAAGTTATCCGTGTAATTAACAAGGCAAGGTCCTTGTTCAGGTTATGGAATTATTCATTTTAGGGACTACACAGTATGAATTTTGTCAGTTTCGAATGTTAAAACGCGAAAGAATGCGTAAACAAGAATATTATTTAAAAAAAAAAAAATCAGTTGAGGTCTTTTTCCTTATTTTCATACATGATGAGGTACAAACAGACAGACAGAAAGAAGAAGAATGACTAAAAGGGAGAGTAATTATAGTAATAGAAAGAGATCATTAATTAAATGTAGAGTTTTATTGCAGTTTATAAATATACAGATTATAATCGAGAATAATTAATGATGTATAGATGAGGACATAGGAATCATTGGAGATAGAGAAAGCTGGGTGATGAAAATAAGAGATAAAATAAGCCGGATAAATACAGCACGGGTAATAAATTTTTTAAAAAACAGTGTGTACAGGAGTGAAAAATAAGAGAGGGAAGAGACGGAAAATACAGAGGAGAAAGTATGAAAGTAGGTAATTACGGAAATAACAGAGAAAAAAACAGTATTCTCAACTTTCTTTTTTTTATAAACAATTTTATGCAAAGCATTGTGCTCACATTAACACTTTACAATATGATACAGAGAGCGAGATAGAGAGACAGAGTGAGAGGGAGAAAGAGAGAGAGAGAGTGAGAGAGAGAGTGAGAGAGAGAGAGAGAGAGAGAGAGAAAGAGAGAGAGAGAGAGTGAGAGAGAAAGGGGAGGAGAAGGGACAGAAAATAATGCCAATCAATATAATATACATTTACTGGATGCTTGTTCAGGCACTACACACACAAGCAGCTTCTAGCTGATAGCAGGCTTTTTTAACCGTGATTGAATAAATACAATACACAAATACAAAAATACTGCACACGATTGCTACAGCATTCCAAGTCAAACTTGACTCCCCCTAAAATATAAGCACCATAGTTATTAAACATGAAAAATTGATTCAAGTCATCTTTAAACAGCTGTTTTTATCATTACTACATTACTTGACCATGACTTTCAAAGGTAGAGGCTCTCCCCTTAATGCATGGAATTGCAAACAGTTGTTATACGAAAAGAGCGACAACTCCGATTTTGCCAATAATGATAATACAAATAACATAGAATACTAGTTTTATTTGTCTATCAAGACATCATCAACCGGTTTTAAATTTGTGTTAAAATCAACCTGTTAGTGTAATCATTCCACAGTGATATGATTCATGCATGTAGGGAGATTCTTCATCTTTCGTTTGAGGTAGCCGGGATTCAAATTCAAATGATTTTTGTCTTCTATTTTGATTATTTCGTCATTTGGTAATCTGATTGATTACGTAACAGTCGCCACGTCTATTTTTATTCATATTATATAAACTATGTTAAACCCCACAGCTCTAGCACAGATTAGTGATGTCATGATATATTCAAATAAAGATAACACTCTTTATTGATATGGAAACTGATTACATACATAAACCATTTTCTCATCTCAGTTGAAATTGGAGTTAGCGCTTTCTGCTAACCACAGTCTCATGACTAACGCGTGTAGAGTAATTGCTATTTTGAGGGGAGAAGGGGGGGGGGGTTCAATGGGGGAGCAGGGAAAGGTGAAGGCAAAAACTTGGCATAGACCGAGATAAAAATTGTAAAACTCAAATAATAGATTATATTCCACATGTCAACGTGGGGAACAATGAAAGTGCATCACGAATCATTGGCGTATCAAGAAATTGGTAGAATAGGGGGGGGGGGGGGGTGGGCAGAAAAATTATCTGGGCGGCACGCGTGCTATAGACCCAGGCGACGGGAAGAGAAAGTGGGAAGAGGGGAGGGGAGGGGGCAAAACAGGTGGGAATTGGAGTAAAGAATGATAAAGGGGAGGGAGGGAGGGGTGAAAGAGGGGCAATGTATTCGTTGGTTCAAACCACTATGCTGATTTTACCACTACATGGGTATGGAACCATAATATCGTAGAAGAATTTTAAATGGCTGCACATATTTTTGAGGTGGATTAAGAATGGATTTCTGATATCCTAGGATTATAAAAGCAAAGATTATAATCTTTTTTCAAATAATTATAATCTTGAAATGATGACACATCATAATCTAATTCGATATGCCACTGTGCAGGCCTCATAAATGACTTTGAACAACATAATGTTTGGAGCTTCTGTTTGGCATGGCACCATGGCATGACATCATTACAGTGAATTAATAAGACGTTATTATGGAAAAATTATCTTTGGTCGAGAGACTTGTCATAATATATATCCGTATTTCCACTTAGTTGATATTGTCGTAGTTGCTACTAAATGATCATGTAATTCAGCTTTACTAATTCAATATTTTTAAAGTTTAGCTATTCATAAATTGTGTATAATAATATATATTTAGCGATTCCTTAAGTAATAAATTAATTTACCAAGTTGATGCTCAGTTAATACTATTTTCCAACTCTTATATTATTTTACTTCTTGTAACGTACATCCCTTTCATACTTTGTTGTTGTTGTTACTGTTGTAATTATTTTGTTATCACTTTTTTTTGTTGCTGCTGTTGTTGTTATTATTATTGTTATTATTATTGGTGTTGTTGTTGTTGTTATGGATTAGACGGTCCTTGCGCGATCAATAAACCGAGTCATGGGTGCCTCTCTTTTCTGTATTTCCCATTTTGTGCTGCATTTATCCCCCCCCAAAAAAAAATCACTACTTATATTTCTGATTGTATTAATACTGTGAGCGTGGTGAACGACAAGAATAAGATTCAGATCCCACAACAGTCTTATTTCTGGAAAGCGAACCAATATATACGATCAAGAACAAATCACATCTCGGCAGATTTGTTCCTGTCCTTCCACGCGTCATTACAAGGTTTGTATTAGACGCCGAGCAATAATCTAAATTGGATAACGTCATTACATGCCACAAAAGACACGACCTAGATACATAATCAGGACTAAGGTCACATCGTTAAGAAAAATCTAGTTTATAAGATACCTCTTCAGAAGTGGAATTATGAGTACAAAATGCATTATGAGATTTAAACCGCTTCAGGTAGTACACACTGTATGAAATGCGTGTTATGGCTTTAGAAAAATGTGCGGGTTCGCTTTCAAGAGATTATGTTCGGCCTCATTTTTTAGTGGAACCGTATACAGGTATGAGTAATGTAGTTATTGTCAGCGTATTAAGTAGCTATGGCAAAGAAGTTATGACTTGTACACGACATAAAATAAACAAAAAGTACTGCTATCAGATGTTTTGTATTATCTTTTCATAGTGGTTTTTCGCAGCTGAAAGGCGGTTATTAATTTGTTACAAGTTATCGTAGATTTTAAGGTTATAACTATTATTATAAGAATGAATGTCTTTTGATTTTTATCATTATTATAATTATTAATGTTAATGCTATTATAACAATAACAACAATAATCATAACAATACGTAGCTGTATTAGTAGTAAGGGGAAGAGGAGTAGTAGTAGAAGTAGTAGTAGTAGGCTTAGGAGTAGTAGTAGTAGTAGTAGTAGTAGAAGTAGTAGTAGGCTTAGTAGTAGTAGTAGTAGTTGTAGTACAGATCAGTAGTAGAAGTAGTAGTAGTAGTAGTAGTAGTAGTAGTAGTAGTAGTATTGTTAATTATTATATGTTCTAAAGATGAAAGCATCTTTATATTTCCTATTTAATATGGTCCACTCCCCTTTATACAACGTTTATGCGTTGTTGTCCTGGGAAAAACTAATAACCCTAATCAAGATCTCAAAGCCCAAGAAAAGATGTTATCATCGAACAACTGCAAGCAGTTTATTAACGTGTCACAGTTAGTAGGTACAGCGAATAAAATAAATCAGCTCCTCGTCTAATAATGTTTGTCGGCAATCAGAGTGAGCCATCATCTTAGATCTAGGTCAAGACTATGACCTCGTCTTCCATTCAAAAATTACTACAAGTGCGGGCGATTGGTAAGGAAAGGCAGCGGTGAAATACGATTAAACTTGAACATGGAATAATGTGTTTCTATAGGAGTGGTGATGGGACGAGTTTCATTTTCATTTGGCAGCGGCGTAAACACTGAGATGAGGGGGGGGGTGGCATTTACACCTCCCTTATCATGCATACTATGATATGGTGGCAGGCGCGTACGCAGGGGGGGGGGGGGGTTTTGGGGGTTAAACCCCCCCCTTTGGAAATTTTTTTGTGTGTAAACCCCCCTAAAAAAAAAACCTAAAACCCCCCCCCCCCCCCCCCCCCCCCCCCCCCCCCTTTTGGATTTTTTTTTTTTTTTTTTTTTTTTTTTTTTTTTTTTAATTATTAAAAAAAAAAAAAAAAAAAATATTCCCATGGCCGACCTAAAAAAGGTGACCTTACCCCCCCCCAACGGAGCAAAATGTCAAATTTCCAAATTTCGAGACCAAAAAAAAAAAAAAAAGTGTCCTCTTACCCCCCCTCGCCTTGGTTTCGAACCCGGTCACCGGATTACGAGACCACTGCTCTACCGACTGAGCTATCGCGCCTCCATGTTCGAGATCTCATTGAATTCTCTGGTCCCCCTTCCTCCCTTCCCTTACCCTCCCCAACTCTCCCCATCCTTCGGTATCCACTACTCTCCTCTACACTCTCTTCCTCACCCCCCCCCCCCCCCGACAATCGTCTTCTAACTTCCCATTTGTTCCGAGCGCTTTGACAGTGTGAGCCAATCTCTCATTTTCATGGGCTTCCATATTATCCAATCATATGTCGCCCATAAAAAGAAATGTTACAACCCGAAGTGGTAGGTTAATTAAGCAACCAACAATTCTTGATCTTTAGTACAGTCTTTCTTTAGGTCAAGTATAGTTTTGATGGTTTGTTTGTTCTTTTGTTCATTTTTTTTTGGTTTTTTTTTGTTAGTATACTTTTTGTTTTGTTTGTCTTATTACATTATATTCCATTATGTTTTTGTTTGTCCAATGGACGATTATGGCGTATTTTGTTAGTCTGCATATATCTTAACAATCCAATCACAACTCACTTACATGTACAAAAATGAAACTTATAATTTCTTTTTTAGTTAAGACAATAATGTATTTAAACAAAAAAAATTGTAAAATTATTTTTTGTTTTTATCTTTCTTTTTCTTTGTGTTTGTATTTAGATTGTTCATGTGGTATTTTCCACTTTTCATGTATGCTTGCCATATTGTATAATATTGTATTTATGTTTAGCATAGGCTAGGTTTAGATCATTCCTATTTATCGTTATACTTTTATATTGTTGTTTTGTTGTATTCTGTATTCTTTGTATTATTAAGCTATGTTTGTATTCTTTATTATGTATCATTATCATGACATGTACATGTGTTGTACTCTCATACCCCAGAAGGGGGTCGAATGAGTCAATAAATTCTAAATTCTAAATTCTAAATTCTATCAGAAGTAAAAAATATTATTTTCTTTAACATTTAGTTTTAATCTAAAGATAATTGATAAAGTTGTGCATGACCCTATGTTTTGAGAGTTTTTAGTCACAAGAATAAATGTCTAGTTATAGTAGAAGTTGCCACATATTTATCCTTTAGTTTAAATGAACCTGAAGGGAACCTGCCTAAATTGACTCTCATTAAATCATTTCCCAAATAGAAAGTAGCAATACATATAAGGACATCCGGACAAAAACAATTTCCTAAAAATTTAAAATTAATGACAGTTTGTTGCAGGATATGATTCGAGTGTCGTTTAGTTCATGCATTGTTAATTCAACTCAATATTTCGCGCTACGTCCAAACACCCCTGATATTTTGCTGACACTGAAATATCTCAACTCTCGTCAAGTATGAATAATTAATGTTTGTTATTCAGTGATACTTAATACATCGACTCAACCAACGATACACGTGTAGTCACAATTGTGATATATATATAGCGCTCGCAATTTTTCATCATTTAGAGGTGGATAAGAACGGATTCAGTTTGGCTTAAAATGGGATAAAGGCTATTATATACTCAATTGGGAGATTTATTTTTCTTTTTGAGGCTGGGCGTACTAGATATTTGTGTACATGTCAACCAATTATTAGTGAGGGCAACTCAGAAGTGTACTCGTTTTTATTACACATGTTTTGCATATCGTCGACGAAGATTGACCAAGGAGGATATTACAAATCTCTTTGGATTGACTGCATATGTGGAGTGATTACCGTTGGTGGTGGTGGTGGTGGTGGTGGTGGTGATGATGATGGTGATGGTGATAGTGATGATGATGGTGATGACCTTGAGTAGGAGGAAGAGGAAGTGTCATATCAGTTAGCATTAGAATTGGAAGTAATATAGTAGTCGTGTAAAAAGAAGACTGTATTTTCATGTATCATGACTTCAGCCTTTTTCCATGGTTACCGATATCGGCCCTCTTATTGGATAGCTCGTTCAACACACTCGTTTTCCCTTTTCAGAAGTAGTACTGTATTTTCAATTTTTTTTTTTTTGATTTGACAGACTATGATTTTTCATGTATAAGCATTTATTTATTATGTTTACTTCTACAGATAAAGCAATTTCAACGGGTAAAATGAACATGAAATGATTAAGTATTTTATCATTATTATTATTACTATTATAGTTTTAAACGATTAAGGAAATGAATGAAAGAGTTGTTTTGTTTAGCAATTGATGATAATTAAGAATTATACTTTTGTATTGTATTTTGATTATTCTGAATGTGATGTCAAGTCAGAACGATGTAAATTGCATGATTTTGATTATGTACTACCTCTGGTATTGAGGAAATAAAACCCTTTATGAAAAATATTTAAAAAACACAAACCTAGTGGGGATCGATATTCTTTCTCCAGACTCATTACACCCTTATTCCCATTGCCATTACTCTTTGTATATAGAGTGTTTGTATTTACAAACATATTTACATTGAAGGGTTTGCAAACTTCTCACCAAATACCAAAAAAAAAGAAGCAAAATCCGAACATTTCAAAGCAACTTTATATCCGCTCGCTCGTATTAAAATGCAAATACACTATTTTCACCAAATAGCGAATTCGAGAGCGCGCCACAGTCCGTCCAGAAACACCAGTAACGTTGTACAATGTGCCTTTGCACTGTGCGTACAGGCCAATCTATAGGGGGAGGGAGGGTGTGAAAGGGGCAGGCGTGCTCCGTTCATTGACGGGAATAGGGATAATACTGCTTGTGATGAGGCAATAACGAGATTGAATTGTCAGTTATCGTTATTTTTATTAATGGAACATTTCCACCATGACCACTGCGTGACCTTTCCGAGGCACATCCGCAATTCATTCCATTTATTTCTTGTTTTGCATCGACGCGCGAGAGGTATCTAATCAGGAATATAATGAAATAGTTCCGACCGCTGCAGCGAACAACAGGAGGACGGAAAATAGAAATACATTGACCGAAACATGTAGAAAGAAAATACTAAGATATATGCATATATGTATCCACAGTCCACACAAATTATTAATTCACAGTGTTTATGAAAAAAGATATTCGCGATTTTGTTTTTGCTTCTCTTTTTCAATTCACATTTGAGGTCAGAAACAAATCTTATTGCCTCCTTCAACTAATTATTTGTATATATTTCATTATTAAATATGTAGAATTAATTTGAGCTTTGACACTGTATGATTAATATAGGCATAATTGAAAGTCGTGTGATATATTGAGCAAAATATTTCGTTTACGTTTCATGGGCTGATTCTTTAACTAGTCGATTTCATGAGTTTTCGAGTCTTTTTGTATAGTTTTGCTTTGTTTTGTTTCGTTTTGATTGTTCTTGTTTTGTTAAATTTTGTTTGTTTGTATGACTTTTTTGGCAAAGGAGCAAGTAATCATTACCATAATTATATTTGTTTTTCATGAATGAACCTGCATTCAATCAGCAGATGTACGAGATTTATTGTATTATTACCAACGCTCCTTCTCTCCCCTTTCATTTTCTTCTCTGCAAGTCAGTCTTTTCTATTTGTATTTGTTATTGATGTTGTATCTAAGTTGAGGGCTGCGGGCACGTCAAGCTACTTTGCTTTTTTCTGTACCCCTCCTGCATCTAATGTTTGTTAATTATGCATTCAATATATTTGTTTTAATTCGTTTATTATCTATATAAAATTATATACACTTAACATATTGTATCAAACCATATTATGTTCATGAAAATGTATGATGAAAAAAAAGAAAAAAGATGCAGAAACCAATAAATCAAATCAAATCAAATCAAAATATGTACATGATGTGGAACATCCGAACGGTCAAAGCTAAGTCCTCGGGGAATCCAGGCTTTTAATATGTGTGTGTGTGTGTTTTATTATTCTTATCGTGGTTGCTACTTGTTAGACAGTAGCAAGCAGGACAACCTTGTCTTATTTCAGCAAACCACGAGAAAAGCACCTCTTAATATGCCACGATTGTTCAAAGCAAATCGCTAATGCTGACTAAGTAACCACGTTGTCAACAATGTTTAATCATGCAATCGATATAGCATGATAAATGGGTTCTGATTTCATGGATGCATTTAATACAGGCCTTGTTTGTGACTTGGATTATGTGAGACATCCTAACTCAATGCTAAACTATCACACAGGAAAGTATCTTTCTTTCTTTCTTTCTTTTTTTCGAAAACACTTTTCGGGGTTCTTAGAGTCAAATACCTCTACGGTAAATGTTACGATGTCTCGATTTGAAATGCAATTCCATGATCTGCCTAGGTGTTTCATTTGAAACGGGAATGACTTAGAATACGTTACGAGGTATTCTTGTGCAACGGCACGTACCCGTAAGACACTTGCCTAACGGGACATTCACACGAGAAAACGTTTATACCAAAGAAAAACGAAGATGGAACGTTTATACCAGAGAATAACGAAGAGGGAACGTTTATACCAGAGAATATCGAAGAGGGAACGTTTATACCATAGAATATCGAAGAGGGAACGTTTATACCATAGAATAACGAAGAGGGAACGTTTATACCATAGAATATCGAAGAGGGAACGTTTATACCATAGAATAACGAAGATGGAACGTTTATACCATAGAATAACAAAGAGGGAATGTTTATACCATAGAATAACGAAGATGGAACGTTTATACCATAGAATAACAAAGAGGGAATGTTTATACCATAGAATAACGAAGATGGAACGTTTATACCATAGAATATCGAAGAGGGAACGTTTATACCATAGAATAACGAAGATGGAACGTTTATACCATAGAATATCGAAGAGGGAACGTTTATACCAGAGAATAACGAAGATGGAACGTTTATACCATAGAATATCGAAGAGGGAACGTTTATACCATAGAATAACGAAGATGGAACGTTTATACCATAGAATAACAAAGAGGGAATGTTTATACCATAGAATAACGAAGATGGAACGTTTATACCATAGAATAACAAAGAGGGAATGTTTATACCATAGAATAACAAAGAGGGAATGTTTATACCATAGAATAACGAAGATGGAACGTTTATACCATAGAATAACGAAGATGGAACGTTTATACCATAGAATATCGAAGAGGGAACGTTTATACCATAGAATATCGAAGAGGGAACGTTTATACCATAGAATAACGAAGATGGAACGTTTATACCATAGAATATCGAAGAGGGAACGTTTATACCATAGAATATCGAAGAGGGAACGTTTATACCACATAATAACGAAGAGGGAACGTTTATACCAGAGAATAACGAAGATGGGACGTTTATACACTAAACGAAAACAATTACACCAAAAACTGTTGAAACAATCGTACAGCAAAAGGGATGTACACAGGGAAAAGAACAACATTATGAAGGAACGTCATATAAATCCTATAAATAAATTAGTGTACATATTTCAGGTTCAGTTTCAGCCTCCGTCATGCCTCATACTCATAGCATTGCTCAAGCATACTAAAACACATTATCGGCCATTATCACCATCACCCTCGATAATAATCCGCCCAGTATTCGATGTTTCATCATACAACGTTTCCTTTCACGAAGTTTTGTTGTCTGATTTCCAGACGAGAATACATCCATATCGTATAGCTGTACGGTTTTCGTGCTGCTCTATGATCAATTTTGCTCGCCTAAAGGTGGGGCGGGGTCAATACAATACATTACTTATGTGTATAACTATACGCTTCCGAATTGACAGCCAGTAGTGACTTTATAATTCTAATACACGACCCTTTCAACAAATGAAACCAAGCAGCAAATCCAGCCAGTCATTGTGACCGGATTTGTGGATTGAAATATGACCTTTTGTGTGGCACTATTATGTTTATGCCAGAACCTAAATCAATTTGATGTATACAGTTCCTTCTACACACCAGCTAATGTGATTCTCACTTCATATGGTATTTCAGGAGATTTTTGCAGAAGTTTCTATTTTGTGTGTTTTCTTGCCTTGGCTCTTGGTGTTATTTTGCCCGTAAATTATAATCAACAGGTTTAAAAAATCATGTCGAAATTGCTTTGCATACATGAATATTGAACTTAAAAGCATACTGTAAAAGACAACGACATTTGATTTCTTGAACAGTCTCTTTTTCACATTAAAGTCCCCGTGCTCTGAGCGGATATCAGAGGCAGATACTGGCGCTGCACAAGGAGAAATCATCATCATGATCAATCTCTTGTCGGATTGGTTGCTACACAGAACACAATTGACTGATTTCTAGGCTACATATCGCGTTGGTTGGAAATCGAGCATTCCCTTTAAAGGTTTTACAAAGTTTTGGTAGGGGTCATTAATTTGGTTCAAATGAACATATTGGAAGCATATGCGATCCTACAATATTCAGTGATTGTTGTCCCGGTTGAAATCGAGTCTAAAGTTAGGAAATTGTAAATAATAAACTCTTTATGTTATATAGCTCCCTCTCAGGGTAAAGATATTAATAAAGCTATAGAACAATGTTTCTTGAATAAAATCGACCGATTAGCTATTCCCGTTATGAAATTATATATCACAACTACATATTCTGAGATTTTCGTGGTCGCAGCTGCCATTGTACGGCCGTAGGCGCTATTTGAAATTTATCAAATTTACCGGGAGCACCGGTAAATGTTTATATTCCAATATTTCTCAAAAGCATAAATGTTTTAGGGGTTAAATTTTCTAATGCTTATAATACATCCAGAGGGGCATCCAAATAAATCAAATTTGAGAAGAATCACTATCCGACCAATTTTCAAAATTTCCCAAAACTTTGAATTACTTTTAATAATTCTAGAACGGATACCTTTTTTTGCTCGGTTTAACTCTGGGAATGTCTCTGACGTAAACCTTTATTGGTTGGCAGTCATCTATATAATAAGCCATGAGAGCCTAACCTACTTCAGTGCAATGAATAGACATTAGACACATCCGAGTGGTACTCGAAATATCAAAATAACAAAGCAACGTTGATATCCATCCAATAACAAAGATGTCACTTTTATTATTATTATTATCATTAAAGGCATCATTTAACAATGTTAAATCTGAGATGCATGGCCCTCTACGTGTTATTAGTGTCTGTGATATGGTGTAATATTGAAGCCCTAAACAAAATTGCGCTACGAAATGCCCATGAATTGCCTCAAAAAATTAAAAATCTTTGAGTGACCGGTTTTACCATACTCATTCCCCCCCCCCCCCAATGAACTGTAGTGTTATGAAAACCGGTAGGAAAACGCAAAATCTGATTTCGATTTCCAATCATAAATATCTTGATAATCAGACAGGCGATCGGCTTGTAAAATTCATGGGGTTCCTGACTGACCTAAATGTTTATAATTAAAGTGCGGATTCATAGAAAATCACAAATATGGCAAATAGCGTATTACTAGAAACTAGTAAGCTAACAGATGGCCATCGTGCAAGTTTTAGTTCAACTACATATCGGGTGATTTATAAAAATACAAATAAAACAACCTCTATAGCATCTGGGATATGCGAGAGATTCGCCGGAAAAATAACGATGTTTTAATGCCGTCACAATATGAACCAACCCTGCCCAAGCAGACGACACCCCATCAAGAATGAACATAATTGCAATGCTTTTATTTCTCAAATTATAATGAGTTTAGTGTATATAAATGTGATGGAATTTTACATCATTCAAAAAGGGATATGACCCCCATTCTGAAAACTAAATTCTTTTGTTTGTAAATACACAGGATAGGGGGTAATGAACAATCAAAGAAACCACACTTTCAAATTAAAAAACCTCCGGAATGATAGCATGGACGTCATTTGTTCCCTCTTGAAACGCCGAACATGCCGCGGTGTATGCAGCTGAAAATACAATGGCGTCCTATTTTGTTTACAAGCGACAGATTCCTTCTCCATGCACGGGGTTTAGAGTGAGGCAATAGATTAAACATTTCGCCTGAGGGTATTGAATTAAGAGAAATAACTGAAGAAAAGATGACAAAACAGGCAGTGAAATTGTGTGAGATGTCATGGGACATCGTCTGCTTGTGCACATCATGTTCAACATGTGACGTCATATCTCAGCAGCGACCGGAGAGCTTTTCAGGTGCTATGTCGGGGATGTATCTAAGCGTCTTGTAATTGTTAATAATCATTACTTTGAATGTTGTCTAAGCATTGGCTTTTGATAACCTTGGCCAATCAAAGTGTCACCTTTGCAATAATGACATTAAAGTTAGTTTTTTAAATCAATGAATCTTCTCTTTAACATTGCAGCATGAGCTGAATCTAGGATTTAGTTTCAGAATCTGAGACGAAGTTACCCAATCCCTTGAAGTATTTGGCGTCACTTGTGCCTGAGAGGCGAACTGAATCACTGTAACCATCGGGTCTCTCCTCCCGGTATAACTGATTGGGGATGTGCAGGTGGACCATTACACTGGGGTACATTATATAAAAGCATATACAGTAGGCTTGCGGGTGCACCATGTGTGTGTGAGAGAGAGAGAGAGTGTTGAGGAGTCCTGAAAAGGACTCTGACTCGGTAATCTTTCTTGGGGGTGTGTAGTCCTGAAAAGGACTGTTTGTTATCTTTCTTAGCTTATAGTTCTAAGGAGAACTATAGCGCTTGGAGAGGATGAGTGGCTCGACGTTTCGAACAGGTTGACTATCGTCAGGAGCCTACTGTATATCTACATCACCATGCAAGCCGACACTTACAAGCAGCATAAATAAAAGCAGTAAATCGGAATGTATTTGAGGATGTGGTTATATTTCTTGATTTCAAATGTGCAAATGACATGATCTTGCTTATTAGATGTAGGAGAAAAAGCAACATAAAATGAAATGTTGTCAGGCCTTTTGCCAATTTGGAAATGTTTCCTGCTTGCTCAGATTACTTAAAACGTACTGAAAACAAAAGGATCTCGATCAGTTGCGGCAGCAGCAGTAGTAGCATCATCATCATCATCATCACCCACCACTACCATCTTCATCTTCATCGTCGTCACTATGATCCCCATAATCTATCACCCTCCTCATCATCATTATCAACATCACCATCATCATCATCATCTTCTTCGTCGTCGACCTCATCCTTATCATTATTATATTATCATTGTCATCACCCGTCGTTTTTTTTTCTAATTTACCTTACATCATAGCTCCTTAAGGGAGTGCCTATATGACGGGGAGGGGGCACCGGACATGGTGGAAGGAATGTGAGAGAAACAGAAGTTTACCATTTTCTTTTCATCATGTCATCGCTCTCATCTTCTTTATCTCCCTTTCAGCGCTCTGTTTTTGTTACTTTTTAACCATTTATTTGGGGCACGCGTGGAGTTCCCACTGCAACTACGCCAATGGTATTGCGTATTTCATTAAGCAAATGGGGAGATTTTCAGTCTTTGCATTGTAGACAATTTGATTTCTTATTAGATGTCTCTTTCAGATTCACATGTTGAACTCGACAAATATTACGCACACTGTTATAAAGAAAAACACGTACTTTTCAGATTGCATCATTCCTGTCGTTTTGTTACTCAATATGATAAACATGAATATTAGAATTGATAAGAGATATAACTCTCACGTCTTTCCTAAATTACCAATATGCATCTTATGGATCAAAATGCATTTAATTTACATAAAGAGTACAATTTGCAGTCACTTTCAATCTTGAGGGTTTTGTCGAATGGAAATTGTAATTTTTCCAAGAACCGCAGCGCCTAGCTAGATCCGCTTACAGTCGCCGGCTAGGTTTGACCACACTTCTATATTTTGCTTTACTATTGTTTTCATATGTTTTTTAAAGTTCGCTTGAGTTAGGTTATGATAAAAAAAAAACTACATTTATGAACTGTACATGGGTTTTGGGGCGCGTCGCATATGTCCTTTAAAAAAAAATCTCATTTTGTCTCTGTAGGAATGCTTGTTACATGGAGCTTGTTATGTCAACTTTTTTTAAAATCCCCCCTCCTGAACCAGTAAAACAAAGAATATACATTGGTCCATTTAATTACGTGATCATTGATTATCGCATATATTGCCCCCTTCTTTCTCTCTATTACTCTCTCTCTCTCTCTCTCTCTCTCTCTCTCTATAAATCTCTTCTCTATCCCCTCTGTCGGTCTGTGTGTGTGTCTCTCTCTCTCTATCTCTCTTTCTCTCTCTCTCTCTACTCCTTGGGTTGCATTGTCAGTTGTCATTACACTGTATAATATGTCGTATAATCTTTCGCTGATATGAAATAGGCCGGTAGCTACCTGTTTCGAAATAAGGGTCTTGTAGACCAAATTTTCCCAACGTTTTAGACAGTAAATGGCAATTATGGGCATGAGTCTTGACGGCCAGAAAACAAATATAAAGGTCAAAGGAAAAAAAGAAAGAAAGAAAAACCGAGACGTTGTAGATTCTAAATGGAAACCCTTCACGGTTGTGCGAAATTTGGTTAAAAAACGTTTTTGTCACATCTTTTAAAGGAAAGATCACGACGATGGGTTCGGATACAAACAACACCTTGACATCTAACCTCCCGTATGGACAGCAACATTCATTTTTTTATACCACGTTCAGAGTTTCGAGAATAAATTCGCGTCTGGTCACGGTCGCCATCGTGGGATTCAACGCACTTTTCTCCTTTTGGCCGTCATTTAAAATAGGAATAACACACAGGGGAGGGCATTATTAATGGGCTCAGCCCATCGCGTCGTGAGTGCCACGTCTTATTTCTACGCTTGCCATCAATGGAACATTTCGGCGACGTAAAGGAGCATGTGAAATGAATGTTAAATTGTTGGTGTGCGTCACGAATGACGAAAGTAAAAAGAAAGTTCCTTAGAGAGTAAGCACTCGAGAGAGGAAGAACACTTGGATTTCCAAATTTGCCCAATTATAAGCACATGGACCAACGTGACTTCAAACTAAAAAAGAAAAGAAAAGAAAGGTTATCATAATTTGTTCAAGTACCTGGGCACTTGCCAGTTGTACAAATACATCCGGTAGCTAGTATTAGCAGTCAAAGTAGTGGTAGTAGTAATCATCGTAATAGTTGTCGTCGTAGTAGTCGTAGCAGTAGTCGTAGTAGTAGTAATAGTAGTCGTATCAGTAGTCGTAGTAGTAGTATAGTAGTAGTAGAAGTATAGAAGTAGTAGTAGCAGCAGCAGTAGTATTAGTAGAAGTAGTAGTAGTAGTAGTAGCAGTAGCAGTAGCAGTAGCATTACTAGTAGTAATAGTAGTAGTAGTAGTCGTAGTAGTCGTATCACTAGTCATAGTAGTAGTAGTCGTAGTGGTAGCCGTAGCAGAAGTCATATTAGTATTAATAGTAGTAGTAGTAGTAGTAGTAGTAGTCGTCGTAATAGTAGTCATAGTAGTAGTCGTAGCAGTAGTCGTAGTAGAATTAACAGCAGAAGTAAAATTAGTTTTAGCAGTAGTAGTAGTAGTCGTCGTCGTAATAGTAGTCGTATTAGAAGTCGTAGTCGTCGTAGTAGTAGTAGTCGTCGTCGTAATTATTAGAAGTCGTATCAGAAATCGTAGTCGTAGTAGTAATAGTAGTAGTAGTAGTAGTAGTAGCCGTCGTCGTATTGACAGGTCTCACACAGAGAGTTATTTGTCAGACTGTGTACTTTAACAATTTAATCCTCAAGCCCAAATCTACATTGTCTTTACAAAACCACCTTCCCGAGGGTACCAACAAAGTACATGACCCTTGAACGAAACGTTTTTTTTTAGAAGAAAAGAGAATTTCTTCAATAAAAGAGGGTAAAATTGAACCTTTAATAGATGAGTAGATCATCCCGCCCCCCCCCCTCCCCCAAAAAAAAGAAATAAAGAAATAAATAAATAAAGAAAGAAATCCACATGCGACACTTGACGCATGTTGCCAGCCCTTATCCCCAGCTGTTTAACTAGGTTAATTACGCCATGCCATTATGTTCTAACATTAAGGATGTTTCGAGTCCTCTTTCTCATGCAATAATCTATATGTAAACAGGTCAATATAATGAATCAGCTTAAACATGTTGTTTTTAGTGTGTTTGTAGTTTATGTTCGAAGATAAATAGGCTAATTGAGAGGTTGCCATATGAATTGAGCTAAACATTGGCGTAGCCACCGTGGACCTATTCACGGGGCGGCACGGGGCGGCACGGGGCGCCTGTTATGGGCTCAAAACAGTCTCGATGGGAAATCACGAGCATATTGATTAGTTTTGTATTTGGTCGTCTTTTATTCATACAAATGTGAGTCATAATGCCCCCGTGCAACTATAACACTCCACTAAAATTCGTCTGTTAACCATCCCTTTACATCTCCCCTTCCATCAGCATTTGAATAGCATCAATGAGTTAGGTACACATTTTGAGGGTCGGTTAAACCAAGACGTTGCTTCTTGGTTAAACTATTGAAGCGGTATGACCCCGTAAAGAAAGCGTACTTGTAGTCAGAGAAAGTTATTCATGAGAGAGAGAGAGAGAGAGAGAGAGAGAGAGAGAGAGAGAGAGGGGAATAGGGCTACGGTAAGAGAGGGAGGGAGAGAGAGGGAGAGAGAGAGAGAGAGAGAGGAAGAGAGAGAAGGGGATGAAATAGAAAGAAAGAGAAATGGGACAGTTTTGTGTCATGCAAACTAGGTGTACATTTAACCACAAACAATCTGACATGCTCTTGTAAAATTGACTAAATGTTGAAATAGTTGTGATTTGAGGAAATAATACAATAACTGTAGCATTTGTACCATTTCGCTTGTTACACTCTATGGGTGTATCATTTACGAGTTTATACAATATTCAACATATCTTCATGGAGCAACACGTGCAAAAATGGTATTAGAAGGGATGAAAGGGTTTGGGAGCGTATACCCACACATTCCCTTAGGCCTTGCATCCATTAACATTATACAAATAAACAAGAAAGGACAATACTGGAAATGATAATGATTCCTGGAGGGTATTTTCTTATATGCCAAATCCGAATTGCGAGTTTGTTTGGATTTCGAAAGAGGTTCAAGGTATGGTATCTCTTACGTTTCATCGTTCCTTCTTCTAAAGGTTGCGTCCACGTTTTAATTTGACTATCGAAATATATTTTAATTTGTATTTAAAAAGTAAACAACTTGTTTTGTTTCATATAGAAACACAGTTGGGAAAATTCAAAAATGGTTGGGAGAAATTACTATTAGAGGGTGTCGCACAGTTACGCATTCAAAGAAAATCAATGATATCTTTGTGGTTCGAGAATTTGTTCAGGGTTTGTGCATGTTAGAGGGCTAGAAAAGTAAAATGAATATAATAAGTAACATTTCATACAAAAAATTGCGCATTTTTTTCATCAACCTTCAACAATGTTACCGAGTCACTTTAAAGCTCACAAAATGATAATTCTTATGAGATTCTCCATGTGGCAATTTTCCGAGGAAGAAGTCGACGTCGCACTGTCAGCGATGTTAGTTTTCTTCGTGATGAGAAGATTTCAAACGGTGCTGATTATCAGTAAATAATCAGATTGTTATAATTATGATAAAGTATAGCATCATTTACCTAACTACAATGTTCACTGCTAGATTCTTTATCAAGTTATAGTGGACCCACTTGTTTTGAAGCGCACGTGTTTTCATTGTTCACTTGAAATACTGAAATGTAGAGAATTATGTTGTCATGGCAAAAGCACACTCTTGTTATGAACGTCACCAAAACCTCTTTTCTTGCATACAGCGAGAGATCATAACTGTATGTTTACGATATAACAAAAAGTACATGCTTGCTTTAAAAACCCGAACCTTAAAAAAAAAACGCCTTTCAGAAGGGTTGGTATGGTATCACATTAATGAATCACCTCCTACTGCTCCTATGTAATCTAGAAGGGAAGAAGCCTTGGATGTGAAAACATTCATCGATCGCGCCTTGAGACTTCTGGCTGAGGCGTTAATGACTTTTCCCGGTGATCAATTATCTGTAGTTGTATGCTTTAGATTACGGAAAACACGATTTTTCTTCTTTTTTTCTTGTGAAATGCGTTCTTCAGAATAAGATGCTTCGAATGAGAGTGGTATTCGGTGCGTTTCCGTGACACAAATAATTATACTTAGCTGTATGTCATTGCATCATGGTCTACATAAATCAACATGTTGAAAACGTGAACATTTAGTGTGATGAACAGGTATATACATTTGATATATGAGATATGAATGTAAATGTGTGCTAGGCAGATAAGAGTATGTTTTTGAAGGAGGGAGAGACAAAGAAAGAATGGCAATGTTGAAGTAAATGGTATGTGTGAAGGTTAGTAGTCATATGTTTATACCTCCCCCCCCCCCCCCCAAATAAAAATGTAATAATAATTGTCCTATGCCTTTGTCCGAGTTTAACTCATGGCATTTTTATTATAAATAAATCTATTTTATTTTTGCGGCATAACTTTGATGAAAATTGAAAGTAAGATATTTATGAATATGTAAACGTATATTGTCATTTAATCCCCCAAATTCCATTATCACTACCATATGAATACGTCCTTATTCCGTAATCTACCACGACAAAAATCGCTGTTACCAGGAAATCATATCACATTGTTCCTTCCTTGTCATCGTCCAGTCCCTCTGTAATCATCTACAACCGCTGCGCCGACACCACTACCGCGGGTATGCACATCATCCTCAGACGCCTTACACATACGATAATCCGTTTGTCATCTTTATGATAGCCCATAAGTCCAGTTATATTATGAAGACGCACACCACACCTACACCCACACCACGTGCACCCGAACACGACTGCACTCACAAATACTTTCGATCATTACCACCACTGGCATCTCTACCACCACCAACATTACCACTACCACCATGCGCATACCATATCCTAACCCATGCCAAGACGCACAAGCTACGCATAATTCCCCTCTACCGCCAACATAGCCACCGCCCAAGACACACACCCAAACACGCACGCACCTTTCCCACACCCACATAATACCCCATACCAACCGACACACATTACAGTCCCATGGTTCACCCAGGTCCAGCTGCGGCAAGACTTTAGTAATGGAGTAATCAATTACCGCCTAGTCTCCTGTTGTTCCTTCTATCCCATTAGACCTGTCTCATATCCACACCTGCTACCTACATCTCTGCCCCTCTATGATCAATCAGCTCACTTGCTAATTTCAATCAATCGTAAGCCATTTGTCTTTACCCTCTACCAGCATTATCATGCCTTCAATTATTCGCTCCGTTGATTTGCGCGAAAATTATCATATCAGTCATCTGTTGTAAAGGTCGTTCTCAAAGATTTACATAATTTTGTCTTCAACCGAAATTGAGGGTAATACTGCAAATGATTCCATGTATGAAATCATTCAAAAATCGTGTCCAGGCTCCATAACATAAAATCCTTATTGTAGTATCTTTTTCCAATTGTATTTATATAATTATTATTGCAATTATGCATTTATGTCTTTTTAATGTATAATTCGATGATGTTGATGTATGTTCTCTTGTTTGTTTTTTTCTTCTTCCATCCAACCCATCACTGGACGTGCCTTTTCTTCTCTAATCCCTGCATGGGCTCAAACACGCCATCAAACAGGTGAGTTGATTATAGCATATCTATGTAAGAATTTCATAACTTGTGTGCCTATTTTTCTGACTCGTACTTCGGTTATGAAGAAACCATGCTCAATCGAAAGAAGAATATAAGACTTTCAACTTGAGATTTTATTTCAAAGAAATGTGGTTATGAAATGTCGGCATGTGTTTGCAGCAAACTTGATGTGCTGATCAGATGTTTTAAAATCGCTACGTCTAATTTTACTAAGATTTACATGATTCTGTGAAGTTTACCCCCCGGAAACTGTCCATGTACTCGCCATTATCTGATGTGAAGGTCCGGTCCTTTTGTACTTCTTGCTTCCATTTTGTTATCCTGGATAGGGAGAGGAAATTTCGATTAAATGCGTCATATTATGTTTGATCACGGCATGTGCCAAACCTTTATATTGAACGTGATAGAAGGGATATTAATATGTACAGTGCGTCCCAGAAAAAACGAAACCGAGAATTATGGATATTTTATCATAACTTAATCACAATTGTAATTAATAAATGACACATATTTGGAAAGCTTAGATCCTCTTCTTTCATTTGATGGAACTCATATGATGCATATTTCACGCGTGAGTGATTAAAGACAATTTGAAGAGAGGAAACCTAAAAGTTATTTGGCGGGCGGTATCACATTTCTAGAAAAGTTCAATTTCTGCTCTTTCATATGACACCTCAATCAGGAAAAATGAGGCGGAAATAACAAAGTTCTGTTTGTTTAAAGTAAGGCTTGCATTTCCATAATTTGATCAAACGAGTTCGTTTTCACTGGCTGCCTACCGTAGCAACGAACAGAGTTGACAAAGACTTAACTCCGTTTCGTTGACGATCAGCCATGCACAGAGAAGACGAAAGACATGTGGTTGACATGCAGAGGTGATTGGCTTACTGGTTTCCCATCTTCTCTGAGCATAAATAGAAAGGGCCTCAGACGAGAAAGCACTTTCAGAATCGATTTCACAGTCACATAGCAACCCGAGTCGAATTCAACAAATGGACATTTAGGTTAGGAGCACAAAGTAGAGTACCTGCGCGTGCTCCGTCTGTAAAAAGACTTAGAACATGATTCCCTTTCAACAACATGTTTGAGGAACGCTGCGATTCTTAAACATTTTTCGTCTCGCGAAATATCATGTTCTGATAACTATACCATGTATGATGAATCGTATGTTCGTGAGCAGATACGTGTATTGAGCAGTTCGGTAAGGTCATGACGGAGAAAAATCGATGATGGTGGAAAACAAAGTGCGTAATGTTAGCCCGCTAGATAAACTCTAGCTTTGATTTCAGTTCTGTTGATTTATTTTAATACATTCCTATATGCGCAAGTAGCGTGGGGCTGTATAACACGTGACTCCACGTAGTTTCACATAATCATCTACTGTTTTCATTTCTATTATCATAATAAAAAGAATGCCTACCCTTTTTAGCTTTGTAAAGTGAGAGATGGGCGGTGGGGGGGGGGGGGGGCAAGAGAGTGCTAGAAGGAGAAGGTAAAAGGGTTTAGTAGAGAATGATGGGTATAGGCCTAGACGAGAGAGAGAGAGAGAGAGAGAGAGGGGGGGGGGGAAATAAAACCCACGAGACTGACAGCCCAGCATTAAGAGGTCGTTCTCCCAGGTTCTATAAATTATACTACTACTAATAATGTTAATATATGAAATTTGTAAGGCGCCGATTCCACTTCAAATTAAATGCTCAAGGTGCACTTTTGAAACAAAAACTAAAAAAGAAGAAGGAGAAAACATAAATGTATCTGCATTTATAAAGAAAGGAATAGGATTACTAAAGAACATAAGGAAATGAAAGAACAATTAAATTTGTTCCGAATTAATCAGAAACGTTTTAAGACTATTTGTGAACACTTCAGCTGAGTTGCTTTTACGAAGCTCTCGAGGGAGATCATGCCACAGCGAAAGCCCTGCATAAGGAAAGGTGTTTTACCCTACTTATTGAGCTTACTTAAAGAAGAACAAGAAATCCGGAGTTTTGAGATCTGGACGGAATGTAATGATCTATCAAAGTAATATTGTAATATAGAGCATAGCCTTTATAAGCATGAAGCTATACAGTTTGACCGCCATTTCCGCTCAAATTTCCTTCGCTTCCGGTACTCAGCAGTAATATCAGCGTTGTACGATTGGTTGTCTTGGCGATTCTTAACCTTAATGGCGGCTAATGAGGATGAAGAAATTCTGCCTATACTAGAGAGTCTGAACATCAAGACAGGGGCATTTGATCTGAAAGAATATTCAAAGGCAATAAAGTCACTAGTAGAAGAGAAGAGCTTTGGGGAATATGGCATACCACCAGAGGTTCTAAAAAGATGTGACCTTGATGAAATCATTCTGAGTTTCTGCAACAACGCTCTGATCAATGAAGAAAAGCCCCACCAATGGTCTGTACTGAATATTGTACCAATACCAAAGTCTGAAGACCTGAGCCAAGGAGGAAATTATAGAGGAATCAGTCTAAGCTCCATCGTGGCCAAAACTTTCAATAGATTGATTTTGAACAGGATCAGACCTGTACTTGATAGTCACCTGAGAACCAACCAAAATGGATTCAGAGTTGGAAGGACCACAGTGGGACATATTTTGGCACTTCGCAGGCTTATAGAAGGAGTAAAAGAAAATCAACTCCCGGCTATTATCACATTTATTGACTTTCGCAAAGCCTTCGATACCATCCACAGAGGCAAGATGTTGAAGATCCTTACTGCATATGGCATACCGGAGCAACTGGTGAATGCTATTGGCAAGATGTACTTCAAGGTGACATGCTTGCACCTTACCTATTTGTAATAGTCCTCGATTATGCCTTGCGAGCAGCTATAGACGGCCATGAAGAAGAACTTGGATTCCAACTAGAAAGAAGGAGAAGTAGGAGAGTTGGTCCGGAAATCATAACAGACCTAGATTTTGCCGATGACATAGCCCTGCTATCAGAGGAATTAGAGCAAGCCCAAAAACATCGGTAGGCAAGGTCGGGCTCCAGATGAATTCAGGCAAAACCAAGTTCATGTCATTCAATCATAGGGGGATCATCACTATAAAAACAAATGATGAAATTCAGTTGGAGAATGTCCCTGATTTCAAGTACCTGGGAGCACTGATGGTGAGCACAGAAAAAGATGTGAAAGCTCGTAAGGCAGCACCGCAGCAGCATGGAGAGCGTGTATATAGCAAGATTGGAAGAATCTGGAAATCTTCTCTTCCCAGGCAGTTCAAACAACGTTTGTTTGTTGCTACAGTTGAATCTGTGCTGCTATACGGCTGCGAAGCATGGGCAGTTACAACAAAGTTAGCAAAAGAATTAGATGGTTGCTACACCAGACTTCTTAGGACAGCATCCAACGTGCACTGGAGCCAGCATATGACAAATAAGGAGCTGTACGGGAATCTACCAAAAGTATCAGAAAAGATCAGGGAAAGAAGACTATGTTTCGCAGGCCACAGCTGTAGGAACGTCAATGAACCAATATCTCAGCTCTTCCTCTGGAAACCTAAACACGGGAAGAAGAAACCTGGAAGACCTCATCTTACCTATACAGACCTACCCAAGAAGGATACGGGACTTGAACTGTCAGAGGTAAAAGCAGCCATGCTGGACAGGAATGTGTGGAAGGCCATCACAGCTCGAGTAAGCAATGAGACCGGCATGCTTTTATGACGGTTCACCTGACCGGTATTTTGACTTGTAGGTCTCTTGGGATGTCCCGTGGTTGGTTTGTGAGAGGGATTTAAAACAGGTACAGGTTGAAAGGAGTAAAACATCAAGTGATTGAAAGAGAAGGAAATAATGAGTCTGTCACACCGCCAAACTAACTCCATGCCGACCGACAATCCGGCCGACAATGGACAAAATCTTGGTCTTTTGGGATAATGTAAATTTTCATTCGCTCGATTGTCGGCCTAATGTCGGTCCCGTCAATGTGACTATAGGGTATATCACATGAGGAAGAGAATTCTCGATACAATTGGGGATTCGCTCTCTCAGTGAAGTATGAACAACCAAGGAGAAGAAAAAGTAATATTAGTGAGAAAGTGACGCTTTAAAAGCCGGTTGTTTGTAAACCTCTCACACGGTCGAGTGTCTTGTTGGTTGAAGTGAACTGTGGGCGATTTTACACGCCGGTAATATAAAGACCTCAATACACATGGGTATAAAAAGATGCTCTTCGCAAATCAATAATCTAGATAAAAGATATTACAAAATTTAGATAAATAATAATAATATTATTTCGTATATAGCGCTTAATACGTCGGGAATGTCCGCGTTTCTAAGCGCTTTACATTATTACCCCCGGTCATCGGATTCTGGCTTGCCCGAACACAATGTATGCACTTTCTCCACTCCCTGGGGAGCATTCCAACAAGAGCTACTAGGCTCGAATTGCTAAGCATACCACATTGGATCTCGAACCGCTTTGTTTTAATTGAAATGATTTGTTTTGCTTTTTTTCAGTTTAGTAGTGAAATCTTGTCACGGAAAAGGCAAGTACAGGTCGCTCAGGGTTGCTCTTCGAAAAAGGAAACACTTGACAAGTTCGAGGGCCTATTCCCGCGTGTCTTCAAGTAGGGACGTAACTCTTTTATATACGTCATATAGTCTTATGATGTAATAGATTACGCATTGACTAAGATGCTTGATGCTTTAAAGAGGTGATAATGTGTGATCGTCATCAAAATCTTGAACATCAGGTAATGAAGTTTGTAAACATTTATTCATATAAAAGTGCATTTACAAATTGAGGAATACAGTTTTTCCAAACTAAAATACCAAGTTTACTCTGTCTTACTCCGTCAACTTTAAACATATCTACTTTAACCAATGATATATTTAACAGCCTTAGAAGAACAATTAGAAGAAAAGCTAGAAATTGTGACTAAATTGAAAGATTGTGTCAATGAAACTTGAGAACCAACATTAATCGATGTAATGACTTGATGCATTTTGCAGATGATGTTTTGATCCTTTAATCGAATTCTAGGTTAAGGGGATGCTGTTGGATCATATTTTCCTTCACGTTTCCTTTGCCCTTTCCTTTTCTTTCTTTTTTTAATTAGTTTTTTCCCCATTCTATTGGCGGCCGCCGTGTCTCATGCCCATGTAGCTACCTCACTTCGAATAGAAAGTTTTTTTTTTCAAAGGGAATGCAGTAGAAAATGTTGAATTACACGTCGACACGTTCACTTGAATTTGCATTCTGCATTATGTTCACGAGCTTGTCACAATCCCGCTATAATCATGAGTAATAATAACAAAGAGGGGTGATAAACTCCATCTTAATGCTCTAGGATAGAAAGCTGAAATGGCATTTTAGAAAAAGACAAAAAGAACTTGCGATTACGGCTTGTAATCCGCAATTTATGCGTCTAATCGAAACACTCGAGGCTGATACGTAGATGGATGATTAATGTCAGGTGCTCTATAGTAGCCGCCATTTTCTCCCTATTGATTTGTGCATTGCACAACCAGCAAGGCGGTGATTATTGTTCAAATTGTCTGCATCGTTAAATCGAGCTAGTATGGTTGAGCGGATAAACATGGAAACAAAAAATATGGCTTAGTTTACATGCAGCTAATAACTCTACTCGTCATTTATGATCGTAAAATGTTGCGGAAATGTTTTAGATATATCAACTGTGAAGTCACATTTTTGTCATAAAATAGACACAGAATAGAAACAAACTATAAGATGTGTTCTTACTCTAAGCAATATCATATTTTACGAGAAATGTTATTCGTTCACTTATTTTATTTTATTTCATTTATCTTTATTCATTTATCCCTTTATTTTAACCATAAATATATAAACATATATATATATATATATATACATGTATGTAATAGGCCTATATATGTTTAATTATGTATGTGTGTGTTTGTCTATGTATTTATTTTTTGTTTCCCAATACATTTTGTCGCTATATGGAATCGCTCTGGCAATTCAGAAAAAAAAGTAAACACCAAATGCCGTGAAATATGTTGGTATTACATTTTGAAATGTTTGCAAAACTACGATTTTGGAATATTTCACAGGACTCTCAGCTAATTTCCTCTCTGCCGCTCTCCGCCGTTACCTTGTTTTATCAATTGGAATATCTTCATACTTTTAAGACGCCTTTAACGGGTTATCCTCCGGAATAGCTTCAGGATAAGCTTAATAACAGTAGCTAAAACATACCCCCATCTTTCACCATTAGAATACAAATAAAAATATCCATCTCTCTTCAAATGCTAATATTACTGCTCTCTGCATCCTCCTGAGAGAATACTTCATCCATTCGAGAGGAGGAAGATGTTTTCGGAGAGGAAAATGGTGATGAGGGATGGGGTTAGAGTCATGGGTCATTATAACATCATCGAATGTCGTTTTACACTGTCTTGATCAGACGACGGCTAGTGTACTTTCGCGAACAATTTTTAAGTGAAAAACACGCGGGAAATTAATAACGCGCACATGCCGTTGAGTTAAAGTGAAATTACAGCATAGACACGATGGTAGCCATGGAAACAGCGCAAAATATGTCCCTTGTCATTCATTGTGTTCTACAGTCTACTCTCGAAAGACATAATTGCAGACAATGCTACTTCGCTTACGTGTGATGTCATGGATTTTGATTATTATCTTCTCTTTCTAATGCTTTTGATGGAGAAAACTCTCTTGATTCAACATCAGACTCTTTTTCTCGATACATCGGGTCTTGTGTTGGTGGTTGTTAAAGGTAATTGTAGACATTACCAACTTGTATATGCAACAATGGGACGTATAATCAGATTGGAACAGGTTCTTGTCCTTCAAACAATAAGCTAAAGTGAATCTACCAGGTACCAGCTATAGTATATTGTGTGTTTGTTCACTAGTCTGTCGAATGTTTTCATTACAATCCCCTTATACCTCATTTGTATTTTTGTTCTGTATGTTAGTATTCGAATATACAACATTAAACATGATACTAACATTGATTACACAAATATCTAGACATGATAGAGGGGCTGTCTGATGGCTTAGTGGTAGAGAAGTAGTCTCTGATTAAAGCCGGAGCTCCCGGGTTCGAAAACATGTCGATGTGCTAGTGCCCTTTGGTCTGGATTATTTATCCTCGCTGTCCAAGCCCCTCGGATAGGACTTATAGACCGACGTTTACTGGTAGTTTACTGGTATCGGCAAGAATACGTTTCGCCTCCAATCAGTCAAATCACCACCTTCAAGTTTCGCAGCAGCATTTTACCATGTCATTCATTTAAAAAACATTGCCCAGTGACGTATACCAAACATTTTTTTTGTGTGTAACACATTAATGTAAACAGCGAAATAATCAAATTTGTTGATGACATCAGGTGGGGTTGTACGTCCGCAATGAATCGTGGATCTTGTGGCTAACGTTCTAAAGGTATACCGTAGTAATTACGTTGTGTGGTTTAGTAGTAACAACGTTAAATGTACGGGAAATGGCTTCGATTTGTTTATTTTATTTCATTTACCTTGTTGTACTACATATACATTACGATTATTACTGTATTTAGGCATTTCCTTGGAAAAACTCTCTTAGATAACCACAATGTGTTCTGAATTTCTTGTCCTTGACGTATGAATTTCCCATTTATATAATTATGTTATACTCTTTATTTAAACAGAGTAGTTTAAGCAGATAATCGCTAAGTTTGCAGGCTGCAGCGATATAACCAATTGGCCACTATGAATCACTGTCTTTCGTAAAAGTATAGACATAATTATGAAGAGGATTGAAAAGGGATGGGGAAAGAGCATAACAGCAACAAAATCAACAATCTATCGAATTGAATGATATCTCGTACGAATGCACCATTATGAATAAATGCTGTTCCGAAATAAAGAGATAGTCTTCTGTCAAATCCTTTAAAGAAACCAAGTTATAAGTAGGTATACTCCTTGCTTGATATGCTTCATAGTGTGAACATGAATGCTTTTAGGAATGTAAAATTAAGCTGGGCTTGAGGGATGAACGTAGGGGCTTTAAACATTTTATCAAGGGCATGATCCTCTGGCTAAGGGGGATTAATTAGGCATCCGTAGCCAGTATGTATCTATATGAAAGCGTTTGGTTTTCTAGTTAGATGTAGATTAATAACAGGTCCCAAAATGTATACTGTATGTTTATGCACACATAATACTTGACATCGGTTTTTGAATTTATCATCAACTTAAAGAAAAAATGTGACAATAAATGTGAAATTAAATATTAAACCTATTAAAAAGTACATCATATTTTAGCAAAGAATGGTCCATTATGCAGATTACATTTTCCTTTATTTTTTGTTTTATTTTGTTTTTTGGTTAAATCTTATACTACTATTCTTCTTCTTCGGTGTGCTTAACAAACTGCACTTTTACTTCGATACTATAAAATATCAATAGACCTTGTATACTTCACATAAACATCATAAAACAGTTATTTGATACCGAAAGATGGGTAGTGAAAAAAATAGGCGTTATGCAAGTGTATCGATTTCCGAATTGTTTTTGATAAAAATTAACGAGGTTAGATAAGAGTTTGTCGTTGGTGTATCTGTAACAGTCTGAACTGATGCATATAATTGCAGCATTTTGTAATCGTTAAATATCATTTTTACAATATAACTCCCACATACTGTATGTACGATCATGGTCAAACTCGGTAGTACTTTTGATTAATCAGTTGTAAGTAAGAACTGGATTATACTTGCAGGTACTGTTTTCACGAAACAGAATGTCAGAATAGACGTGACAACTGATTAATGAAAACGAAGTAGAACAAAACATGAGATTCTTCAATCGTAAACATGTTATTTCGAGAAGAAAAAAAAATCCATTCAAGGTATTTTTGATAAAGTTCTCATGAAAGTTCAACTCGTAACTTATGCAGGATACATCTTTAAAGTTGGTCTATCATTACATTACATTACACTTCACCTTCACGAAAAAGGAGATACATAAAGTTCATAAATGAACCATTCTTGTTGTTCAGTTTCCTCAGATTTATAGGATTACGTAATTGTTTTTTATCAAAGTAATATCATTAAAAATATCGAGTCACACCTCCCAGATGCAGAGAAATAATTAACAATGACAAAAAGGATATGTAACAGAATTGATCTGTTTTTTCTCTCTGTATCCCTCCCTTTTCTTCTTCTTTTTCTTTCTTTTTTTCCTCCTCGTCCGATCGCATTTCGGCGGTCTCCGTCACTATTAGCCCACAAGCTTTCTGCGGCCACTTCAATCAGACGGTAACATCTCATAAATTTTCATCAAACTTTTTTTTCCCGCGCGAAAGGTAGGAACCTCTGAGGGCCTATAGTGTTACCTTTCGCAAGTCATTTAAACTAGGCACTAAGCCTCGACCAAGACGGATGGCTAGGTGTCATCTGGATTGTCATATATGTATTTTCTGTGCTAGTGTTCGGTATTATTTCGAGGGTACCCGCATCAATAGTAGATCATCGTAGTATATATTTTGAGGAGAAGTATTCTTTCGATCACATACCATTTAATATTGCGATGAGGCTTTGTCGGTCGTGTTACCAATAAAGGAACCACTTTTTGCGAGAAAATGAATAATTAGCACGTTTGAAGAAAAACAAATACCACTGTGTTTTTTTGGGGGGGGGGAGGGGGGTAATAGTTTACTGCTTTTGTTTAAAAAGTGTGCAGAGCGACTACATGTTTTTCGTTTTGTTTGTGCATTCATTTTAAATGCTTAGGCAGTTAGGGAAGAAGGAATTTAGTACATTCGCCTTTTTCTTTTTTCAATTATTTTATTTGTTGCGTTAGGATACTTAATTGCATAACTGTGATGGCGGGTCCAAAATTTCCGGGCCGAGGACACAAGCCCCTAAATTCTCTGACCCCCCCCCCCCCTCACCCCAACAAGTGTTTAACGCGGAATATATGATTATTATTCTTTTTTTATATTGCCCATGAATTGTACGGAGGCATAATAAGTAGGCCTAGGTATTATTATTTGTTATTTAATATGTGTATATAATGTATATATGCTAGATTTACTTTTTCCGGGGGCACTTTCCCCTGACATCTTCTGCAAGCGTAGTTTTATTTTCTTACGCAAAATATTATCATAATCATTAAAACTATTGGCGTTAAAGTCAGTTCATAAGTTAAATTTCCACGAATAAATATTTACAAAACAGCACATACACATACGCCTGAATGGATCGCAACCACATAGTTCCGCAACCACATAGTTCCGCAATATCCAAACACGAGTCTCTAATCGGTCAGTCCATGATACCAGAAAGCGCTTCTCATTGCTGCTAGCATTCGTTTTGAGGTGAACCGCCATCGTGTTTGATTTACCGTGGTGCGACCTCGTTTTCGATGACGCTGGCGTGTACGAGGTTACTCTCGGCTCGAGTTACTCCGACATCGTCAGAGCCGTGTGATAATGTTACCGAAACGGCGCTAAAACGCTGAGGAGCGGAGGATAAAATCCATGGCTGGAGGAAAATCTGTTTAGACGAGGTAAATCCCCAACTCGTATTGGGTTTTTATCCCGGTGCGTTTCAATTATGTTGTGTAATTTAGAATGTGAGAAAGACTAACTCTAAATCCGTTCAATCTCAAACGTCCTCCTACTCATTGTAATATGCTTGTTATGATGTAGACACCTGGGCATAGTCAGACAGGTGTTTTAAAAAAGGGGTGCATTGTAGTAGCATTAGTTGGGTAACATTTATTCATACATATTTCGTATTATATTCCGGCATATATTTTTCTTGATACATATCTTATAATATATGATGATGTCAGTTTCACTTTTAATGGAAAAGATGATTTGAGCCGTTTTGATATGATTTAACTTGATTTTAGTTTACGCGACAAGCTTTTAAACCAAGGGAAATATGTGAAGCATTTAGAACTTTGACAGGACATCCATGAAAGTTGAAAGGTGACAATTAGCTCATTTTCATTCGGGAAATAAACCATAATGATAACCCCAAATTTCAATCCCAATATCTTTCTGCAATAACTATCCCTATCGAGATAATGGTTCTAAATCCCGTCGCATTAAGACATGAACCATCTGTAATTACACGTATCAACAACCATGCATGCAGCGCAAATTGAAATCCAGGGCAACGATGGGCTGCAAAAACAAAATATTGACAAATCCGCCACGTCCTCTGCGGACGTATTTCTCGAAGGCATCAACGCGATATTGGGGATGGCGAGAGAAAATTGGCTTGTTTTTTTGCTGACACGATTTGTTAAGTGATGTTAAAGAAGACGTGATTAAACTACGATTTATAATGAGTTAGTGTATAAATCATGTCGCAAACTGGTTGCTTTTGACACTTTATAAAGAGAGAACGAGTATATACTGAATCCAATGACCGGGGTAATAGTATATTTGTAAAGCGCTTAGAGACATTTGTATTAAGCGCTATATAAAAATTAAATATTATTATTATTAAAGTAATTTTTAAAGCAAAGAACAAATCAACATCAATCTATTTTCGGAAAAGTAAGTGTGGAATAAGAATATAAGAGAAAGGTATTCCTTAATTATCTTTTATACTGTAAGATGTAATTATGCATGCTTTAAGAAGTTGTACCGATGTCATGGTAACATTATCATCCCATTTACAACAGCTGCAAATACTAATACGGAATTTTTATTGCCTGGACTTCAACATTCCCCATGGATGAGGCTTCAGATAATATCCCCCCCCCCCCATCATCTGTATCTATTCCTCACCTTGCAAACATTGTCTATGTTCTATAGCCTCAAGTAAAATGTGTTCGAATGTGATTGCTTTCTCGAATTAGTCATGCCCCTGCTTGAGGGGGGTTCGATGTCTCATGCTGCAAGCAGGCGCGTACGCAGGATTTTTTCAAGGGGGGGGTTTTAACATTTATAAATCGGTCCGAAAATTTCGCAACGACTCAGCCAGCCGCTGAATAAGCGGGGGGGGGGGGGGGGGGGGGGGGGGGGGGGGGGGGGGGGGGGGGGGGGGGGTAAGAGGACACTTTTTTTTTTTTTTTGGTCTCGAAATTTGGAAATTTGACATTTTGCTCCGTTGGGGGGGGGTAAGGTCACCTTTTTAGGTCGGCCATGGGAATAATTTTTTTTTTTTTTTTTTTTTTTAATAATTAAAAAAAAAAAAAAAAAAAAAAAAAAAAATCCAAAAGGGGGGGGGGGGTTTTAGGTTTTTTTAGGGGGTTTACACACAAAAATTTTCCAAAGGGGGGGGTTTAACCCCAAACCCCCCCCCCCCCCCCCCCCCTGCGTACGCGCCTGGCTGCAAGTGTAAATATTGTAAAAGGCTTAACACTAGTCGTTAGCTGGTTGGAGAGGAGAAAGTACGTGATTAAACACTAAAATTACCTGCAGAAAAAAAAAGTTTTACATTTTTATTGATCCATTTAATCATACTTTGTTTGAACAAAGACAAAAATGTTAATAATGTGTCAATGAATTATGAAGTTTGATCCTTGGCTTTTCATGTTGAATCTGATTTAATATACTGATTTACTGGACGCCAAGTGATTTTTTTCTCCTATTTATCTTCTTTCGAGGGACTTTATTTGTTCATATCATAAAATAACTATTTACAACAGTGTTTAAATACAAAATTCATGCAATTGTATCATATTATACATAATACAAAACATGAAACTAATGTGACACAATCACTAACTAAGATAATGAAAACATTTGTGTAACTTCGTTTGTATCGAATTTCTTTTGATTACATTTCATATCGAGATATGTGCGAATTTCTACCTTTAATTCCTTTATCAAATATACAGCATGCATATCCTGTGCTTTTCACTTCCAAAACTCTAATATAGTTTCTATAGATAATAAACTGAGCAAAGTTAAAAATAAGATTGACAAGATTCATTTCTCTTCTCTCTATTTCATGATCTATTAAAAGAATTTTTTCGTTCAAAAAGATTTTAAATTTAAACAAAGTATCGATTAATTTGGATACAATCTTCCAAACAAGCGAAACCTTCTTGCCATCCAGGAGAAGGTGGTTAGTTGTATCTGGACGCCAAGTGATAACAACCTCTCTCTTCATGTATTAACATAACCGAGTTTCCATTTTCATTTCATTACTGGAGTAACTTTGTTTATAGCTTTTAACAGAATGTCAGTACTTTATCCTGGGAAAAGGGTTGATACTGGTGCAGATATGCCAGTGGACTACATTTAGCCAAGTTTATTGTAGTCCGCCACTGTTCCTGTTATGCAAGTATACTCGATATTTTGTTTTCTTCAATAAAACATAAACACCATGGCCATTGATTCCCGATATGTTATTACTATTATTTATTACTATTATTATTATTTATTCAACCATTCATTAAAAAAAATAAACAATACAATACAGCATGACAAGAGACAAGTACATAATAATATTGAATCAGTCAATTAATCCCTTCAAAAAAAATTGAAGCAGTTTCTTTATCTCAAATATGTATAGTTACTTATCTTATGTTTATATTTGTGTTATACGTTTTTGTTTTTTTTAATTTTTTTAATTTAATGTTTTTTTTTGCTTTACATTATGCTATGAATGCTTTGGGAACTATGCGTGTACAAGGCCTAAGGGATTTATTTATGTAGTTCCCCATTTCATTTCTAAATTTGTTTATGAATAATTTTGTATCTTTTGTATCAATGTAATTTTTAATCGAGAATGAAATAAATGCGAATTCAATTCAATTCAATAATAAGAATGAACAAACACATGCAAAGAGATAAGGGACCAGCAAGCAGGGTGCACAAAAGTGAATATGTGAAAGTGAATATGTATAAGTACTGACAGTCTTTGAGTAGATGGTGTTATGATTTGTGTCTGGGTGTAATCCGTACCCTGCTGTGGCATGTAATTATCATATGTCTTTCTTTATTAATAGAAGATCAGAATCATGGCTGAATGAACATTGGTATCTGAGCCCTGCTGGTAATATGACGTAGAATGGACATACATAACGCCCTGCAAAGCTTGGAATTAATTTGACGAGTATGTGACAAATGTTTCATGACAGCAGCCATCCAGGAAAAAACGAAATGAAATGAAATGGAACAAGTTTAAAGTTTTCTTTTGATTGTACTAGTTTCTTAAATCTGTTATGTTATTCATGGAGTAAATTCCTTTCAACCAGTGGCGAGTGGCGTATCAAGATTTCTCTTTCGCATGGGAGGGGGGGGGGGGCACAAATCTGAAAATGTTTGACAAGAAGAAAAAAAAGGTTATCAATTTTTTTCAGGTCAGCCTCTTTTTCAGCCTCTTTGGTTCTGAAATGGTTGTCGGGGCAATTAGGGGCACATTTTTTAATCATCTCTTTGGATTTTGGAACACTAGACGAATGATAGGACGATTGTTCCTTGTGGAATTTAAAACATGAATGAGAAGAGGTTCATGACTGAAAAGAAAAACGATATGTAATGAGGACTTTGCAGACATGGCAACGTTTGAGAAGGTGACACTTTGAGTGGGACTGGGGTGGTATCGGCGTTTTCAAGTATAGTTAGGTCATTTACAAAACAGAATGACTCAAGAAATGTGTAAGCTTGAAGTGGGCAGACACGCATTTTGAAGGGGGTATACTAGAACGAATGCGAATGATTCATCAGCTTTAATCACACTCAGCCGATATGTAACAAAATGCAGCCGTCACATATTGCGACATGATATCTAATAGATTCACTGTTTGTGCTGAGTCACTGACGCGCGCGCGCGCAAGTTTCACGCATCAACACAACCAAAGGCAGTGTCTAGCCGTCGTGCCTCTACTCAAGTGTCAATTAAAACGCATTCCGAATAAGACCAAGGCGCTTAGAGTAATGAAATCTTTAATACGTGTTGACACCATGGACTGCGTGTGGCGCCCCGGTGCTGATATGATTGCATGGCGGGTCCACTCCCCACGACTAATCACGTGGTGTTGTAATAAGTTACGCGCGCTGTACGGAAAGGCGCCACGCTTTTGTGTGTACACATGAATGATTAGGTTAAGGTTTTTATGGCGCTATGAAACAATATTTTTCATGTCTTCAGATTTATTTTTCAATCGTTAAATTTAACTCCCACTTACATTTACATCTCTCTTTTTCATTTTGTCCTATTTTCTCTCCTCCTGAATTATATCAACTAGATCCCTTTAGCAATTCATAAGTGTTTTGCTAAATAATTTTTTAAGTGGATATCTCTAGGAAAAACTTGTTCAGAGGGTGTTTAGCAAAGACTAATCGGATCGACTTTAAGTTAGACTGGTAGGCATTCATGCCACTGGTTGCTCTTACCATTATGATCTTTAGATAATATTTTTTCCTTCCATAATGAATTACAAAAAATGTCAATTCTGTAGATTTGTGACTATGATTTGTACTTTCCTGAAGAGACCAATGCCAGTAGATTGTGATTTTAAAAAAAACAGTGACCCAAACGGCCTGCCATAGTTAAGTCCAACTTAAAGTCATGCTTAGTCTTTTTGAAATACCCCCAGGTCTAAAATAAACACTTGAAGAATTTACTTCGTAGAATAAAGAAAATATTGAATTTAAATATGTGATATTTGCGAAACATCATTTGATATGGTGGATGTTTATTTAGTTGTCCTGTTGGGATTCAAAGACAAATTTTAACGTAAACCATTTATCAACTACACTATACATGTAGTTAGAGAGTCTAAATTTAGTATAATCCTATACATGTACGTATTCGGGTATTTCTAACGTAATGGTAGTATTTAGAAACAGAATCTATAATGGACCCTATTTCATTATTTCACGTTTCATTAGAATCAATTCTAGAAGTCCATCCATTTAGTAACTGTATCCATAATTTGAACACGGGGGTAAAAATTGGGTTGGGCGTGCCGAGAGCGTAAAGTGGATTCTAAAATTTCTCAATCGATGTGAGACGGTAACTTGAGAAAATTGATACTGAACGAGGGTAAGTAATGTTATTGCCTATTTGACATTTCACACGATTTTATTAACTGAAAGAAAAGAGAGTAAAGGAGCGAGAGAACAATCCGAATAAGAATAGAGAAAAGTAATGGGGTGGGATAAAAAGAAAGATAGAAAGAGGGGGAGAATAAGTTTGAGAGACGGAGAGGTACATGTATGCGTTTTTTTTATTACCTGTCAAGCTGTCAATCACATTTCGATCATTACTCAAAGCGATTCCCCTGGAGTGATTAGATAAAGAAAGAGAGGCAGAGAGGGAGAGACAAACATACAGACAGACCAAGTGAGCAGGCAGACCAAGTGACAAATGAGTAGAGTCAGGGGCATTGTGAGATACAGAAGGCACAGAGAGAGAGAGAGAGAGAGAGGAAACAAATGAGACGCAGGGGAGAGGCTTCAGATAGAGTGATAGGAGTAGAAACAGTGAGAGAAGCTTAGGGAGAGAGAGAAAAAGACAGAGAGAGACAGAGAGACGGAACGGGATTACTAGGCTAGAAAAAAGGGGGATTGAGAATGAGAGATTTAGATGGAGTTGAGAGGGAGAGAGAGAGAGAGAGAGAGAGAGGGGGGGGGGGGTAAATAGAAGAGGTGTGCGCGAATGATGCGATGAAAAAGTGTGTCAATTGAAAAACTTGAGAAGAAACTAGTATGGAACGCATTCACAAATGAACTATATACATGTAACAATCCCACACGTCGTTTTCTAATGAACCACTCTTCGGTTTGGGTAAATTGGATAATGAAGGGTAAGTGCTCCTTAATTAGGCATACCCTTGAAATTTTGTTTCAATATAAATAGAAGTAGCAGTTGAATAACGCTAATGGACAGACGGTGGTGGAATAATAGGTCACATTTAATAGAAACATTTTACCGGTAACCGTGGTAACCATGTTCGCTTTGTCGGTCACTATTCCTAAGTTATTTTCATGGTTATGGCGGATATAATGGGGGCGCAGGTTTGTACTCGCTGGTTCCTCTGATAATGCTTACATCGCCTGTTCATTCTCGATGGGAATGTTTTAAGTTCTGGTAAAGGTTAAGATATTATGTGACCTTTTTTTTTCTAAAACAGTTTTAAAGGATATTATATTAGAAAATAATTCCACCAATGAGTGCTCTTCAAATCTCTTGAAATTCAAATTTTGACGAAAAATAATAATAATATAATGTAAGATTGTAAGGCGTGAAATCCATTATAAATCAAAATAATGCTTAAGATACACTAGCGCAGTCGAGTTGTTATTTTTTTTATACAAAATATCTTTCTTTCACCGTGAAATTCCATTGACCCGATCTCGACTTCATACTTAAAAGGGATAGTTGAGTTCTGTTGCAGAGGGCGCTACACAAAATACTTTTTTTGTGAGATAATGAAAAACTGAGTGTCAAATTTGAAAGAACATAATATCTAAATGACAAAACCATCTCTGTTTGATCAAAATCGGTTCAGAAATGTCTGAAATATAACGATTTCTAATACTTATGTATACCACCACAATTTTTTTTAAAGTGGAGCTGAATTGGTGTGCTCGTATTGGCTAAACTTCACACATTTTGGGGACTAAAATTACCTTCATAGCAATTTTAGGTTCTAAAAGGGCACTAGAAATGTCATAGATAAGAATAGGAGAAATAACCATGCACTTTGAAGGCATTTGCGGTCTGAAAACAGAACTCAACTATCCCTTTAACTTATCATGCCTATTTAGAATAGGCTTGCTTTTTGATTCCGGGATGATTCTCCTCTCTTTTAGCTGTCATTAATGTTCATATTTTCCTTGTTTTGGCATTTTCGTCTTATCATCGACATAAAAATACTTTGATTTGTTTACAAATGAAGAATCATTGGTCGTACTCAGCAGTTAATTTATTGTTGCGACCTTTACGACCTAGTTACGATCTTCCGAAAATCATAGGCTTCATTCAAATTTATGATGCTGTAGAAACGTCGCCAGCATGTTAATAAAGTTAAAGCATCCTTGAAGCATTCAAAGAGGAAAGTGGATGTATACCGGAACACTCTCTGTCTATCTGAATTATTCTCAACCATAATTTCTTATCTCTATTTGTCGATATATTCGTCTCTGAATGTCAAACATGTTTACATCTATGGCTGAGGAACATACACCAGACTTATTGACCGGTAATCATCGCTCTGCTGTAAGAGGGGTCTGCCATGCATGTTCCGTGGGCCTCCTAAATCAATTCTATCTCGGAGCCGTTTCATGTCCAACCATAAAATGTCTCAGATTTGCATTTTGATGCGATTGTCCCCTTATTTTTAGATAAAGATGACTTTTCAAAAGTGTGATGTCTTTCAAAATAGCAACTCTTCCATCCTTATGTGTAAAGCTCTGTAAAGTGTATGTTAGATTCATGTACTGCATAGGTTCGACTGTCCTTTCTTGGCGTAGACTATACGTTTAGAATTAATTTTGTCCTGTAATGGGGTTTGCCTTTTGTATGAGTGTATGTGTTTTATGATTCTTCTCTTATTCTGTAAGTTAATAATGATAATAATAATAATAATAATAATAATGATGATGATGATGATGATGATGATGATGATGATAATAATAATAATTATAATAATAATAATAATAATAATAATAATAATAATAATAATAATAATAATAATAATAATAATAATAATAATAATAATAATAATAATAATAATACTAATACTAATACTAATACTACTACTACTACTACTACTAATAATAATAATAGCCTAATAGTCCACTCCAAATTCTATTAAACCAAAACGGAAATTCTTTTTGCCCAATTGATCGAGCAGCGCCAGATCGCTGTAAGCGCTATGGTACTTTATTTTAGTTCTCCTAAATATTCGATATTATTATTGTTCTTATAATATAATAAAGTCTGGTTCAGATATCCTACGTGTAAATGAATGGCAACTGAGCGCAACAAAATGACTTGCGCGCATTCACTGAGCCCTGTGTTATAAGATACATACACAAATGCCGCTAGTTTGCCACATCATATCCTAACCAGCCTTTATTGTGTTATTTGATAGTTTTAAGTAGATGTTTTATTGGAATGATTTTAAGCCATCTATTTTATTGATAACATGCTTAATTTGCCTGTAGCTATTTCTGATATAGAACGATTTAGGCCTCGTTCAAATACGACGCGGCAAAACCTAGGCTGCATTTGTTTGGTTTTTGTTATGACGTAAAGTGTAATTCGCTTCATGTTTCTGTATCTCATAAGACTTGGCCCAATTACCACGCGCCTTCTTTGCTCTTTCTGTCCCCACCCCTTCCCCGTCCCCGAACTCCCAAAACTATTAATCCAAAGAAAATAAGAACTTCTTAATCATAGCCCTAAATCATAGCTTATCTATCGAGAAATGTCATCGAACAAAGCTTATTTCTGTAAAATAAAACTCGCCCCGGTGCCCGCCAATGTATAACAGTATACCTTTAATAAATGAACGTCATTCGACCACAAAGGGAATCATTGAATGGAGAAAAATATGGGAAGTAATTCTTAAGTGGTTTCAATTACACTGAATGTCAGTGTGTGAGAATATTTGTCTGTCATTTCTGATATTCTTCTATCGTTTACCCAGCATCACTGTTTGCCTCATCTTTCTCTATCTCAACAGCGACTGACTTAGCCATTGGGAAAGCGGGGTTTATAGGGACATGTGCCCCTATAAAAAGCCCCACACCATCTAATAAAATGAGAGAGAGAGAGAGAGAGAGAGAGAACGGCAGAAATGGAGATAAAAGAGAAAGGGATATCAACACCTCCCACCCCCATTCAATGTCTTCGTAGTGTATGGCTCTATGACAAAGTGCCCCTTCACCCCTTTAAATGCCGGACCCAGGCTACACCCATGAACATGGTAGATTCTCTACAATCGATCGGTGCAATGGGTTTGTCGGGCAGTCCATACTCGGGGCATTTTCATCCCAAGAATTGTCGCACAAACCAAAACGTGTTGTACGCTTGGTTCAACCGTGCCCGGACAAAAACGTCTCGATGTTTGCTTCGAATCAATAGTGGGAGCAATGTTAAATCTTCTTCCTTCGCCTTTTTTCTCTCAAACTGACTCCCTCATTTTCCTTCTCCTCCTCCTCCCTCCTCTTCCTATATACAAATCGATGGCTCTGGTAAATTTGCTCGGCGTAATATGAAATTAAATTGAACGTCCATTATTATACCGTTGTGGCTACTGCGTCGTGTGGTTGCTTATTTGCCGTTGTATTTTGGGGGTTCAGGAATTGAGTAATTCATGCTGGTGTGCCAGAACAGGGTATAGGATTTGTTCAAGAAAGTGATGTTTACTCCTTCTCCCATGTAGAATTCACGATGGCTTGACGACCTGCTTTGCCTGAGGAAAAATATTCTGTTTTTCCTATCCTGTTTTTACACGCTCAGCAAATCCCTGGATCTCTCCTATCAGTAAGCTTCAGGGTTCCTGAAAGACAAAGATTCTTCATCGGCTCTCAGCCATATGTTCTTTAAATTCAAAAGTAAAGCATGCCTGCTCGCCACTGAGCCTTTTTCTCTTTAAAAAAAATTGTTGTTGAATATGTGTAAAATATTCACATCATCTGTCATCGATCTGGAATAGTCGCCAGTGGCCATCCTTTGTTGGTTCCTTTTAAATGTAGCCAAACCAAACACTTGAATTTTACGCCCTTCAAAGAATACAATGCATGACTTGTATTAGGTAATAGGTCTTAAAAAGTTGTCATTTTGTTCTGATATCACTAGAAATTGACGCTTTGTTTTTCTCTGAAGACTTACCTCTGAAGAATAATGCGTCAACATAAGAAGAAAATATATATAGTCAGCAAATTGTACCAACGAAAGTATTCATCAGTGAATTAAAGCGAAATATATCGACATTTTAATGGTTATTTTAATGGATTGTCATTTCTTTTTCAAAAGTGAAATATCTATGACTCTATACAATGTATAGAGTCATTACTTTTACATGTCATGTAAAAGTAATTCGACACTTTTCCACCTTTTTTGGATTTGTTTATCCCTAGCATGTACGTTACTTGTTATCGGGCTCTTCAATGTAAGGATACCCTGAAACTTGAAGAAAAAAAACATCTTTATGTAAATTCTAAACAGCCTATAATAATTATGAAATGTTAGCATAAGGAAAATAACGGTTAGTGCATGTGCCGCATAAAGGTTGGGGCTTCCCCTTAAAAACAAACGGAATAAAACACACCATAGTTTGACGGCGGACTTAGAGCCTGTCCCGATACGACATTCGATTCGATCAAATGAAATTTGCACTTTTTCGCTGAGTGCTTCTAGAATGTACATTATCGAATGTCTACGAATGAGTCACAGTTTCCGACCGAATTAAGCCGGAATGCACCCGACCCAACCCCTTTACTCCTCGTCCCCTTTGCATCCCGAAGGAGATGTTGGAAGGGAGCGAAATGGAATAAGACACTCCAGTAAATGCCTATTATGGTGGCTTTTAGACCCCAAAAATGTTTAATGATAAAAGCACGGCTGCAACCCTTCTGTATCAAATTCCCCTATCTGGGCAAGTGCGCTAGCATTGCTTCGTGTAGCGTCGTTCGAGGGAATACAACGTATCATTTAGAAGCTGGTCGATGAAGTAACGCTATACAGCAAATAACACTAGTATGTTCAGTTTTGTCTTTTGTATTAAACAAATTTCATTTTAAATTAGATTATGGTATACTGTATTGTACTCATGTGGTAATCTAATTTTCAGGAAATAATAAACATCGTTCTTGTGTAGCGCTTATCAGTTATTAACAATGTCGCTTCACTCCAATTTCGTGGGTCAATTCAATTTCATTACACTTTGCAATAAAATAAAAACGAGTCAAAACATCAACTTAAACAAGACATTCACAATGCAATAAAATGTAATTAAAGAATGTATAAACTATTTGCATAATACATTGCAGAAGTTTGTAGCAGCCAAGAATGAGAAACCCTTGTAAGAGGCCGACCCCTGTCTCTCTGCATTTCCTAATAGCTTTGAAATATTCAAGAAATAGCTTTGAAATATTTAAGAAATAGCTTTTTCCTACGAACTCCTGGTACCTATTTACTTCACCTAGGTTGGGAGTTCCAAACGACAAAATATGTTTTTACTTTAACAGGGATTCGAACCCGTACTTTACCTGCGCCCTACAGGTTAATGATGTTTATGTCGTGTTTTATACCTGCTAGAAAGTAAATTAATACCGTTGAGCACCAGGCATCAATCACATGCGCTAATACCTACGCCAATTAAGCAAAACTGTTATTATAACCTCATGCACAAGTAATTACAATGCGATATTTTAATCTTTTCATTCTGCATTCACTTTCCGTACGATGTCACCTACCCTAGCTCACGCGACGCATCAGAGACAGCGCCGATCGCTGACGCAATTCTACGTCAGACATTGTGACGTCTCGCGTGCAATGAGCATAAGAAAAAGAAAAAGCCTGTTAGCCCATGGATTCTATGTTGTCCCAAAATGGCCTATCATGCCGTAAACAAGTTGATCATATTGCATGCTAAATGCTTTTCCACACCTCTCTATAACATGTAAAGAACACTGAAAATTGATTAAGTATATAGCACTACATTAGATTGATGCTTCCCATCGACAATTCCAAGGAAACTGAGTTAAAAATAGAAATTTATTGTGATTTTGTATAGAACTGTCTAGGTTCCTCATGAATACATTTATATGATGTCATGGGATGTATAATTTATCGATATATGGTGAAACCTCAAACTGCAGAGGGATTCTCCTAACTAATAACAAGGTCGTGAGTAAACAGTACTATGGTTCTTTGCGTAGTAACTTAATATTTTAACCTTTCAATGTCGTATGCAGTTCAAAACCAGTTGTACCGGAGTGTTTGGCTCAGTCAGTAGAGCGTCCGCCACACAACCGGGGGGTCGTGGGTTCGAACCCCGGCCGCGTCATACCAAAAGACGTTAAAAGATGGGAGTTGTTGCTACCTTGTTTGGCGTTCAACAATAAGGGATAGAGCAACGTCGATCTGACGCTGCTCAGTGGCTGCCGGGCTCACGATCAATTGGGCAAAAAGAATTTCCGTTTCGGTTTAATAAAATTTGGAGTGGACTATTAGGCTATTATTATTATTAAAACGCCCCAATTTTGATATTGTGTCTACAATTTTTAAATGCTAAGCGGGCAAAGCTTATATAGTAAAGTAATTTAATGCGGGACTGCACTACTTGTAGCTAATTGCGCCCTCTCTCTAGCTAACAATGCCTAAGCGGTACCCGTTGGTCCCCTATGATCCCCTTTTTCTTATGTTAATTGAGAGCTGGTTTGATGAGATAACCACCTGTCAGTGACCACGCAGGAAGGTCTAATCCCTCCTGGCCAAAGTAGTGCAGATAGGCTTTAAGTTGGGTATCAAATTGTAAAGATTTAAATCGTGGAATGATGTATTTATGCGATAAACAATGTAAAATTACACTATATTATTTGCGTTTATTTATACACAAAACCTTAATTGTGACGCTTGTAAACTTGCTGGCAACGTAAGATAAAAGTAGATTATACAATATGAATTCGTGTAACAAGCTGGAGATATAGGCGGAGATGGGAATATGAAAAGACAATAGATATTGCATGTAGAAGAGGAAAACGCACATTTTATGAGAGTAGAAAGTCGAATCGCTGTTTTTCTTCAAATCTCAGCTTTAAATACGACTGCATGGCAGTAAAGGGTTAAAGGCGTTGTATGGATTTGCACGGTGAAATTCTCAAAACTTGCAAACGTCGTAACAAATCTAAATTAAAAACTTTCCTAAGAGTATGGACGCAAAAAAAAATGATTATCAGCTAAATTACAGTCATTTTCTTTGCAAATTTAAATTTGCGATTGCAAGTGTTATTCACCCAATTAATTTTGTTGTCTAAAAATGAGGGCTTCAATTTTCACTCAGTGAGAAAACCGCACAGCCTTTGTTCTGAAAAATTTGCACGTACTTTTATGAACTCATCTTGCTGCTATACGGTCAAATTTTGAAATAAGTTTTTGAGGGCTTGTAAATTCTTGATAAGGGTTTAAAGACTAATTTTTAGTGCATTTATATAGCGCTATGTCTTTCACAACCTGTTAATACCCTGGATACTCCAAAAAAACTTGTACCAATTTTTTTCCATCACTTCTCCTTACTCTTATTTTTTTTCTTATCTCTCTTTGATTCTTCCTCTCATCATTTCCCCTACTTCTATTTTCTCTTTTTCTCTAACTCTCTCTCACTCTCTCTCTCTCTCCCACCCTCTCTCTCCCTTTATCTCTCCTCTCATTATCTCTCTGTTCTCACTCTCTCTCATTTTCTCTGTCTCTCCTCATCAGTGTTCTTGTCGGTTCGCTATATACCCTCTCTCCCTTTGATCTCCCTCCACTTTCGCTCTCCTCATCCTCTCCATCTCTCCTGCCCTGTCCATATACAAAGCGACTATCCTACCAGGATGCGGGTGGTGTCATCGTACTTTGTTGCCATGGTGACGATGTGTGTAGTAAAGGATGAGGGTATCTTCATCCAGCTTGTGAAGATGTCCATCCTATTACCCGTCTCTGCTTGATCGCTTAGTGGACAAAGTAGCAGGGATCATCGATGGATATTCCATCAGCGGGCGAATTTACGGGGATGGGGCACAAGCGCCCCCTTTGATACCCAAAATGTCTTAAAGCCCCACTTCACTACTTATAGCTACTTGCGCCCTCTATATAACAAACAATATCGAATCGGTGACCATTTGTCCCCCTTGATCCTATTTTCGTATGTTAATTGAGAGCTTATTTGATGAGATAACCACCTGTCAGTGACCATACTGGGAGGTATAATCCCTCCCGGGCCAAACTAGTGCGGTGGGGCTTTAACAGAAGAACTCAACAACCCGAAAATGTGCCCCTTTTCTAATTTTCCATCCAATAATACTTCAAAAAATAAAGCAAACTATATGTTTTACTTGTGAGATACTTTCGGGGTAACACCCCTCTCCTCCCACATGTTTTACACACTCTTGATCTTCCCATTGTATCCCATGATGACAGTATGAAGCCATCCTCTGACGCAACCCATGCTGGAAATTGATGGCGAATTTAAACGAAGCTCTCATGTAAATAACAGTTGTTGTCCTTCCAAGGGACTTCAGGCGAAAGGTCATGAAAGTCAGGGTTCTATGAAACAGAACAAACTAAACCCACTGCCTACGGGATCAAGGCGATTCTAGTCTTAACGGATTATAGAATTCAAAAGTCATAGGGTTGATCATTTATGTATCAGTAGTTTTTCTCTGATTTTAAGCGCGTGCCGTGATCCAGTGGATAAGTTACGGGAGTAGGAGGCCATGGTATGGCACTAACGTCCTTCGGCAAGTTATGATGATCTTTGTCATTTAAGAGCTATTCGTGCTGCATACGAAACAACTTCTTATTCCAAAACAAAAAATCGTTTCCCGCTCAAAATTCCCAAAGAGGTTTTTTTTTTTAACATTCAAACCTATCAAAGATAATTTAAAATATGTATTTACTTTCTCGATCCCGTCAATAGAAAATAGGCAGAAATTTTGTAGTTTTCAGTAGATCAAATAACATAAGAATGTATCTGCTCTTGTATTGCAGCGTAATTTTATATAATGCATACATGTACATGTCACATGATATTCTGCGACTAAGCTTCGATTCACATGCACAGAACCTCAAATTATACATGTTTTGTTCGTTGACATTGCAAAACCAATTGATCGCAAAGTGGCGTGTAGAGACTTCTGAGGGATAATTCCTTTCTATTTTCATTCCTTGAGTCTAGGTAAAATGATTCCAAAAGCTAAGAGATGAAAGGTATCCAGGCCAAGTGCGTGCAGTATTTAATTGCATTCGTATTTTTTTATATTCAGCAGAAACAACATACATTGTATTTCGAGACAATGTATCAATATTTCGTTAAACGTTTCCTATAATAATAATATGATGTGAGGAAATATTGTTAGAAAATTGTTGCCCACATACTTCTCTCTTGCATCTCTCTCTCTCTCTCTCTCTCTCTCTCTCTCTCTCTCTATATATATATATATATCTCCCGCCCTCTCTCCTTTCTATGTCTATCACTCTCTCTCTCACTTTTCCCTCTCTCCTTTCTCTCTGTCCCTCTCATTTTTTCTCTTTATCAATTTCTCTCTCTCTCTCTCTCTCTCTCTATTCTCTCTCTCTCTCTTTCTCATTCTCTTCTTCCTCTTTCTCTCCTTTCTCTCTGTCCCTCTCATTTTTTCACTGTATCTCTTTCTCCCCCCCCCCCTCCCCTCTCTCTCTGTCACAACTACTCTGGGTATTTTCTTTTGCGAAATATATTTCTTATATCAACTAGGGAAATGTAGCGTTTTACAAAATACTTGCTGAAAATAGATCATGAAGAAATAAAATCGAAATATTTTGCTTTTTAAACAACATTATCTCTTGCTATATAAATATTACTGTTTTACATGTGTAACTATACTAGATGTGACATTTTCCCAAGGTAATTCATCTTCTGCCTAGGAGTAATTCTATGTGAATAAGAGCATTGTATAAGTGCTTTCCCACTGAACATTTTCTTTTGCACTATGACGTGAAATAAAAACATCGACTTGTGCCGATTTGCTCCATTAGCAGTGCAATGTATTTTTTTGTTTTGTAGCATTGTTTTATTGTATTCATTCAGTACAAAATATATAACAAACAAACATACAGCTTCATCGATTTACATATCATATCAAAATATAAGGAAAATTGTACATCTCTCAAAAAAAATACATAAAATAGTTTAATACACAGTACATAATGTTTTCAAATTAATTATACTGAACGAATATTATAAATCAAAGAGTTACCAACAGACAGACAGACATACACACCACATACGCTCACATACTCAGACACACATACAAACCTACATATCCCCCTCCCCCCCCCCCCCCTTCATTCCAAAGCTCAACAAATCCCCCTCCCTTCCCGAGCATTCACATCTACATATTTGTTGGAAATCCTGACTCTTCCTTTTCCTTAAGACCAATGTATGTAATGTATGAAGGCAATCTGACTATTCGATAGCAGTTTCTAGATGAGCGATCATAGATTTGTTTACACAATTCTATTCATTCTATAAATACTTTTAATTCATCATCGTTGTTTTTCTTTTCAGTATTTAAGAAATCAGTAGGTATTTTCGTTTTCTTTCGATGATGGATGAGCCTCTATGGTGTAATGTAGTTTTACAAAGTTCGCAGTCATACACGTTGAAAAATACTTGTGGGTTTAAAGATAAAGTTGAGTTCTGGTCATGCGATTGCATTGTGAAAGAAACGGTGTGGAATCGACCAGAAAAGGTTCATCATCTAATATGTGAGAATTTGTGTGTATTGCAAGGTTCTGGATTCATCAAAATGATAAGAAATTTGGCCAAGTCTTGGTAAAGTTACAAACACTGAACACGGAAAGATGTATATGGGACTACACGAACACGTGGCGTAAAAATCCTACCCCCGAGTTTTACGATGTTAATGACATATTTAGAATATGAAGGCATTTGAAGAGCCATGCTTTTCAGGGAACATGTGTTATCTGATGTTCTTCCACACTTGCATAATAAGAATGATAACGCTCACAAATTATTTTTCACCTCTTCCCAGAACTCAACCTTCTCTTTAATGCCGTTTCTTAAATAGGGGTGATAAATATTTTGATAATAAATGACTGTTGCATTTGTCTCCTATGGAGGTTCTGCGAATATCTTAAGAGCTTTTTGTGCTTGCTGGGGTGGGGCTTTTTCTCTTTACTTTTGCAATAAATGTACCACGTTTTAAAGTCAGACTGTGTTTCGGTGACTGAACCAAAAATACAGTAATCAGAGCCGGCTCTCTTTTTCTAGGGGGGGGGGGGGGGGGGGGGGGGGGGGGGGGGGGGAGTACTTGGCATATTTCCCGCGCGAAAAGTAGTGCACTTGATAAGCCGACGGAAATTTGGGTCACTTACCCAAGAGACTTGTTATACCATGTAATGTGTTGGTGTGTTTTCCTTGTTATCATGGAACGGGTGTTATATTACGTTTTCTTGATCGGTGGTGGATGAAATTGATGGAATTGTATTCTGGCAAGGGAAATCACGAGAAGGAGGGGGGTAAGTACAGGGAAAGAAGGTAATTAAATGGGGCAAGTGGTTCCTTTGTGGCAATTATAATCTCATGAATCCAATGACCGGAGTAATAGTATATTTGTAAAGCGCTTAGAGACATTTTTTATTAAGCGCTGTATTAAAGCTAAATATTATTAAATATTATTATACAGGTACATTTTTTTTCAAACGATGATCCGGAATTTGTTCGTGGGATAACTGCGGACTGCCCCATGCCTTTTTTCCGTCAAAGATACGGGGATATAGTGTAAGGGTTGCATAGGGTTTGAGGTTTGATTTATGGTTAGGGTTAGGTGTAGTGTTGGCCAATCGTTTAGGTTAAGAATTCGGTTTGTGTAGGAATTTTCCTGCAGAGCAATTGTCGCCGGAGCGTGCACGTACAGCCTTTCAACGTGCATCCCGATTTCATATTCTTTATAAGATTCCAAAGTATATTTCGGATGTGATAGTCATAGAAATTTGATTTTTAAAACGATTATAGTGACTTTCTAGATGAGCGAATATAGACATCATTTTGGGATTTCATAATACGTCCTTGTCACGTTCGCCCATTGTGATAGCTGACGCACAAGGCTACTCAAATTGCATTATGGTTGATTTTTGTAAGTCATACAAAATAGTCACTTTGTGAAGCTTTAAGAGGTCCTATATGCAGCTGTGCAGTTATCATGCTAAGAATTAATGTATAGTCCAGGCAAGCGCTTTGATGAAGATAAAACAGAATTAGCCACGGAAAAGTGAGTCGAAAATGGCCTCGCAATCCTCGCTTGTCCGTGTGAGGAACATGCCTGATTTGACTTCGGACCTTGCAAATGAATCACGAATGAACTATCATGCGAAACATCACTGAACACGTGTGCGTTCACAGCAACACTGCAACTCTATAATGGCGCTACATTATTACCCTGTACTTGTATAGGGTATGGAAGATTGATATTGCAGTGTCGGTGAGAGTGTTGCAAAGCCGGAAAGGAAAGGCATCGTTTGATAAGCGAACTGAACCATTAAATGTCATCTTCTCTTTCGACGATGATCCGTATACATGAGGACTTTGGGCGATGCCCATTTGTGAAGATTTACATACAGATTTTTTACAAGAATATTCTAATCGATGTTTGTGCTTTGGAAGAATTAAGTTATTTAGCGTTAAGCCAGTAAAAAGGTGACTTAAATGTATTCCAGAGCAGCGGGATCATGTTATGAAGAAAATAAATCTAAATCCCCGCGATTAGTACAAATTAATGTAAATAGAACGCAGTAACTCCACCTAGTATTATAGAAACGTTATCGCAAAGATTTATCAACACCACCTCTATGGAGTAGCGCAGTGCAGCACCTAATGAAGATAACGTGTGCACATGATAATCTCAATATGATTTTTGTAAACCCATACAGTAGGTTGTTAGAATTGCGCTAAAGTTGATATCCGATTGATTTTTATTTTACTAAATCACACAATAACCGAAATCTTTGAATTCATGATTCCCCAAGAAGGACTTGAACAAAAATATTCTGGAAGATTCGTTTTCATGCCAGCATGCACAATTTATCATTCACCGTAAGAAAATCGAATTACTGCTAGCATCTGGTCAAAACACACACCCAAGACATTTCAAAAGAACGATGACATTTTTAGAGTCTTTCACCCGAGATTAAAGAAAGGAAATTTTGGTTCGATCTGTTAACTCTGACAAACGTATGATAAGACGAAAGGTTTAAGAATACATCTGGATACTGTATTGATTGAAGCGTGAAAAAGAGACAAAGTACGATAAACTTTGAATCTTATTGTGTGGAAAATTCATAAGTGAACAGCTTTGATATATGCTTATATTATTCACTGGTTTGGGGGAAAAACCCATTATAGGTCAGTCAAAGTGCTCCAGAGTAGACGCCGAGGTTCAGTGGTAGAGCAGTGGCCTAGTGCCGTTTGGTAAGGCATTAAGTAAGTGAATCTCTCGGAGAGGACTTAAAGCCGTCGGTCCCCTAGTTGCTTATTTACAAGCATACACATAATATATTATATTCCTAGTAGTCAAGTAAACCAAACCTTTATGAAACAGATATTGTTATGTACATTGCATATCGCTATCTGATGTAGATATGAACTCACTTTGTATGCAGACTGCTTATTAATACACCCAAACATAATTATATCATAAGACCATCTCAGTTTCTTTATGTGCGGTTGTATTTTTTTCTTCCAACTTTGACTGAAATCATTGCCTACCTTGACCTTCTTTGATTTAAGAATGGTCATTTGCAGAGAAACGATATCCCATAATTTTCTCCGTCGAGGGCTCCATCTGTATTACACCGGGGGCGTCAGTTTGATTGTGTTATTATCAAGGTTCTAATTGTCTCATGCTCCAGCCATTCGAGGCGATGTTTGCGTTGTGTGTTGTGACTATCACACGGCGCGTCAAAGACCGTGCTAGTCCTTGACGCAGCCTTACGTCGATTGTGGTTTTATCAAGGTTGTGATGGATAATTATATCATGCTCCAGCCATTCGAGGCGATGTTTGCATTGTATGTTGTGACTATCACACGGCGCGTCAAAGACCGTGCTAGTCCTTGACGCAGCCTTACGTCGATTGTGGTTTTATCAAGGTTGTGATGGATAATTGTCTCATGCTCCAGCCATTCGAGGCGACGTTTGCATTGTATGTTGTGACTATCACACGGCGCGTCAAAGACCGTGCTAGTCCTTGACGCAGCCTTACGTCGATTGTGTTATTATCAAGGTTGTGATGGATAATTATTACATGCGCCAGCCATTCGACGCGATGATTGCATTGTATGTTGTCACTTTGTCATGGCGCGTCAATGACTGTGCCAGTTTTTGACGCAGTCCTTGACGCTGTTACGTCAGGCAAACTATTATTCTCGTGCGTAGATATAAAAACATTTCGAACAACTTCCCTTGATAAGCCGTACATTGGAAAATTTTCTACATTATCGAATGTACTACAGATTAGATTCAGCAACCGTGTTGCAGTAATTTACGAAAATATTGGACATTTTTTGGGATACAAAATAATTAGGAAGGATAACCGGATACCGTAAATGTTGTCCCTGCGTAGGTAAGTGCTTTACACCACAAAATCACCGTTTTGGGTACATGTTGATGACGGGTCTAACGTTACACCGCTTACAAGTTACAGCGTGCATGTATGAAAGGATATGTAGTATATCCGTGGGAGATTTGAAATGCTATCTTTTCACTGAGACCTTGAGCTTGTGCAGGAGACGGATGAATGGCAAATAGGAATATCATTGGTCTGTTGATAATGTTTAGGTGACACAGCCCTTGGATATTGAAAAGTGTTGGGAGAGGATACCACAATGATGATGAATATGATGAAGACGTTCATGTCTGCTGCATCTAGCACCTGCTAAGATGAGGATGGAGGGAGGGAGAAGGGGTTGAATTGAAATAGATGAGAGAGAGTGGGAGATATAGTGTATCGTGTAGATGGAGAGAGGGGGAAAGAGGGAAGGGAGAGATGAGTAGAGAAGAGGAGAAAGGGAGAATTAGAAGGTAAATACAAGAGAGAGGAACTGATCATGTTGATGGAGAGAAAAAGAAGTGACGAAAGAAAAATATGGAGATAGAGTGAGAGAGAGGAGGGGGGGGGGTATATGGAGAAAGAGGAGAGTGAAAAGAAATAGAGGAGGAACACGGGGTAGACACAAAAAGAAATGAGAATGGATAAAGAGATATAGAGGTGGAGAGATGGGGAGAAAGAAAGAAGGATACATCTAGAGAGAGAGAGATAGAAAGGTAAACAAAAATAGGATGTGGTAACCCTTTCTTCCCAAATACGTCATCATGAGCTTACTGAATGAATAATCGTGTGATCATTATTATGGCTTGGACTTACATGATTAAATATCACTGCTATAGATTGGCTGCATGGGATTAAGATGATGTAAGGAGAGAGAGGGTAATAAAAAGCCAGTACAAATAGAATGAAAGTAGGATGAGGTTCAGAGAGAGAGAGAGAGAAAGAGAAAGAGAAATAGAACGAGCAAATACAAATAGAGGAAGAAAAGAAAGAGAGAGAGATACTGAACCATTTTAAGAGCGGAAGGCTATCGTCAGTAATTTATTACTTAAAAAAAAACAGAATGAGGTTTTATAACTTGTTTTCACCCATCAAACTACATGATCTATGTTAATCCTCTCTACGTTGAATCGCAGGTTTTGAAATTGGAAATTAAAAATCATAGCAATGTAGAATCGCCCACTCACCCACTCACCGAGTCAATTTACATGTAAATTGGTATTTTGACACGTTTTTTAAAAGTCATGCATTAAACTGATCGAGATGGATTGTGAACCTGTGTCGAGTTGACCTTGCTCTATCACACCTTTACTTTGAAATTACCATTAGTTTAGCAACTGATAATCTGTTCCTGAGAGTAAATTTCGAAATGATAGACAAATTGTGGAAGTTTCAAATAAAGATTTGTTGTTGTTGTTTTTGGTTAAAATAATAGGATGTCTGTTTGACGAAGGATGGTCAACCTGTTCGAAACATCGAGCCACTCCTACTACCCATTCTCTCCAACCGGCGCTATAGTTCTCTTTTAAGCTAGAGACAGATTACCAACAGTCCTTTTCAGGATTCCCCAACTGCCCCCCCCCCCCCCTCCTCGCACATGGTGCAACCGTAAGCCTACTGTATAACAAGAAATATGTTATGCAAAAAGATGTACGTAGGAATAAAATTTTGGAGAACTTATTATATTCTATTTTTTGTTTTGTTTGTCTGGTTGTTTGGTAGGTTTATTAGTATTACTGCCCGTAAATCATTTTGAACATAATTGTAAGTATCACATAAATTAATTTCGATATTTAAACACTATTCAAAACTTTCTACCGTAAACAAATTAAGAGCAATTACGGCCAACGTGGCTTGAATGTTAGCAGTCATTCCAGTCAGCATACAAAATACATTTAAGTTTTGATTATCTCTATGAAAAGTTTTATTTTCATATTTATTAAGCTCTGTAGGTCTAACCTAACGTTGTTTACGTATACTTTTTTTTTAATACTACCGATCATCATTTTCGCCCGAACCGTGGTTTAATATTTCATTTGTCTAGACCCATTTTAAGCCTATCACTCTAATATGGAGAGTGCGTCTACGCCGCCATTTTGTTAACATTATACTAGTAACCGTATTCAAACTCTTATAGCTCTTATGCAGGCGTACTGAACACGAACATTTTGTTTCGTAAAATCTTTTACGCGTTCTTTTCTCTAGCATATCATGAGACGATATGAAATATACACCAACTATTTCATGTTATGTAACTGTCGTGTAAAGATTCGTGTAAAGATTGACTGGAAGGAAATGAATATTCCTTTGAGTTGAAATCAAACAATCTCAGTGGAATCAAGGAAAGTGGTTCGTTTAGACAGCCAAAACACCAACTATTTCATGTTATGTAACTGTCGTGTAAAGATCGACCGAAAGGAAATGAATATTCCTTTGAATTGAAATCAAACAATCTCAGTGGAATCAAGGAAATGGGTTTGTTTAGACAGCCAAAACATTAAAACAGTTCTTCGAAGCGACCTTTTCACGTTGGAAGGGGAAAATATTCATCTTCAATAGAAAACGCCACCTCTTTTTACCGTTATGGAAAATACATATCTACCTCATTGTCATAACATGATAAATATTTAATTTTAAGCACTCTTGGAAAAGGGAAAAGTAACACAGGCTTATCTAACCAGATATGTTTAGGGCGAAGCAACAGGGAGACGCCTCCTTCAAAGTAAATGTCTGAAGCGGGGAGAATGGAGAATAAAAGGAAAGGGGGTGGAAAGGAAAGTGAAAAGAAATGTAGGACTCTTCACCCCCTCCCCCTAACCAGTGGCCTTGTAAATTCACATTTTATCCATTTACTAAGATAATATCACCTCCCCTCCCCCGTGATGTCTGGGTATAGGCTACCTCCCTGAACCAGGTCATCCAGAGTCAGTCCAGATGAAGTCTGAGCCTGGTTTTACAATCCTATCATCTCGAGCAGTCTCTACATCCCACTTATTACCCGATCCCTACTCTCTCCTCAATCTAGCACACGATTCGAAAGATCCCTTAATCACTATTCCATTATATACTACTCGATAAAACCCCTCCAATCTGAGAGGGAGAAGCAATCCCCTGCAGTAAACCTCGTTGTAATTAGCTCATCTGGACACGGATCACTCTGGTCCAATTTCCCGAGGAAATACAGTGATTGTAAAAAATGCCCTTCAGCAAATCGGAGAGACCAAAAGTGTCTGGAGACTGCAGACAGAATTTCAACAAATGTCATTGTAATGATAGTACTGATTTCTTTTCAACAATGGAAACTGAGTTCGAACAAAATCTGATATAACTATCGACAATTATTTATAGGCATAAATTGATAGCGTATGCCAAAGATTCCGAGAGAAAAAAAAATAAAATTAGTGCCTTATATACAAATATTGAAGTCTTAGCCTGGCTTAGCCTTGCTTAGAAAGTCGACTGACTTTGTAACATGCGCCACGTGTCCATCTCTTTGTCACCAATCAAATTTCTGTTATGGAATTCTGTAACGAAATTACTAAACGAATTGATGATGAAATGATTAAATGAATATCATCATAAAAATGGAAATGAGAAAGTCTTGAACTACCTAGCGTCAAGGTCCTTAATCATTAAGTTATAGGATTATAGTCATTTTGTACGGGATAAATAGGTTGACTTTTTGAGCTCCAAAATCAGTTGACTGAAATATATCTCGATGGTCTACCGACTTTAATAATAATAATAATAATATTTAGCTTTTATATAGCGCTTAATACAAATGTCTCTAAGTGCTTTACAAATATACTTCAATAGTTGAGGTTTAAACTTGGAATAAAGTTATTGCGCTTTTACGAATACAGACCAAAGAGAATACTTGGAGACCCTTGTACAATAGTTGTTGACTTCAAAAATTCGGCGATGTTCTTTAACTTTATCCTTCTGTGTGTGCATTGAAACTGTCCGTTTTTGCCCGTGCTTCTCCCCCACCTTTTGAGTATGTTTAGAGGTGCCTTCGCTATTTGGAGATGCACTCACTGTGCAAATTGTTCATGACACTTGGTTGTTTTCATAGATCAAGGCCATCGATTTCTTCAAGGTTTCCTGTGCCGTTGCACTATTGCAAACTAAGGCTCATTCATTCAAGAGAACATATGATTCAATGATGTTCTCTATAGTGAACACCGTGTCAGGTCTCATCAACGCATCCCTCCGCCCTCTCAAAGTGTGTCTTTCTTGTATTTGTTCCTACTTGCTTCGATTAGCCTAACTTGATCATGTTGATCGTGATCTGAAGAAGAAAAAAAAATGAATTTCGAATTTGAGCAAAGTGGAAGATTACCCCTTTCAAGAGAGAAATAATGGCCTTGAAACTTTGTCATCGTGTAATGTTTGCCCAGAATATCTTGTCTTGGTGAAGTAGGAACTTGAGATTTGCCCATAGTTTCTTTTTTGCGAAGAAATTTATGATAATATACATTTTAGACAACTGTAAATGGCACTGACTCACTCACAAACTGTCCGTAATAATAATAGCGCTATCTATCTAAAAAATTCTATTCCGAGGCGCCGCATTTATTATTACCCCGGATTTAGCCTAGCTGCCATTACGGCGCTCCAGCATTTCAAGGAATTAATTCCTGCCAGGTACCCATTTACCACACCTGGGTCGAGTGTGGCAATTGAAGATTAATGCCTTGCCAAAGGACATTAGTGCGTATCGGGAATCGAACCACGACCTTTGAATTTCAAGTCAAGTGCTTATAAACCACTCGACTACGACACTTCTACCGTACGAGTATGCCTCCTGAAAGTAATAAGGAGAATTCCTCTCAACCCCAAGGACTGGTATTAATGAAAGTGTATTAACTTTAGTCCTGGATTCACTTCAGTTCATGGACTTACGTTTTTATGAACAATTGGGGCTAAAGAGCATACGCATTGCATGGACATTTTATATAATTATTGTCTATTGATAAGCATTAAATTTCATTTGGCATTTGAGATCTTCATGACTGAGAGAGAAATAAAATTATGATACATAGATAAAGTAATCTCTCATTTAATAGATCTGCTTAACAGATTATTTTCTATCCTTAAGGATTTGTTGTTCTCCTGAAGTAATTAGAGACGCAAACGTTTTCTGAATAAATCGAGGAAAAGACCGTATGAACACAATCCCTCCCAGTATTGACACAATCCCTCCCAGTATGGACACAATCCCTCCCAGTAAGTGCACAATCCCTCCCAGTATGGACACAATCCCTCCCAGTATGGGCACAATCCCTCCCAGTATGGGCATAATCCCTACCAGTATGGGCACAATCCCTCCCAGTATGGGCACAATCCCTCCCAGTATGGGCACAATCCCTCCCAGTATGGGCACAATCCCTCCCAGTATGGGCACAATCCCTCCCAGTATGGGCACAATCCCTCCCAGTATGGGCACAATCCCTCCCAGTATGGGCACAATCCCTCCCAGTATGGGCACGATCCCTCCCAGTATGGACACAATCCCTCCCAGTATGGACACAATCCCTCCCAGTTTTCAGCCTCTCAGCCACAGTTTCACGTTTCGATTTCTTGTTACCGGTATTCCGCACGCTCTGATTAGCAAATCCAATCGAAATGGTTCCGACAAGCGAGTTACCAGATTAAAACCTCTATGTTTATTCGTCGTTCCATGTATCGTCCTGAACTTCGAAGTCCCTTTCAACGTCGAGATGCCGTTAATAATAAGCCATGCATGCATACTCATTCTACAATGTGATTTCGGATGTAGCATTATTTCCGAGAAAGCGTGTCCCAAACTTGACCGCATTGCTTGTTTTGGCACGCAAGTTGTACGTAATGAGAAAAATGCTCCTCTACTCGGGAAGAGCGGATTATGCAGAAAGCGGTGTCGTACGCTATGTTATCTTAACTCTTGGGCTAATTTCATTGCACCGATCCTTTTACCTCTTGTCATGTGACTCTACCTTTATTTTGAAGATGTGGAGCTGTTCGATTTGATTGTTTTTGTGAAAGAGGGGCTAAATTATAGAAAAATAATCTTTGATTGCTAATGTTGCATTTCGGTATCGATATCTTTTCCTGTTTATTATGGACAATGCTTTCTTTACTTCGCCGAACTATTCATAAACATATTTGCTCAAGAAAGTGTTGTTGATTTTGAAATATTATTGGTCGGATAGGAAGAACTCATCAAAAGGAAATGAGGTCATCCTGAATATTATGATGTAAAAGGGAGCGCCTAAACGCCAGCCCTAACCTAAACTCTAGAACAACGACGTAGCGAGCTCTCACCCGTTAGCTACAGGATGACGGGGAAATTATGGTGTACGGACATTCACAAGAAAGAAATTAATGAAACCTAATGCATAAGTGAAGGGAGGATTGAGGATAACATTAATGAAAAATACAAAGAACAAGATATACCAATGAAATGAAAACGCTTGCGCGACCGACAAGAAAAAACATTAGAGCGAACGAGACACTGCATCCTGCGATGGGCTTACATGTCCTTTGGCTTGAGTATGGCATCTTCTTTCAAAGTCATTGGAAACGAACCCGCAGGCGGTTAAACCTGGTCCTATCACTGAGCTATGGAAAAGAACGCGAACCTGCGACAAATCTAAAGTAACAGCTTGTCATAGCGATTGCCCTGGGACTTTAAACATGAAACATGCTCGTCTTCCACAATCTATAGAGAGAGAGAGAAGTCCCAAGGATGTCACGGAAGTGTATGTCAACTTTCTAAGTGTCATTCCGCCTTTTGATCTGCCGTTGTATATGATGTCCCCGTTGAACACGAAACGTCATTTCTCTTGCGTTATTACCGGCGCTTATCAAACTAAACAGAGTAATTTGTGCATATTACAATAATTAATTATTAATTGTAATGTCACAATGTTCAATTTTGCATGCCTTTTTTCTCGATTTCATATTTCAATGGTGCGTCAAACGCCACCTAGCCGCTGACGTAACCCTACTTTAAGGAAATGACGCCCGTGAGAATCGATTCGAATGGTGCATTGAGAATACTGAAAATGGCAGCCCGAGGGCTGAATTCCATTCAGGTTACAATAGAAGCACATGAAACACATAGCATTGTTAACATAATTAGTACATAACGCTTGCGAGAATACATTCAAAGACAAAATTGATACGATACAAAATTTTAACAAAAACTATGTATGACCAACACAAATCATATCTCTCATATAATACTGAAACTGAAATGAATTATCAATGGGGTGGAGACACTTTAAAGTGGACATCATTATTCCCTTATGGCATGCTCCTACGCGTTTTGACGCGCCAAATTCCGTGTGTTGTACTTACCCTTTAAGAGTATTAGAATAAGAGTCTAAACATGTCTGAATGTTAAATCTTAGACATCTATACTGATACAGCAGTTAAATCAACATAATGAATGACTGGACTACGAAAGTTCCTGTAATAATAATTTACCCTTCGAAAACTTCATGCATTCTTAAAAGCGAGTCGAAACTAAGAGTTTAAAAGATACTAATGGGCTATGCGTGTAAGGAAGCAACCATGAGACAGACGGCTTTAAGTCCTCTCCGAGGGACTTGATAGTGAGGATTAAAGCCTTGCTCAGGGACTTGGTTTCGAACCTGTGACAACCCGCTTACACTGTACGAGCACACTGCTCTAAACCACTGAGCCATCGCGCCTACTTGTCCCGTAATTGCCGTATGACCCCTTTCGTAATATCAACTCTCAGCTTTTCATTCAAGCATGAATCCTTTTATTTAACTTTCAAAATCATTTCTTAGAAAGTGAATCTCACAAGTTTCCTCCTATCAACATCAGACGTCATCACATGGCTCTTGTAGAAGGTCAGATTTATTGTTCCATTCCCCCTTTCCCCCTTCATCCTCTTTCTGTCTCTCTCTCTCTCTCTGTCTCTTCCTCCGTCTTTTTGTTTTCTCATCTTCTCTCGCTGTTGATTTTGCAGACGAAAAATTGCAATATCCTTTTACCGGAGGGCTTTCCAAACACACCTTCTTCCTCCTAAATTGGATATGAGGGATTTAATGACGAATCCCAAATATAAAGAACATATAGAACCGTCTTCCGAAAACCACCTCGTATTATTTTTTCAAGTATCGTGGTACCTCACATGAGCCAGAAATGATGGTAATCGCAAATAGAAGGAAGATGTCTCAAAATGATCTTTTGTCAGTGTGAGCCCTCTTGTCTCAATCTATCATTCAGGTACGATGTATGATTGATGACTTCAGTATTTTAATATATTTCTTATTATTTGGAACTGGGAACTCTTGAAAGGCCTACTCCTGGCACGCAGAAATGCAATGAAACGCATTTTAAAACCTCAGTCTGTGCAAGTCCAGTTTCGTGATTCTAATTATGTTCTATTACTTTTTAGATTGCTTTTTATCACGATGTTGAGATGCAAAGTCCCACGACCCATCCTCTGCACCATAAAGGATACAGAACTTCAACCTTCTAAATGTAGAACGCATAGATATATCCTTGATGAATTTTTTTTTTTGTGCTGGAATAAGTTTGCTTCATAGTATTGCCCGGCTTGTAATCATTTAATAATTCTAAGATGCAGTGAACCACTTGATTGGTCTAATAAAGATATAAATCAGAGTCAGTTTTTTCGGCGCATTTTTAAAGATTTTTGATAATGCTATTAATCATGTTTACTTTGCAGCTTACATATAAAGAAAAAGAATAATCAACCCCGAGTTGATATCTTTATCACCTCTAGCTTGAGATGTTAGTGCTAAGAATACTTTTTTTTTAAATGATTGAGTATTTCATATAAATGTACATTAGCATAACTATAATTCGTAGGCACTGAAATAGTACATGTACATGGTAACAATCTAGAATACTCCCGAGGGCTACTTCAAATAAATTTAATGCCATTATCCCGATAAATTGCTTTAATCCTCCCCTTGTAATTTCAGTGCATCTTTGGGAAAGGTTGCAGAGCCCTCTGAAGATTACAAGAAGGAGAAGAAGAAAGTCTGCTTAGAATTCAAACATAAGAATTCAATGACATAGAAGATGTATTAGATCACATGGCATTGAACAAAATGCGATCTAGCTAGGGGTTGATCTGAGGCGAGCTTGCCGAGGCCTCATATGGCGTAAAATGTCAGATTTGATAAATGTGCATCCATTATCATGGAACATGGAATATTATTATGAAACCATGACGAATGTTTTAACTGTATGTTGACAATTCAGCTGTCTCCTCCGGTAAAAGCTACCATAAAATAATGTCTTTTCTAGACGAAGGGCTCGTTCATACAATGCATTTGTTCCTGACTTTCATGATAGGATTAAATTCCCGCTTCGCATGAGGCGCCATTAACCTACGCTAAGGAAGCCGATGAAGAAAGATTGTTCATGCGCTAGTTTATTCAACACCGTACTTGCGTTATTCATTATGGTTATATCATCGCTAATGGCCCGTCAAATACTACGCCAATTGCTGACGCAGTCCTCCGTCGGCAAATGAAGCCTCGTTGCGTTAAATTTGTGTTGCATACGATTATACATTCCTTAGCACGCCAAGAATGATATATCTCGGATCGTTTAATGAATGAGATGACAGTTTCGCCGTCAATATTATCACAGCATGCTAGTTGCCCGTCATTTGCATAACGTAGCACGGCGTCAAGGATTGGCGCGGTCATTGGTGCGCCATGAGAGCAATATCGTTTGCTAAGTGAATGCCGAATGAACAGTGTATGCCACTGCGTTAATTTAATAGCGTATGGACTAGCTGTCTTTACAGGCTTGATTAGCACAGGTAATAACGCAATCGATATGACGTAGCATGATGTAATCGCACATAGTGAGCAATATCAGATGTTTTGCTGTCTATACAATATTTATTTGTGTTATCTCTCTCTCTCTCTCTCTCTTTGCAAACTACTGTGGAATGAGCTTATTCACAGCGGTTTCCCCTTTTGTTTAAATGTATTACAAGGTATCCAACGTAATGCGTATGAATTTACGGAAAGTAACCATGGTTACTAAGTGTATATGTTACATGAAGAAACAGCAAGCTTCCATATTTAAAGCTGTGCTATAAGGCAATAAACATGTGACCAGAAGATCGCCAGTTTGCTATCACGTGTGATATCTTTTCAGCACAGAGGATCTATTGCGAAATTACGCGGCAAAAGGGCAGCTTACTTCTATATATTACACGGTTGAAGCTGCAGTCGCTTTGTGTGACTGTACTTTTAAAAGGACATAATTATTAAACGTTGTCTATACGGCTTGACCTGATTTCAGATTGTACTTTCCGCTGTCGTCGTCCATACGCCTGTAAGTTCAACAAGTGGCATTACGACATGGTGCACTTTGGAAGGGGAGAGGAATGCTAGAATGATATAGATCATGTGGCGTAGCCCATCCCTTTGGAGGCTCATGGGGTGGGGGGGGGGGGGGGGGGAGAGAACTGTCAATAGCTCGACGTACGCAATACCTCCCCTCCCCGCCTGGTTGTTCACGTACCCTAGGCAATTCCGCCTCCTCGTTATTACTTGATGAACTTTCAACTATTAATTTTTAACATGTTTTGATTATTCGTTTTGTATTGCTTATGAATATTATTGATGATGATCCAAAATTGTGGATTATATTTCGATAAATTGATTTTATTTGATTCGATTTTATTTGATATGATTGTATCACTTTGTGGACACGCTGGTATAGGCTTAGGTGAGTGAGGGTTAGGGTGAAACCTGTGTTGAGTCACACTTTAAAGGGCCCGTATGTGCTCATTTCTTCAGAATGGTGGATGTACATTTTAGACATGCCGCATTCAAAAGTATAAAGGTTGTATCCAGTATGTTTAAAATATGAATATGCCTTTTTTTCCTTCAAAATGGTGTCAATTCATGGCCTTTGTTTACTTTTTAGAGTGGAAATAAGTTAGCAGAATAAATAACCCTCCAGATGACTAATGAAATGTGAACAAGCATGCTTAATCTACATCTCCTTTAGATACTATCATACTAGGTAACAACATGCAAAGCTTCTTCTTTAAACGATTTAATAGATTGGTCTATTCGAGCGTACTATTCACCTTGCACCAGTAGTATAAGACGTATTGATGCTGAAATTTGTGGACTAGGAATCCGGCGTTGTTTAATATAATAGTGTAAACTTATAAAGCGCACACACCGCTCAGGGACGCTCACGGCGCTAGTTCAGTTCTCTTTACTACAAGTAATGTAAATGTGTATTTGATAATAGAGTTATACCATCAGAAACTCAAAATCAATTTTGCAACATTATTTTGTATCACTCATTTCAATCCTCAGCTCCGCCCGATGTTCCAATGAGCGATTGAGAGGGGTACACGGGATGAGGTCGGGTTTTATCAAGGGTTCCCACTTAGCCTATTTGAGAATCAAGAAGTGACGATGGCTTTTTTGATGAGCAGGTGTCGCGAAACTTGATAATGATTATGTTTTATTGGTATGCGACATTATCGTCAGGGCCCTATCTTACAAAGAATTAATATTAATTGCAACTATTATGTACATAAGGGATTGGAGATTGCAAACTTGCGATTAATTTGGATCGATCGCAACTCTTTGTAAGACAGAGCCCTGAGATGCATGTGCGCATGGAGATGTACCGTTATATCTCACGCTTGTATGCGTATTGGTTGTTTCTTTTTTCTTTCTGTTTTCTTAGCAGTCAGATAAAACCAACCAACCAACCAACCAGTCTATTTTTCTTTCAGAATTTGTATTGTAGAAATCCACAACAACCCCCCCCCCCCAGAACATTTACTTTACCCCTCCTATTTAAGTCCAGGGGAGTGTTTCACAAAGATCCTAAGTTGAACTTATCTCTAAGTTGGACTTAAAAAATATGGAAAGCCATTAGCATCTTTGAAAATATTTTGTAAAAGTTCTTTTGAAAGGCATTAATTGTTTATTTAAATCATTCATATTTTCTATCATCAAGGAGATTTCATGTTCTGGATGTGGAATTTATAAAAAGTCGAAAATACTTGAATTTCTGCTTTTGAATATATTTCATTTTAAGACTCCAATGGCTGTCCATAATTTTTTAAGTCCAACTTAGAGTCAAGTTCTACTTAGGATCTTTGTGAAACACCTCCCTGGACATCGCCTATCAAAAGGAAGATGTATGGTATAGCGGGCATCGGGAACATCCCCTACAACGTAAAACGCCGGAAGCAATGGAAATGGAAATGGATCGGCGAACTACATGCTCTTCCGCCAGTGCTATTTCAATCACAAGACTATCAAATTTGAGTAGAAATGCTTTGGTTTTTTAACATTTTTATTTTCCCGACTGCTAAATTAAAATGTGTATGCTAGTACTTTAGTAACCAGTGGACCGACTGCTTATAAGTCCTCTTCGAGGGACTTGGTAATGAGGAGTATTGCCTTACTGAAGGGCGCTAGCGCATCAACTAAGTTTCGAATCCGGGTACGGGAACACTGCTCTACCACTGAGCCAGTGCTCAGGGTCAAGACTGAGATATTCATTTTTTCTAAAAGTCTTTAAGGTATGGAATTGACTTCGTAACTTACTTGTGATTGAGGGAATGCCAACCTGACGTGTAGTAACATAGCTTGCGTGCAATATGTTTTCGAAGGAAGAGCACATTCACTGATGGCTTTTCCTGAACAGTCTTACACTAGAAATATACACCACATTCCAAAATAAGAAAAACAATAACAACAACTTGAGGGATTTTTTTTGGCAGCGGGGGCGTTATTCAACTCATTATGCCCGCATGAACAATATATTGAAAAAACCTGTAATATAAACTTTCCATGACGAGTAAGTGAGCAAAACGCAGTTTCTCATATTGCAAATATTTGTTTTATATCACACCCTCAATAAGGTTGCATTGATGCTGTTACAAAATCTGTTTATTATAGACAAAGCTAATACATGTACTGCGTGAATTTGAGTGAGGATAAGATGGGAGGTATGCTTCACGGTAAGATGTATAAGACAGAGAGACACAGTCAGTGTTCAGGAACATGTTCCTGCTGGAAAGAACACACTCATTCACACTCATTCACACTCATTCACAGTGTGAAATCACACTTCACACTGTGAACACAGTGTGATTCACACTGTGAATGAGTGTGTTCTTTCCTTTTCCGATTATCCACACCGTGAACCACAGTGTGAAACGAATCGACTACAATGTGAAAACGCCCCAATTTAAGATTATGGAGCACACTGTGATTCACAGTGTGAAACACAGTGTGATTCACACTGTGAATGAGTGTGAATGAGTGTGTCCTTTCCAGCAGGGAGCCTTCATCTTTAACACTTAACACGACTATAATGCACTTTTTACTGCTCTTTGCGTCAAAAAGCTTTTACGGATGCAGTATAACATACGGATGACTCCCTATAGTGGAATGAACATTTAAAAGCTTGATTACTTGTTCTTTTTGCTTTACATATGCCTCTATAGCTTCGTTTGATGAAGCAGGGAAAGGCTCAAAATGTCAATAGTTCATTGCAATCTACCTGTAAACGCGAAAGAAAATAAAAAGTGACAATGAAAGGGGGATATGTAGGCGCGTGCGTGATTTGAGTTCATTCACATGGACAATTCGTCTGCGCGGTGTCATTTCGACTGAAAACATTACAGTGGAATGAGTTTGTGGGACTGATTATTTTCTTAGGGGTTGCGATCGTGTTGAGATGAGACTTACAACTGAATGAAAGAAAGAGAGAAGATGGGAGAAATAAAGAAAGTTTGAGACACAAGCCGGTGTGGATTTAGTACCATGTCTCTAGATGTACTATCAAATACTCAGGGCCGATCATGTGGAATAGTCTTTTGAATACTTTAAAATGTACCAAAAGCCTTCCAGTTTTAAACGAACATATACAAATCATCTTTTAAACTTATATTAATTTGTTTTCTCCCTTCCTCTCCCATTCCTTTTACCCATCCGCTTTGTTTTGTTATTGTAATTGCTGTTGTTGTATTGTTAGTAGTTAATGTTTTTGTTAAATTTGATTTGCATGTATATACTTAAGGGATTGACCATAGACAGGCCTGTAGGCCTATTGTTGATCCCACCATTATTTGTTATGTTATATTTATGGTGTATTCTTGTTTGTCTTTTGATTGTGTTGTATTTTTATCAGATTGTGGAAAAAAACTAAACTTGAAACTTGAATATGACTTGTGTGTAACTGAGAGAAAGAGATAGACGGGACGGGAAGAGATGGAATGAGAAGAGAGATTATTACAAAAAAGAAGAAGAAGAAAGAAAGCAAGAGAGTGGGAGAGAGCGAGCCAGCGAGTTAGACAGACAGACAGGCATACAGAGGAAAAATATGCGACGGAACCTGACCAAACAGCGATTATACACTAAGCGTAAACAAAATGACGATATTTGCAACAAAACCAAGCTTTGTCATTATGGACCGCGTCAATTTGTTCCTATACCAGACAGACCGTCGTCTGGCTCGAAATCCCCTTATTTTGTACCGAATCCCAGGATGAAGCAAGGAAAGAGCATTGATGTATTACTTTATCCCTATCATATGTCTTATGGTGCCATTTGGAACAGGTTTAGATCGGCACTCGCCATTTTCCTCTCCTTTCCTAGACCTTTGGGAATATTTCGATGTCTTATTTAACCTTTGGGTTGTGTATGTTTTACGTCAGAATGGGATTCCGTGATAGATATATGCGACTTTATCCGAAGTATAATCTTATTCATGAGTTGAGAAGGAGAAATTTTCATTCTAATGTAATCTTTATTATCTGTTTCGTCTTAGAGTCAATGGCATTGGCGTTGGGGAGAACCTCTGAAGTTTCACCGTGTCACTGCGCCACGCATTTATTTCTTTTCTTTTTTGTTCTCTTCGCTCGAAGAAAACGCCTTTATTTCTCTCTTCCTCTTTCTCTCTCCGATTATTTTTTCTTCTCTATCTCTTTTCTCTATTTGTTTCTCTCGCTCTCATTTTCTCTCTTACCCTTCTCTCCTATTCTTCACTTTCTTCATTAAATGCTCCCATTCTCTTTACCCCCCCTTCTCTCTCTCCCTCTCTCTCTCTCTCTCTCTCTCTCTCAATTTCTCTCTTTCTCAATTTCTCTCTTTCTCTCTCTCTCTTTCTCTCTCTCTCTCTCTCTCTTTCTCTCTCTCTCTCTCTCTCTCACACACTTTCTCTCTCTCTCTCCCCCTCTCTCTCCTTCTCTCTCTCTCTCTCTCTCTCTCTCTCACTTTCTCTATCTCTCTATATCGGCCTGTGCCTATTTTCTCTGTTTCTGGCTCGTTCTTTAACATTATATCTTTACCTTTCTGACAGGAAACAAAGCTCTCTCTTTTATGTACACAATGTGGAGGAAATTCCCGATTTTCCGATACTATTATTCATTTAACCTATGAGCAGAAACAAATTGGTATCATTTTTCATTGTCTATTTTTGCTTTCCCTTTTGAATTTTCTGTAACTTCAGGTAGAGATATAGAAAGTGTAAAATAATTAAAAAATACACTGCCATACAAACTTGCAAAGATGTAACGGAAATGATCAATCAAAAAATTAATAAAGAATTTCCATGTATATATGTCTTGCATGCACGGCTTATTCTTTTGAAGACAACCATCATCAACCAACCCAGTTTGCTCCGAACAAAATACGATTGCCATGACGACGCATCAAATAATGTCGTAGAATCAGCGAAGGGAGTCTTGCAAGGCGCTCAAAAATGTTATGTATACTAACTGCTACTCATGATTGTATTTTAGGGTGTCGAGGGAATGAAAATTCGCCAAAGAGAAATGGGATAAGATCATCATGGTGAAATTGCATTTAGAAGTGTAAAGACGAAAGAGAGAGAGAGAGAGAGAGAGAGAGGGGGGAGGGTGGGTTGAGGGTAGGCAATGAGTATATTAATAGAGAGATGGGCGGAGACTTTTAGTGAGAGTTGAGTTAAGCCAAGAGAGAAAGACGGGTACGAACGAAAGAGGATTTATGTACAGTTATCATGGTTATATTAAGCAGGTACATAAAGGGGTACCGCATTGTTGAAGCTGAAAATAACGGGATATGGAAATGTTTATGGTAATGTAATAGTAATGATGATGATATCCCCTTTTGTTACCGTATATCTTTTAACAATGGTAGCGTCTCCCTGGGTTTCCGGCTATTATTCTGGCTTAATTAGCTACGACAACTGATACACATGTATACAGCTCAGTGCATTTCATTGGAATATCCTTGTAGGTACCCCGTTCTAACAACCGGGTCAAGAGTGGTAAATATATTTTAATGCATTGCCAATTTTACTCCACCAAGCATGACTTGGCAATATCATTAATGAAATTAAATTCCTAGTATGTGAATTTTCTCCTTTCCTGAAACTGCCTTTAATCTACTTGTTCTTGAAAGAAAATTGAACGGGCGTTGTTTTAAAGTGACTCGGTAAAATTGCTAAACTTTTGTATGAAATGTTACTTATTATATTCCTTATACTGTACTAATCCTTTGACATGCAAAAAAATCCTGAAAAAATTCTCAAACCACGAAGATATATATGGTTTTCTTTGAAGACGTCACTGTGCAACACCCTCTAAGAGTGCTTAACAGTAAATTCTCCCAACCATTTTGAATTTTCCCAACCGTTTTTCCATGAAAAATAGACATAAAACAGGCTATTAAAAATCTTTCAACACTTAAATGTATCATTAATAATGGTCTGTTTTCACTCAAATATCATATTATCTTCAGCACCACATTCTCTCATCTGAACAATGTTACCAAGTCCCCATAATAGCTTTAAAAAAATATGTTACATTGTTATGTAAAGAAGTAGCGATGACTCTGTCCAACAATATATTTTCGTAAAGAGTCGGTTCGAAATCAACTTCCGAAATCAACTGTTCGGAAGTTATTATTCGAAGACATCTTAAACACCTAAGGTGGATTTTTGTCTTCCTTTCTTTTTGCCGTAGAGCACTGTAATTGGCAGGTGTATTGTGTAGCTTCAGACGTGTAATGTTCTGATTATAATCAATCATCCGGCCCAAAGGACGGAAAAACTACCGAAGAAAGTCATTGCCATATAATTACATACAGCAGTATTACTGAAGTTGTATGTCGGAAAAATTGAAAACGACATAAGTACGATAATAAAAATGCACACTATTCAACAAGCACGTTATGCATATAGCTATGCCTACACGCTATACCAATATGACTTATTAAGTTGTTATGATATTGTAAGTTGCTTGAGTTACGACACAAATAAATGTGAAATGTGACATCCTATTTGGTTTCGTGTAGGTTATAAAGTAGTTAGAAAAGAACATCATAGAATTATACAATAGATATTATGAAAATCTGTTCGTCTGTAGACTCGTAACTATAAATACCAAAAATTCAAAGGCTGTCTTAAGATTCAGATGTTTTTTTCTTTGATAATTTGCTACTCGCATTGTGTCTCTCTCTATTTCTGTCCATATTTTCTCTCTGTCCCTTTCTGTTACACCCCTCTTCCCCTCGAGCACCCGGACCTCAACTCTGAACTAATAAAATCAGATCAATGCCAATAAGTTTGCTTCTCCCGCTTTTAGATGTGATGTTACCACCACCATACATTGCCTGGGGCGTGCGCTGCGTGTCTTGTAGTAGTCGGTAGGTTCAGAGAGGTTTCATGCTGGCGGGTCGTGTGGAAAAGGCCTGAAAATAGACATGAAATTAAATTCGTCACGGTTATTCAACAATTTCACACTATTTTGTCCATCGAAAGGGATGTAAATATTTTGAGCTATTTGTTGAATTGAAGATATTCTAGGTCAATTTCAGGGTCAGTTGAATTGATTAAACGACTTTTTATGTATATAGTATACGTTTCTAGCTGGAAACCGTTTGTGTTTGAAAATAACTGTGGGAGATGAATTCTTAGCTCACAACTATTCTCGTGATAAGTTCTTTTCTTTGAAACGTTTTTTTTTAAAGCTCATGCAATATAAAGAATGTACACAACGTTTTGCTGGTGCTACATTCCCCTAGAAATATGATGGCAACGCTTTCAAAAATAACTTGAAATATAATCTCCCCTTTCTTCATTACTATCTGTTGACAATTTTATATTAAACTCCTAAGGAGGAAAACAAATTGAGAAATACAATGATTTTAATCTGACCCAGATATGCTCGTTGCCTCAGCAAAGAAATGGGTCTCGTAATTCGATGATCAAAGAGGTTGATTTCCAAAGCAATCTCACAAGAACAGATGAAAGCAGAGTAATTCTTGAGAAATAACGAAAAAAATACTTGGTATTTGATTTACCAGGTGCCTCTACAGTACGTGTCTAAAATTAATCTTAGTGTAGTCATTTTCTTAGTCATGCAGATCTTTTTAGAGATGTTTCAAGTCTATTAATTCATGAAAAACATTATAAGGACAATAATCTGTGAAGAAAGAACAGTATAAATATTTGATGAAATTTGCTTATTTGTAATTGTCTTCTTCTTTTTTCTTTCTTTTGTTGTCATGTTGGTCATTTTTTTCCATGTTTTTGGCTAAAATTACTACTTTGGTCACTTCTAGTCTGGAGTGACTTTCCCAATCACTATTATCAGCAAAGGAGGTTTGATAGGCCTAAGCATATGAACAAATGTACCAGATTTTGTTTTTGTCTTTGTCATGGTTAATTTTTCAATAATTCAAGATTTTTGTTCTCTTTCTTTTCATATTGCGATGTCCTCTCCTTGTTCTTACCACGGTCTTCCCCTCCTTCATTTCTCGTATGATGATGTTATTGATGGTTCTATGAGCAGGTAAGCACGTTTTTATTAATCCTGATAGAAAATTAGGAATATTCAAACGATTACGTATTTTGTTTACACTATATTATAAAGACGTTGTTTTATAATGTTGCGTGCTTTACAAAAAAATGTCAAATCGGGATTTTCGTTAGGAGATTGGTATGCGATCACCACACATGCATGTAAACATCAATTGTGAGTATTTTTGTTGTTGAAATCTCTTACGAAAAAAAAAATAACAGAACAACAGCAGCGACAGCAATATCAAGAGCAATAATATCCGACTCCATCTTGCTGTATAAATATTTAGTCTTCATTTCATTCTCAGCAACCTACAAGTTTTATTTATTAGATTTTTCATGTTTCATTGCATCAGATTTCACTTAAACTTGTTGAAAAAATAAAATATTTAGACTAGGACATTTCGTATCTATACATTGAAAGGTAAGCCACAATTTGAAAGTAATATTTCCACCGCAAATCATATATTATTCTCAGTCTTTTTTTTGAAGACATAAAGAAAGAACACGATGGCAACTATTTAAACAAAATAAGCTCAAGGTCAATTTTAATATTTTATTATACATCCCATTTAAATGATATTCGTATTACGTAATACCTAATTGTAATGTTCTCACAGTATGTGACACACAAGGCTTTTTAGATTCCCCGGGGTTGGTATTTCGGAAGTAGTTGCGACCGTGTCCAGTTTTCCAATCGACGACGTCGAAGGCCAACTCGGGGAAATAATTTCGGTGATAACTCTTGTAATTGGATTCCAGTTGTGACAATTTTCCCGCAAATAGCATTGTCGCGTGTTAAGAAATTGTACTAATATATCATCTTCAAGGATGCCGAGTCATTGACAGTACTAATTAGTTTAGAAACAGTGTCAAAATATGAGAATATTTCCCTCTATCATCATAATTATGAATATGAACAACGTGCGCATGCAGCAAAATATTGATTTTTTTTTCTTCCAGGGATGCTTTATACTGATTTCCATTAACTAAAACTGCGGTTTAAAGTTTACCACTGCATCCTTTACTAATACTACTCCCTATTAGTTAAATTGCGGATATTGTGGTCGTACATGTAGACAAATCGTGTCCGGTTGACCCTAACTTTCCCTAAGTAAACTGGATCCTTTAATGCGTGTTTACATAAAATGTAAAAACCTAGAGTTGTGTTTTGATGGAAGAACATGGCCTGTTTTGTCATGATACACAAAACTATTATGAACAGATTCGAGAAAAGGGACCTGGAAAATATTTTGGGCCCACATGCATAATGACAGTCGTGTCTGGTCTTCAAACTTTTCCCTGTAACCTTTAAATTGTGTTTATTTGAGATGCAAAAATCCAGAGTTGTGTTTTGGTAATCGATTGGATGCGACACGACCTGTTTTATCACGATACACACCTGCGGGTAAAGCGAGCATTATCGCCAACAATCCGTCTCTTTTAACTTAGCACAGAAAACACAACGCTGCATTAACCCATCAACGACGACCGGTGCAAACATTCAAAAGACAATCTTGGTCCATTCGTTAGGAAATGTTGGTCAATTTCCCTAATAAATCTCCCATAACACTTGTTACTAACACGAGTTGCTATTTTGTCATGGTAAGAAATACATCGACGCGCTATTTTGTCATGGTAAGAAATACATCGACACGCTATTTGGGGCATTCACCCTCATCACTCGTTTTTAGGTTAAATAGCAAGTGATTTCTTTCACAGATGAAAGACGAAATAATCTGAGACAGGTCCATGTGGTAAAAAGAATCCTGCTCGGTTCGTCGTCCTTCTATGGTACAAAAACAATTAAAAAAGGAAAGAGAGACGTATTTCTTTTTTAGCAGACGAGGACTGGTAATCAGAGTGTTAATAATTGTTCTGACGGAGACGGGAATATCAAGACACGCAATTCGTTGCTCTATCAGAATTGTGTATATAGTGTGAACACTGTAAGTGCCTTTATGGTATAGGCTTTGTTGTTTTCATTGATGTATAGGTCCAATGATTAACAGAATGATTCGACCGTCTTTTTTCTTCCTTTTTTAACTATGATTTCAGTGAAATAGTTTTCATCAACTAAGGGTTCTTAAACAAATTATATCGAAAAATCAGACAAATCTTATACAATTGAGAACGTTTGCATCCCCGTACATTTGAACAAGAAGTACCGTACTTTTAGAGCAGGCTGGATAACAGTGTTTAATTTCACTCGAGGCGGAGTGGTACATTCACTTGATATTTAAATCATGTCAATTGAGAGGCTAAAATATGTTCGAATCCCTCCCATCGCAATGAACAGGTGTCCTTAGCAAAACATTTTCCAAATTTGCCTCTCTCGACCCAGGATCAATAAATGTTAGGAAAGAACTTCTTAAATGAATACAAGTGCCTATGTAGCTGTAGAAAATTGCGACAATTTTACAGCGCCATATTATTTGTCAAATGCTTGATCTCTGCGTGGATATTATTTTTGTAAGAATATAATTATTTTATAAAAAATGATCATTATCAGTTCCAACCGGGAAGGCAAATATAGGCTACCAGTTTCCAATGGATTTGAATAATCATGACATGAAAAATACATTCCGCCAACGAACATTCTCAACTCCTGTTAAACAACGCATGCTCCCACTTTAAGGAGGAAATTTCCACTCGCCACTTAATGGTTAGTTATTCAAGCCTTTCCTCTTATATTTGTCGGAGAAGGATAAGTAGGAGACCATCGCAACATCAATCATGACCAACATAGGCGGTTCCAGGACTATGTAAAAGAGGGGGCACAACATTCCTAAACTTTGCTGATAAATAGAAGAAAAAGGGTGATTTTTTGTCTTATTGTGAAATAAACGGTGTGGAATCGATCAGAAAAGGTTGATCATCTAGCATATAAGTATTGGTTAGTACTGCAAGGTTCTGGAATCAACAAAATGATAAGAAATTTGGCCCAGTCTTGGTAAAGTTAAAAGCACTGTACACAGAAAGATGTATATGGGACTACGCTTACGTGCACGACACGTGCGTTATAATCTATCAGGTCCAAATAGATATAATAATTTACCAAATATATCAATTAGTTCTAGTAGGCGGTTTCTCGGCAAAATTATATTCTTTCACATGATTGGTAATAAGAGCTTCCATTTCATTTTTTGAGAGGGGGGCTTTTCCAAAACTGGCCTTTACCCTTAAGGTCATCACCTTAAAAAGGGGGCACAATTTGGAATTCATATACTGAGGGTACTTCACTTTGGATATTAAAGAAAAGGAGGTGCACGGGCCGGCTGTGCCTTCCCTTAATCCGCTACTGATGAGCAGACAGACACAGACAAAGCCACTTATCGACTGTAAGAAGTGGCGGGTACTTGACCGGTTGAACATACGTGAAGAGCGTAGTAGATTTGTTTAGCTAGCGTCACATTACGAGTATTTATAAAGACACAAACGCGATTTTTGCTGTTAGAGGAAAGAGTGTACTCTAAAAAACACTTTTTCCATCCTAACATGGTAGTAGAAAGATAGATTTTTTTTTTAATATCGCGATGAATATAGGCAAAGGTTTGTTTACTGTATTATAGTTATGAGTGGTTATTGTTGTGTTATTATAACAAAGCACTCGTTCCTTGGTAAAGGGCGTGGCTGATAAATTATTGTTCTGGGATCATACACCGCTGGTGATGAATATTGAGCTACTATCGACAAGGGGTCATTGAGCGACAAAATGAAAGTACCTATTTTGTTTTTACTCTGTTACTCTGTCTCTGTTGAAGACAGGGAAGTGTTCTGCACTCTTGTCTTTCGAGATGATGACGTACCGATTGCTCTTACGTGAATAGCATGGTAGTTTGTTCTCTGTAAACATTGTGTTGAGACATTAAAGCAGTGTTGCCATATTGAGGGAAATTTGTAGATGGGTAAATCATTATTGAGGGACGTGTACCACTAGATTGTTCTATCAATGAAGCGATGATAGTGAAATGTTTCAATGTTGCGTTGGTAAGGTCAAGGGGTTCCCCTATTTTTTCGTATT